>NW_008246057.1:563308-593410 GCF_000691975.1 Corvus brachyrhynchos | reverse complement strand
GGTTTCTGCTGCTGGTAGTTCCTCTGCACCTGATTCAGGTACCGATTTTAGAGCTACTAAAGTGCTAGATCGCCCTTGCTACCTCTCAAGGCTGCTCGAGGCTTTCTAAGGCATTGAAATACAAGCGCTAGCCGGTATAAAGCTGAAAAGATACCTTCCACACTCCTCCTTAGCCTGAGATGAACAAAAGCCAAACTGCCAATAATGTATGAACGAGCAGGCTGCAGGCCAGCCCAAGTGGAGGAATACTCTTGTGCTGTTGAAACAGAGGCATCGCATGGGCAGGAAACCAGGCATTGTGGGGACACAGGAAGCCAAGGCATGGAGGAACAGGCTCTTCTTGAGTATGTGGGGAAATCACCTAGAACAGAGAGTCTTAATCCATGGTGCCTGGTCTCTGGAGAGCGTCTGCATTTTTACCAGAGACTAATGTGACCTGCCTATCTCTGCACAGCTCACCAGTGCATGCCAGGGCACCAAGCTGCAGGGTCAGGCTCTGTTTTGCCCCCTCAGTTCAGTCACATCCCTAGGTTTGTTGGGCTGGGCAGAGAGTGCCCACCTGCATCAGCCTGCAACGGGGTGGTTTAATCACCTGGGAGACATGTAAGTGAATGGAGGCTGCACAAGGCAGCTTTCTCCTGCTTCCTGGGAAGTGTCCACCCACTTACTGTAGCCTATGAAAGTCAGGTACTATCATGCTAATACTATTTCCTTACAGTGACAGCTGTAGGTTCTGTTCACTTGTCCCATAAAAATAAATCTGAAAGTGGCTAGACTCCAAACTGCATCCCTCTGCAGGATCCAAGAACAGAGATTAGCTCTTGCCACAGGGTAGGAATTCAGATACCATTCC
Source organism: Corvus brachyrhynchos (assembly GCF_000691975.1). NCBI lineage: Eukaryota > Metazoa > Chordata > Aves > Passeriformes > Corvidae > Corvus > Corvus brachyrhynchos. The sequence continues at coordinate 592,557 of NW_008246057.1, read as the reverse complement.
TATGCATTAACAGTTAACTTCTAGTGGCTTCTCACTCAGCCTCAGGTTTTCAAGTTGCCTGAGCTTCCAGTTTTACCCATTCAGTTTCCTAGGGCTTAAGCACCCAGTTCCCACTGCAGCATTTTCAGGAGGTCATTATGTCTACAGCAACCACTGACATGCCAGCGTGTAGATGTGTCTTTTATAAGCCCTAGTCCTAATTCTATTCAGCAACAACTTTCTGAAATGTATAATGTGTTCATCAAACTGTTTTAATGTGGTTATGCCCTTCATGTAAATAAAACACTTCCCTGTTCTTTTTCTCTGTGGAACAAATTAGATTTTTTATCATCTTGTTACAACATCTGTTCAACAGAGTCAAGTCCAGTACAGTTCCCAGGTCAGTTCCTGCAGATGTTATTATCCTAATTTAGCAGTGATAAAGCACTGAGGCCAGCAGTTCATGTTCAGCATTCCCTGCCATGCTCAAAATTCTTTGATTTTGGATAGTTCCAGAGCCAAGGAACAATGTCATTCTGTAGTGGGAAATTCAAACACGGCGGAAATAATTTGGTTTTGGAGGATTCATGCTACCAGGAAGGCAACTGAGGGGCTTATTATGGGATCAGTTTCCTCTAAAACCTTCTGACATCATTTAAGCTCTTACCTTGCAAACAATTATGTATGTGCTGAATTTTAATTATGCAGCTGTTAAAAGAGCCACATAAACAATATGCTGGAATCCTGGTAACATTCAATACCAAAAAATTGCTAATTATGTGAGAACAGAGCTATATATTCATGAGCACCATCTACTGGCATATTCCTATTAGCTCAAAATTTTCCTATTAACAAATATCACACAGAGCCATGGAAGGGTTGAGGTTGGAAGGGAACTCTGGAGGCCACCTGCTCCGACCCCTCTGCTCAAGCAGGGTCACTACAGTAGAGTTCACAGGACTATGTCCAGATGGCTTTTGAGTATCTCCAAGGATGAGAGATCTCATATGTATACCAAGACCAATGCACCAGGTGTGACTTTTCATTTACAGTTATTTTTTTATATATATATATGTAAGTGTATATATATATATATGCACATATTTCAAGTAGGGGATGTGGTTAGAAGGCAGTATAGTGTCCTTTTACTCAGCTCCTTTATACTGAGTAAAGGCATGAGGTAGAGAGTCAGATCCAGAGTAAGAATCCAGATATAGGTATCTACACATAACCTGGGCCCCGAGTTTAACTGCCTAAAAGTTTCCAGAAATACTTGCGATGTTTTGGACATCCTTCTTGTGGTCCCAAGAGTGCAGGAGTTCTATCATCCCATGTTCTTCATCCTTCTTTCCCAGAAATTCCATACCACAGACTACACTACATCTGGCATGGCACTAGAGAGATATGTGTATGCTAATTTTTCAGTACTCAAGACAGAACTTCAATACATGGAGGAGAATTTCTCCTTAATAAGACTAGAAACTGCAAAAGCCTTAATTTTAACTGTCAAAAATATCTCCATAGGGCAAAACCTACCTGCCTCAGGAAAACAGTTAGGAATAAACAACACTATAATCAAGTTTTCAACATTCAACCAATGTAAAGAAAACAAACAAACCAACCAACCCCCAAAAAACCCCCACAAACCCAAAAAAACCCAAAAACAAAACACCCCCCCCAAAAAAAAAAAAAAAAGGATCCATTAAAAAAAAAGCATCCATTAAAAGCAATGGCAAAGTTTTATTTGACTTAACAATTCTAGGAACCTTTTTGTCCAAGTATTTGAAGTCCCATGCTATAAGCACACATCAAGATTTTTATGGTGTATTGAGGTCTATGTCCTATATAACTAGACTAAGTCTACACAGAAGACATCATTTTGGAGCCCTACTGCTCTGAACAGAATGCAGTTCCTTGTGTTTGAATGCTGAAGGGTATTAGTGCCAACAGTCATGACTCTGACTGACCATTCAGCAATGCTTAGGCAAGCAGCTGTGCTTCAGACCAGTCCTACCTTCCCTTACAGGAGGCAGAATACCTCCACTGACCCCACAGAAGTTATGCTGAAACAATTACAGACACTTTTTGGCATTTGTGACCATCTAAAAAATTTCCTTCTTACGTTGATAAGAACTAGTACATGAACAAAATCAAACAGAGCTATGCACTGTTTAAAATACTGGACTAACACATCTGAACCATTTCCTGCCTTTCCAGATATAATTTTAAGATATTAAAATTCCTACAACTTGCATGATTTCACCAAATATGGGTGTATCTCAAGTATTCAGAGATATGTTTATCATGTACCCAAATACCCACTCGTTTCAACTAGAACACTGATACGTACTCACTAAGTTTCATAGTGCTTTACATTGGACCTTATTATATCATTAAAAAAGTATTGTTAATTCATGTTTTTTTAAACCCTTTAATCAAATAAATTTATACTTTACAATAAATAATTACTATTGCAATCTATTTTCTCATCAAAATTCTTTACAATGTAAAAATCAAATATGGCCAAAGTGGTTACAACTTATGAGCATTTTGTTTCTCAAGTCCTCAGTCTTGTGGATTCTTTTTATGAACTGTATTTTCAGTGCTTTGTGTTCTACTGTGAAAAATGACAAAGAAAGTTGAGAACAATCTAAAACTGAATACAGAGTTTGTTCCATATTTGAAAACTCTTTATGGAAAGGCGAATTATCCTTTTCTGGAAATGTGCTATGAGTTTGCCTAAAAGCAGAATTTTAATTTAAAATAATATCCTGCCAAGCAGAAAACAAACCTCAGAAAAGACAGACTTGCAAGTTTAAATAATGCATGATTATATTGGCTTCTTAAAAATCAAGATTAAGCATATATCTGAGGCTTTTTGTGCAATTAGAATTTAGAAATTAATGATATTTTTTTTCTACATATGCAAACTGCCTTTAACAAAGGTTTTATGTTATTGTTTCACTGTAGTAAACAATAAGGGGTTTTGTCAGTTTGTTTTTACATCTGCAGTAGCAGCTATATTTTTCCAAGTGCATCACCTCACAACTGGACAAAGCATTGTTACTCCCATGAGACCATCAGCACCATAACAGATGTGACACTGCATGATCAGGTCTGGTAACACCTGATGGCTCTTCTTACCTGAATGTCAAGAAACTGAACAAAGATTAAGTTTCCAAGGAGAAGAACCCTTCATCATTTTCAGCCAACTTTAAGCTTTGATTCCTATATTTATACAGTTCATTACTTTTTCACAAGAAGCAAAATGTTCTTGTTCCATAGCTGAATCAAGCTGTGCATGAGGATTTAGCAGGATATATATTAATCATTGCATTCTCTTCATTTTCTTAAAGAGAATATGTAACACAAAGGAAGACAACAAGAATTATTCTCTGAGAAGAAGCAACAGCTCAGCTTCACAACATTAACTTTGACAAATATTCATGAAACTGTAACTTAACAAGTCCAAAAAAGGAAATAGCTCATATTTAAATGAATTCATTTTCACAACTATTCTCATTAATCTCTTCTTATGTAGGCTCATATTTTAAACATAAAAGAATTCCTTGCTTCCATTTCCTATGCTATTTTAGCTTCATTCTTTCTTAGAACAGCTGTGCCCAACTTCATATTTATGCAAACATCTTCTTCACACTATTTTCCAGCTATTTTTCTGTGAGATTACAGAAATGTGTATTGTTAGACATAGAAGGTACACTTTTTGAAAGCACTTGTGGGACTTGGGATCTTGGGGTTTATTAAATTTCAATTGCAGCTGTGATTTCCCATTCATGGGTCCCTCAAAAACCAGTTGTTTCACAGAACAAAAACAAACTTGTTATTTTCTACAATGTCACTTAATCTGCAAGTTGTTAGTTTTAACTTCTGATGGATTTAATATAATCATCAGAATTTCCTTATTACAAAACTTACTGTATAACGCAATGTGATTTTCAATTAATGCAATGGAATCTTAAATCAGAGTGTAGAAATTAGAACCTCCTAGATAGGTTTCTATTTCTATGTATGCCACTGTGTTCCTGCATTGTTTCTTTATAGTCTCTCTAGCTCAATTTACTCATATGCAAAATAAATATTTAAGTAATTATTTCATGTAGAAATTCTGAGCATCCAGAATAATACAGGCTATCATTCTGCAGATGTTTACCGTGAACTAATGTTATACAGTCTTTCAAGAACACCTCTCTTTTTTCAAAGTGAACTCTTGGTGTTTTCCACCCTCTGAAAAGTATTTTCTTCTTTGCAAATATTTTATGGTCCTTCAGACCCACTTAGTCTAGGGAAGAGCAACAGTATTTTTCTTTGCAAAAAAATCCATGGATGTGACCATGAAAAAGGGGTTTCTCCTAGCGGTATATACATACCTTCAAAAAATCTATACAATTAATCTTGCCTTGCAGAAGCTGGAGAAAATCTGAGCAACTAGAAAACTTTTCCTGACAATAAGAAAACTGCCCAATGTGACAGAATTGCACAATCAGAGCACGGATGAGGTTGGCACACCTCTCTGGAGACCATCTCATCAAGCCCCCTGCTCAGAAAAGAGTCAGAGCTGGTTGCTCAGGGCTGTGTCCCTTGTATTATCTCCAAGGATGGATACTCCACAACCTCCCTTGGCAACCTCTCCTGGTTTTTGTCCATTCTAACAGTAAAAATATTTTTTCTGATGCTTAAATGGAATTTCTTTGCTTTTTGTCCTGTCACTGGGCACCACTGGGAAGAGCCTAGCTCTGTTTTCTCTACACCCTTCATGCACAGCCGAGATCACCCTGGCATTTCTCTCCTCCCAGCTCCCTCAGACTCTCCTTAAATAGGAGAGTCTCGAATTTCTGTGTTTGTGTGTCCCTTCCTTGGACTTTCTGCAGTCAGTCCATGTCCTCTATGTACTGGGCAGCCCAGCTCTGGACACAGCATGTGCCAATATAACGTACTTGTTCCCAAAAAGCAGATCTTAAGTGATCTGAAATGGTATGTTCATACCTTCATTTATTCTCTTGAACTGAATTTTCATTAAAATCTATACTACTTACCACCCTTTCATGGATGAAACACCTTGTAAAAATCAATGAGTGTTTAAGGTGTGGATCAATGGTATAATATGGCATTTAGTCTCTATGTGAGAACAAGCTGCTTTAATTGGCTACTCATTTAGACTTAAGGTCTCTTCCTGGCAGGTTGATTAATGCAGATTGTCTATCCTTCATCTCTGTACATCATATTCTTTGACTTTGTGAACAGTTTTTTCTCTGCTGCCTGCTCAGCTTTGCCCATTGCATCTAAGTCAACAACACTTCAAGCCAATAATGAAAAATATTATTGTAGATTTAATATTTAACACCTTATCTTAAAACTGGTCTATATGGAAAATTCAGATGGAGTCAATGGGTGTTTTGGGATCAGACAGACAGCAGATTATTTAGGCTTGTGGTAAGGAAAACATTGCTAGGAAAGGATTTAGATAAGAAAGAAATTGCAAGCTAAAATATAAAAAAGAATTCACAGTAACAACAAAAGACCCTCTGAAATCCCTAACCACATCTCAACAATGATGGTTAACCCAGTAGAGAAAGGAACACAAGTTTCAATGAGTTTAGACTACTTTACTTAAATTAACTTGCATTGAGCTCAATGTTCCTCATGTCTAATAGCATGCTAGTCCCACAGACAATTACCTGGTAAATAATTTTTTTTGCATGGAAAAATTCCTCTTTCTAAATAAAGCTCAATTTCTCCACAAATTTAGTGGTGAAAACAGCAATATTAAGAATAGTTTACATTCTTTTGAAGAATCTTAGGAAAATCGTACACATTTATAAAAATAATTTCAAATGACTGCTAACTGAAAATAAAAGGTCAGATTGTTTTATTTCTGACTGGGACAGAAGGGATCATGAGGCCATAAAACTAGCAGAAGATCCTAAATAAAACTAGAGAGAGAGAAAGTCCCACTTTCAGTGGGAAGTGAAGAAGTCCATAGGAATTCTTCAGGCAGACAATGATGTGTGTGTCATCTCAAGGTAGAGAAAAATCTCAAGTTTGTTTGCACAGAGGCTGCTCTCTTATCTGAAGTATATCTGCTGCATAGCCTGAGGGCATGGATAAATAAATATTTACTGTGAATGAAACCAACAGCTCTCCATAGATTAAATCCTCTTGCAGCAAGCTGGAAGTTTAATAAAAATTATTTACTTGGATTATGTATGCGCCTATACATACTAAGTACTATGGACTCAAATAGGAAAAAAAGATTAAAACAATGATTTTACAATCATATTAATTGTATGAGAGGAAACAATTAATGGAAATCACAAATACTTGTGAAAGGAGTACAGCAGGATAAAGTTATGATTAGCTTCATAAGCAGCTAGCAGATGCTGGCTCCTACCAAACTCCATGATGGTGCGGCAGCATGTTGGGAAATTCTGAGGAAGGATTTGAATGAGCACAACTTAGCAGCTAGGCAGACATTTGTCAAAAGAATGGTGCTTTCAGTCAAAGTTATTCAGTTTATTTCTTCCCTCAGGCAGTGGAATTTTGGGTGTGAAGCAAAGGAATCCTTAATCAGTCTCTGATTCAGCAACATTTTCCTTAACTAAGAACAGGTGCTGTCTGTTGCCTCATGTGAAGTATTCCAGAATATTGGACAAACACTGGGCATATGTTTCATAAATAAGCAATAGGCAAATAGCAAATATATTTGCAATATGCTGCAGTCACCAGGTACAGAGGATGCATGGGATTTCATGACAACAGTGTTTTGACAGGAGAGGAAAGTGTAAGTATTAAACTTCTAATCATGAAAATAAAAAAGAGTCAGATATGACATAACAGAAAATTTTGTATTATTTATTTTATATTTATTTGGGAACTGATGTAACATGCAGTGGGAATTTCTGTTAAAAAATCCCCTCCAAGTCTGAGGACACCAAATGATGCAGGTACAAACAACAGCAAGTTTGTCTGAATTTGGGTTTCAAACACTACCAGATACCCAGCTGTCAAGGCAGAAAGATCAAAATAATTATGAGCACCCTAGAGTTTGGCTGGTTTAATTTGTTTACTTTAGAAGTCTTCCTGTTACTATCAATACCTAGCAGAAAGATGGCTAGAGCAGGCTATTGAACTGTTGGAGAGATTCTTCTTCAGCTCAGTGCTCAATGCCAAGTATCTTTTTTGAAGGCATGTCCAGGCAACACTGAAAAAATTCACCTGAACTCTTCAGAAAACATAGAAGTGTACAAAGATTAAATATGAAAAATAATTTTTTAAATATTCTTTTCAGTTTCTATTACTGGGAATAAGAATAGCTGGACATAGCATTAAAAAGAGATATCATATAATACAATATTTGGAAGTCTACTTTTTAAACTAGGATTAAGAGAGGGAAAGTTATAGAAAATAGAGCTGGCTTGTGAGGTACAGCACGTCATACAGCATGATCAAATGGGCCACATTAGCTTTAAATCTCTTGTTGCTATAAGCATAAATATCATTCCTGACTTGTCTCAATTATTTTTCCTAATATTTAAAGCATTCATTTGGACAATATATCTTTTCTTAAATCTCCTAATGACATCTATGGAGCAGGAATAGAAAACAACTAAACGGGGTCGGCAGGCAACCAGACTGTGCAACAGGATAGGGTCAAAGGATCAGGAGTAAGATAAGCTGACCCAGGAGAATCAGGTCTGGCCCAGGAGAGTCAGGAATATGTGAAAGAACATCACAGATGGATTGGTGCGTGTCCACTCAAACAAATGAAAGATGTGTTGGGCAGAAGCAAAAAGTAGCATGGCCATCAAGGACTAGTAGCCACCAGCCTGAAATGAGAGAGACATGAACACCATATTCCTAGAGCAGGCTATCAACTTATTTTCACACATAGCACATTAAATGAAATGACTAACAGGGCAGATGTAGCAGCCTGTGTGAAAGCCAGGAGAGAAACTCAGGCTAAGAAATTGGAAAACCTACAAAAAGGCTCTACAAACTTCCAGTCTCTCACCAAATGAACACAGTGTTAGTGGAATCTCCAGTCTCTCCCTAAGTAGCATCACTTAACTAGACAATTTGCCCTTGCAGACTGAAGAAAGTGCTCATGTTGCCACTCAGCACACTCACAGAGAACATCTTACACAGGCAAACTACAACTTCCTTGGATTTAAAAACAACATAAACGAGAAAAACTCCATCAATAGCAGATTTTTTCCCACATGATAAATGGCAAACTCAGTAGTAGTAGTGATGTCAAAGAAATCAGCGTACTTTCTGATGATACCCTTATTTGTGAGTTTAGGTTGAAATAAAACCTTCAATTACAATGATTAAAATCTCAAATCAGGGTTGTGGTGTTAAATAAATAAACATCACAATTACAGTCACTGGAGAGTTGCCCATATTTAAAAGTATCAAAGTCCAATAATCTTTTTTTTTTCCTAGAGAGAGAATTACTCTACTACACTGCACACAGCTGAAACCAAAGCACTCAGAGAGAAACACAACCTTAAAAACTCTTACAGTAGACCTCAATATTTAAATTATCGCTTGCAGTGTTGAGCAATTAAAACTGCCATGTATTTTCATTTCAGCTGCTCGTGAGTCAAGAGAGCATGATCACATGGCATACTGCATCTGCCAAAACGAATACAAATCTTTATTCATGCTGGGTGTGTCTCCACAAGATCTCAAGGGAGGAGGATTTCCTCACCTGTGCCCTTCTGTGCTCCTTGAGCCCTTTAAGTATTTTTCAGATACTTTCTCATTACCCAATACTTTTCTGTTACTCAACCCCGAGTTGTATCAATGCCCCTACAGTGTTGCTGCAGTTCTTTTCCATACATTGGTATAGACAGAAATTAGCTTTGCACCTGGCTTCCAGACATCTACACTGTTTAGAGAACTCCATCAGACTCAGCTGAAGACAGCACTTTAACCAAGGTCTCTAAATGGCTCCCAGTGTATGAAGTTCATACAGTTAAGAAAATCATCTGGATGAAGTAAATCATATATCCTTAAATAAACCACTGAGAACAATCCTGTTTACTATTTACAAAGGAACCATTAAGAGCTGCAAGAGCTGCTCTAGAGTGGCACAAACCACTTAATACTCCCCATGCCTTTGTGAGGGACATCATTACCTCCATTCATTTCAGCACTGAAAACCAGAAATACAAACTAAGGGACAGCAAGTAATGATGAAGAATGATTCAAAGAAGACTTTGTGGGCAGGCATGTCTAAAAGACTAAATTTACAAACTATTCATTATTTTTTGTGTTTTAAAAAAATTGGCAAGGTCAGGTTAAAAACCCCATCCTTTGGACGTAAGTTTCCAATGGTAGCTCTGATGTACAAATACAAATCAAAGTGTATTATTGTCCTCTGAAGAACCCCACTGGTGATTATTAAGCTGTGCATAAAGAGAGCTTGCACACATCGATCAGGGACTCCATTCTCTCATTTGCACCCACAGCTTCATGTAAACACTCAATAGAATGTTGAAACCTTCTCAGTGAGGTGCTTAAGGTTTATAGTATTCCTGTGATCTCAAATACTATTAAACCCAGAGAAATTCAAAAGCTCGAATGAAAAATTTGGCATTTTTTATGAAAATATATAGGTATAGTCTGCACACTTCTGGAAATAGACAATTTGCCCCAAAATACTATTTTAGCATTTATCATAATTGTTTCTGAGATCTGGAAATATTTTTTTCATTTCCAAACAACTTCTGAAAAATCAGGATTGTGCAACAGAAGGCACAAAATTCTGATATTAGTAAATGAAAATATGTGATTTTAATATATAGTAGACTTACAGTAGATCTTCCACAGCAGAAAAGAAATGGGATTTCTCAAAACCATGTCTTTAGGGCACCAAAGTGCCAACAAACAAATGAAACAAGCCCCAGACATGTCTTCCTTACTTCTTACTTTTTTCCTTCTGCATCTCATGCTCTATGCTTCATGAAACATTGTTACCATAAAAGAAATTTAGAGGGGATTCGTGTGTTTGTTTTAGAACAATTTTAAAGAATTACTCCCAACACCTAAGCTACAGAATATTATTCAGTCTGGAGACTGTTCTCTTCCATCTAGGCTCTGGTTCGCCTCTGACAAGACAAAAAATTGGCTTTAAAATTTTTCAACTTAATTTTTTTTTGCTCTGAAGAAAGAAAAAGTGAAGAATGAAAGAAGACAAAAGACAACAACACAGTGTATGATGCAACACAACAACTAAACAGTGTTAAATGTCATTAGCATTCTGGAAATATTTGTGGTCTTTCATACTCAGAAAATAATGAATCTACATAAGCAGTATTTCCTCTTGAGAACAATACCAACAGCCTTTGATTTATCACAGGGATGGTCATAAATGTGACATAAAAGTGGAATTAACTTTTTTTGGATCAAGATACATGTTCAAGATTCATGAATTTGTGGTTCAATACCACAATCCCATTCTTCCGTTACACAACAAATAATGTAATCTTCTGATGACTCCAGTGAAAACTGTTGAACATCCAAAATGTTTACTCCCCAATTTCAAAGCATGTCTGAAGGTCATACAGTTGTTCACTGCCATAGATTTAAATAAATCAGCTCAATATCATTAACAGAAAGCCAGAAAGGCACAGAGTCAGAGCAACAGATGCACTATAAATTCTTGGAGAACCAATACAAAAGGAATTTACAACGCATAGGAAAGGCGAAGAACAGGATTACCCAGGGGATGATAAGAATCTAATAAATGAAGCAGTAAATAGGGTTTATTGCTAAAGGTGTAAGTCTAAAGAGCTTAAGCAAAAAGTGATGATTCACAAACAACTGAGAAAATAGGACATTGTGTAAATCTTTCACAAATAGGGGAGTTTATTTTGTGGCAAGAGATAACATGTAAAAATACAGTGAGATAAAATGTGTTTAGTGCTGCCAGAGGAGGTAACATATGAACTGAAAAAACATGATAAGACACTATGAGGGCACAGTTGGCATGAGGAAAAATGAGAAAGAAATTAGTGGAAATAGAAGTAAGAGAAGCAAATTTATGTTTGAATAAAACTCAGAAAGTTTATTAGAATTTTTTTTTTTGCCCTGCAGATCTTTTCCGAGAATACAAGGGTTCATTCTCATTAGATTTTTCAGTGAAAAATATTGACTCTTTGTCATAGAAAACAGAAATTTCTCGTAGACAGCATTTTTTCACCATTTTCTGATGATCTTTACAGAAAACTTGCCAGTGTCAGGATACATCGATTCTACTTACCTTGCCCACAAAGATGTACACATGACCTTTCAGTCAGCTTTGGTGCCAGTAACAGCTGTGGCACTGCGTGACCCAGTGCTGACAATCAGACCCAGGTGAAGCATTGTGTGCCACGATGGCTCCACACATCAAGGTCTGCATTGCCCGAAATATACATAGTAACTAAGGATTTACTTGTGCAGGTCAGGTCTGCCTCTACACTGCGACTAAAATTTGTGTTTGCAGTTTGATTTATTTGCTCCAGATTTCTAAGAGCCTGAAATGCTGCCCCATTTCTCTGCGTCCTGCTGGCTGCCCTAAACTTAACTGGCTTCATCAGGATGACTTGCGATATCAGGACCAGCAGGACAACAGGGTAACAGGCCCTAGTGAAGCAGGAAAAGTTTGAGCTATGAGACTTTGCAGGTATTAAAAAATCAAAAAGACAACTCAGTGGATTGAGCGTCCATGAAAGTGACGTCAAGGACCTGGAGATCCGAGGCTGGGACAGTGGCTTTAGGGAAACAAAGCTACAGAGCAGGGATGGAGGGAATGGAAGGCTCTTCCAGATCTTAAAAATATTACCTTTAAAAAATATGTTCCACAGAAATCCTTTATAGAAGGATAAAAAATATTCAGATCAACTATGATTTTATCAAAAATGTTAAACTCATTTTACTCAAAACATATAATCAGTAGATTGGAATGGTTTTGCACCAAACTTATCTCCTGGAACAGGTAATGAATAATCTATTGTGTTGCAAATCTCTCATTCTCCAAAATGTTTTACATCAGGAATCCCTGCTAATAAAGTCAGAAGAAATAACATCTCTTTTCAGAGAAGTTATTATCAGAGTCCAATTACTCAGTAGAATTTAAATATTAAAGGAAAAAAAGAAACAAAACAAAAAAGAAAAGAACAGAACTTGGTAATAAAGGAACTTGAATAAAGTAAAGGAATAAAGGAACTTGAGCCAAATGTCTCCAACCTGAGAAACAATTACTCTCAAGGGAATATGTACTGTCAGCCTCTTGAATTCTTCCTCAGTCTGCTTTTACTCTGTACTGAGTGGCATAAAAAGAAGGAAATCGAAACCTCTGCCTTCTGGGATGAATAGATCTAGACAAAATACATTGTCTTCTAAGCCATTAAGTAACTTCAACATTCAATAAGCACAAGTGAAGTAATACAAATTAAAAAGCCCAACCAACTCGTCACTAGGACGAGGACTAAGTCTTCATACTTGGCCCTGGCAGCTTACAGCCAATACACCGATACTAAGTAAATTCAAAACTCTCTCAATAATCCCATGATGATTCTCCAGACCCCTTAAATCATTAGCAATTACCAATATTATTATTTGTTTGGTGTTTTGGCATAGCAAGTGAGTGAAGGCCTCTATGCTACACCAAGTAAGAAACTAGTAAAAAAAGTCACCTCCTCCCTTGTTCTCTCTAAGAAGGATTTTTCAACAGTACGAAAGTTGTTAGAGGTTCTGTGTGGGAAGATGGGAGACTCTGAAATGATACTTCAGCATCAAAGAAACCTAACAACTATAGTTAATTTGGAAAAGTCATTAATTTCAGTGTGTTGCTAGTATAGGATCAAGAGCATGGAGAAGGGAATATTAAGTCCAGAACAGAAGCCCAGAACTGCAATTTGGGTCCCAAAGTCAAGTACTGCTATTATGACTTTTCTGCATCCAAAGAATTCCCAAAACAAGCCTGTGTAATATTCACTACACTGCTAGTAACTAAATCCAGAGAATTGTTTTCAGGTACTAGCAATATTGCCCGAGGTCATTCATATGATCTAAAGGACTCCTTTGGAATTAGAAATCGAGAAGCCAGACTTGTTTAGCAATTCAAACAGTGTGAAATAGCCAGAAGGTGTGATTTCTTTAGATTAATAAAGAATAACCCAAAGGAGTCTGAAGTCAAAGCACAACTAAAGAACCAGTCAAAGCTGCAGCACTTCATCTCATCAGACTTTTGACAGCATGTCCTAAGAGAGATTATTTTATCTTCAAAGTGACACAGACTCTTAAGTTTTGTTCACTGAACCAGGAATCTGCTGCAGAACCAACTTCAGTCACATTACCAATACTGAAATCCATTTTAAATACTGACAGGATTATACTGACCCTCAAAGGGAACAGTGTCTTTCAAGCTATTTTTCTTTTGCTTTCCATCAGAGGAGACATTTCTGACTAACTAAACCTTCAAGTTTCAAAGCTCTGTTGTAACTCCCCTGACTTAAATAAGCTCTGACTAGTTATAGACTTGACCCTAAAGAGTTACTTCAGTCCTATACACAGCTTATTTACAGTTACATATAAAATGATGTCAAGGGAGCTGTTTGCCTAATAAACCTGACCAACTAAAACACACACAAAAAAAAAACCTAGGAAAATCATGTCACATCCCACTTCTACAACTGTCTTTTCTCCCCCTATCAGTCTCTGAATGCTTTCTCCCTCATTTTTAGCCTGTACCTCCCTCTTTCAACATTCTGGTTGTGGGACAGGCCTGTGTTCTAGTCACGATGGAAAACAATGCCACAGCAAAATGCCTCAAAACTCCATTTCTTCCTTGGGTGGTACAAAGTGGAATCATTGCAAAGCAGTGTGCTCCACTTCTGGTAAGAGACTTTCATCCTGTGCTTGTCAGTAAATAAAGTACAAAGAATTGGGTAATGGCTGCTGCTATAGGAGTGATTTACATATTTTAATTGAATGTTATAGCATCCCAAAGAACTCAATTCAAGACATTTTTTAAACAACTCTGGCCTTAATTCAGTAATGCAATTAAACAAATTAAAGCTTTGAAGATTAAAATTTTAAGCTACAATCAATGAGTATCCACACATAAAACTATGCACACGTGTAAGTAATTTGTTGAACTACAGCCTTTGTGTGGGAAAAATTAAGGCATTTGTAAAAAGTCACAGATGCCCTGCGCTTCACAAAATGAGATCTGTATTATTCAAAATTTGACATTCAGTATCCCATTCACTACTTAAAGAGCACAAACCTTAAATATTTATATTAAAATTATGCATTTGCCACTCTCAGTTGAGGTATATGACTAATAAAAATAAACTGAGTAGCTCATATTCTTAAATTTTGGACAGTGAATGAAGTGCTGAATCACATCACTTATTACACTTGTTTGAGAGATGCTCAGTATGAGAGAAGGAATGTTCTTTAGCTCTTCGCAAAATGGCTGTTATAGGGACATTCAAGTACAAAACAGAGACATCAGAATAACTTTAGAAATTGTAGAAAATTCACCTCTTTCACTTTATGATTTCATTTTCCTTTAATAATTTATTAATTTTTTCCACTAATAATTCTTTTCACTTCACAATATTCATCATTATCATAAATAATCCAGTTATTTTATCAGGAGATTTGCCCAACAGAGGTGTCCTTTGTCCTGGTCAATTCAGAGTCACCTTTTTTTTTTTTCACCTGGGGGATAAAATATCACCCTCTAGGGCTCTGCCCTTCATCCAAGGGCAATGAGAAAAGCCATTCCAGGACCACCTCTGCCTTGGTGCTGAGTTGGAGTGAGTACCAGCAAGTAAGAATCTGCATGCTGAGGACACGGCTCTTGATTTGAGTTCTGTCACTTAAGCTCATTCTACACATCACTAACTTCTCCTTGTGAAATGAAAGGCCTTTCATTTTTTAAAGCCATATTCTTGCCTTTCGTTTTAATCAAGCTGTCCCTCTGTCCCAGAAAACCTGGACTCTGTTTCTAATCAGTAGAAAAGAGAACAAGGGATGAAGAAGAAAGCAGCACATCATACTAGACTACCCTAAAAACCTTGTATAGATTGTCTCCTTTAATGAATAATGAATCACAAGCACAAGCCTATTTGGAAATTCTCCAACAGGTCATTCCTGTACCCTCAATGACAATACTACTGGGATAAGAAGTTACAGCCAACAATGTCATGGAGATCAAAACAGCCTTAAATAATGTTGACTTCCGTATTTTCAGCTCAGACATCAGCTTCTGGATACAATGAATTGGCACTGAGCAAGAAATAATAAGCCTGTTACAGGATTCCACATTGTTTTGTGAGCAAACAACTTCTTCAATAAAACACCTGAAATAACTCCACTCCAGCAAAATTCTGCATGAAATGCATCAAAACTACGAGACTGTAACAGAAATCCAAACCTTTTAAATGAACTGTCCTCTGTTCTTACCATGTGTGAAATAGCCATGAATGTAACTCAAACGAGATGCTTCATACAGGACAACCAAACAAATCTGAGAAGTTAGCAACAATTTCAGGGAAGCATGAAAATTCATGTAATCATGCCAACTGTCATTGTAAGATATGGCTGGCCTATTTGCCTTCTGCAAGAATCTTAAAAAAACATTGCATGTCTCCTAGCCTTCAATAAACAACATCACCCTGCAACTGTGCTTTTCTCTACATGGAATCCAAAGAGTTTCTTGCCCTTGAACCATCTGTCTACATTTTTCTGAAACAACTAAAGCAGCTGAGTTCTATCTAATGTAGGTAAGACTACCAGTGTATCACTTGGGTAATGAGAAGCTGTGAACACTCTGAGAAACAGGATGCCCTATCAAACACAAGATATTTTGCATGATGTCCATTCAGACCCTCTCCACCAGTGCCCAGTGTGTGCTGGGAGGTTTGAGCTCTCAAGGTCTGCAGGATGACTTCTGGTTTTGCAGCCCTACGAACGGATAAAGACTGAATCCCTGATCCTTTGGTGTTACTGTGTGGATACTAAATAGTTAGCAGAGAGATCTTCTAGCTTTCTGCAGCCGCCTGTGAAAGTCTCCTTTCTTACGCAAACTAGCTCGGAAAACGGTTTGAGGTTTTGTAAACTATATTGCAAGTGCAAGCTGTTTGTGTCTCTGTTTTCCACACTGGGAAAAGTATTTTGGAAATGGGTGTTATACCATTCAGCCAATCGCTCTGGGAGGCAGATGGTCAAGCACCCAATGATGTTATGCCACTCCTGTGAACAAAGCTATATAAGCTGATTTATATAATTAAATATAACCACTTTTGGCCTTTGAACCTGATCCTGGACCGTGTCGTTCATGGTACAACAGCGACATTACTGTAACATCCACTGAACAGTTACTTGGACTGCTTTTTTAAAAAAAGTGGTTTTGCTCAGGATATATAGCATTACTTTTATCTAGATACCTATCTTTGACTTGATGGTATTCCTGAAGCACAGCCTACTGAGAAATAAGGAAGACAGGAATTTATATGAAGTAGGCTGAAAATGTTGCTGGCAAAATAATAACAGTAGGTAGGAATTTAAATTACAAAGTTGTTCCTTTATATATCATCTCAACATCCCATGACCATTGGAAGATTTCTCAGCTTTAAATAAATGGGTTTAAATATCTCCCTTTAACATAAAAAACCTTTAAAGTCTGTGGACTTTTTCTGCCTTCATGTTCAGAGTTTTCTGCCTTCACGTTCAGAGATCAGATAATACGTAGAGCTCTAAATAAGGCCATCTCTGCCTTTTAGCCAGATAATGCCTTTTAAAGCTTGTGTGGCATAAAGAATACTGGCAATGGAGCTGCATTATATTAAATCATCCATCAACAACACACACAGAATACATCTGAAGATAATGAATCCTATCTTATGATCCTACCAAATAGCTGTGCTTTCACATCTTTTTCTATAAAGACAATATCATTCCATTCCATGAAAGTAAATAAATTTACTCACACACATGAATTATGTATTAAATTTCGTAGACTGATTTTCACATAAAGAAAGAAAATTATGGTTGAAGCCCGCAGTACAAATTGCCTTTTTTGAGGTTTTACGCTAAGCTTTAGAGATTTATCACTTGAAAACTGGCTCTTTTGGTTTTATTTATTGACCCTAATCTAGAAAAAATAACTTTCTCTTAAAGTTTTTTTCCTTCTTAGTAATTTGAGCAGCCACATAAAAAAGCAAAGTTCCTTCTCTTTGTCCTCATTTTGGGTAATGATGACTATCTTTGTCCTGTGCTGCAGTGAGGTAAGGAAGTATTTATCTGTTCTCATTATCTACTATTGAATAAAAGTTCAAATCTGGTGCTGGAAATTTACTAGAGTGCTCATGAATGATCTGCATATTTTACCCCCTAAACAGCTGATCTAAGTGTGCTTAGAAGGGAGAAGGAACAATTTCCATCTGTATTTAAAGGATTCTCCATGTACAGTGCCACTGCACAGAGAAAAGGCATTTGTCTCTGGTTTTGCGCTCCTTTCCCACAACACCCAGAGACCACACCAACTTCACAGAAAAGGGAAAGAAGATGGAAACATGGACTTGAAGATAATTTTTTTTTTTTGTCTAAGACTTCCTAAAACCCCCAACAAAAATTCTGCAGTTATATGTGTAAATCTTTTTGCAGTCTTGGAATCAGAGCTCCTGTATTTTAAGTAGCATAAGTATGGAAATAAACAGAAGCCTAATGTTGACCAGTGACACAAGTAGCTGGGGTGCGTGATATGTGGTGAAACACCTCTAGATCTTGATTAATTTTCCAATCTGCAGAGGCAAGGGCAATCCAGCGTCTTAGGAACAACTGAAAGAAAACCCACTGACAAGAACCTCTCCTTCCCTTTTTCCATTACTATTTCCATTCTTTTGCATCTTGCTTGTCTCACCACTGCTATTTAATCACACAAATGTAGCCATGCTGTACTAGGATTTTATTATTTTATTTAAATTCTCAGCAGTATGCCTTCTGGTGTGTTGTCCCTAATTATTCATCTTTTATACATCATTATTCTTTGTCAGTTTATCACCTGTACATTATGTGCCTCAGTCACACAAGGTGGTAATCTCTTTGGGAGGATCAAACCAAAGCTGAGGTCCATGTTCTGCTTTCAGAACCCAATCAGTCTTAACAGGTCTTGGACTGGCTTTCTGTAAACTCTAGTGTTTCACAATTTCTCCCACTCATTGGGTAAACTCTTGGGTTAAAGATTTTTGAGTTTTGATAAAAAAAGACAATGTCTTCACAATGTGCTCATAAAACAGAAAGTTCTACTTTCCATTGAGTTATTCTTACTAAGATGCAGTTCTTGGTAACAATTTATTGACTTCTTTTTGGATACTGGCCTAGGTCTCTGGCAGTTTCTGCATCCCTTTACGCAGATCCTGTTACAAAGATGTATCTCAGCCATCTGAACATTTAATTCTTTCCATCTATGTAGTATATTATTTTTACAAAACTTGACAGTTGCAAGTTGCGAACTCTGGAGATTTTCTGGAGTCCCCACAGATTACAAAAAGGTAATTAGGGGAAACTGCAAGGTGCTAGACATTGAAATCCAATATAAAGAATTGAAAATCTTATTCCATAAAGCTTCTATCCTTCAAGGCTGAATATTACGCACTAGCTTTTCAAAACACAGACACACTAATAATTTACACAAGTTTATCATTGTTAATATTTCTTCTCTTTTTGTTCTCACTTTAATACTAAACTAAGAAGAGTGTGAAAATTCTTTATTTTGAATAGAGGTCACCAAGCTGGAATGGTTGAGACACAGAGTGAGAGATGAGACAAACAAAATCTAGTTGGCCAGATTCCATTGCAACATTCCAACGAGGCTGTATTTCTTCACATAGACTTAAATGATGTGTAAAATTTATAATGGCAACAATTTCATAAGGTGTTCAATCAAAATTCCTTCAAGGCAGTGAAGATCATTTAGATTACAAATCAAGATATCTATTATAAAATTAGAAAACATTGTACTTATTGAGGCAGCCTTTAAAAATAATTGTTAGTGCTGCAGATTGTTTTAATTCTTGAGTTTCATAAATTATGAAAGCAAGCATAATTTGAAGTTTTTTGATGATAAACTATTTCTATGTTTCACAAACAATCTATGCTCCTTCTATCAGTTGTTCAAGATGCAAAATGAAACTGGTTTTCATGGTATCTGTCACACCTTTTATGTGACAAAATACTACATCAGGTCAAGCTAAATCCAATAATGTAAGGTAAGCATCAAAAAAAAAAAAAAAAAAGTCACCTATGGCTGTATGCAATTAAATTCAGCATGAGGTCCTCTAATTTCCAAGTGTTCCAAACAGTCTTTCCCAGCAAAAAATAAGAGTAAATTTATATTTCTCTGCACAAATCCCTAAAAATCAATACATGAGTTTACCATGGCATACATCAAGCATGACTAGCAAAGTATGAACAGTGAAGATTCAAGTTCAGAACACTCTTGAGGTTTTTTGTTGTTACAGTAGGAAAGTGTCAAAACTGCAATGGCATTTTATGGGCCTTTCAGTCTGAGAGATCAAGTGTCAAAAATAATTATGCCATGGATTTTACATACCTGAAGTACACAGGACCAGATCTCCCTGACCAGTTCAGCAACTGAGAATCTCATATAAGTTGAAACCAAGAACAGTCAATTCTGGACTGCTGAAGAAAACAACTGTTAAAGCTAAATTAAACAAGAAGTCAATGAGGTGATAAATTTTGCTGTAAATGAAGGTAAATCTGGAAGAGGCATTTTTTGAATTTTATTTTTTTATTATTATTTATATGGTAGCAAATTGACTGCAGGATAGTAAATGGCATGAAGACCACAAACCATCCCTTCTATCTATATATCTTTATGTATTGCAAGAAATTTCTATGCATTGTGTATTCTTCCCACTTCTGTGCACTGTGCTTTAATATGACCTTTATTTTTTCTCTATCTATAAAAGCTTATATATCTCTGCTTGTAAAGCTCTGTGCTTTGTGAGATGCTTTCAGCTGAAATGTATTATAGTAATGCAATCATCATTCTTGTAATGATGGACATTCTCAGAGGACTTCCTTTTGTCTAAATGAAAACAGTATGACAGCCAAATTGACTTCAGTCATGATAGAAATATAACAATTTTTTTGCATTTGGTAGGCATCAGCTGATGCCTGTGTGCAATACTGAACTCAAATGGGCATTGACAAAACTCCTGCTCTTCCTTTTGCTTTAGTCCCCATGCACCTGGGAGGACTCTTTCACCACTCCTTTGGGGAGGCTGTGCAAGCCTCTGGATTTGGGAGATGAAGAGCATGGAAGGTTGCAGGCTTTCAGCATACTGACAGAGGTAGTAAGAAAACTTCTTCCTGTTCTTTCCTGGTTTGGTGCTCTTGACAAAAGAGTAAAGGTGAATGAAGTTTCCTTTCTTTTCCACCAAGTCTCAAAAGCAGGAGAACCACAGGTCCTTGGACCTAAGTCTTTCACTTTTATCAAATTCCATGGAGTGGTGGGATGATGTCATGGAACTGGTTCATCACCATCCATTGTAAAACTGGCTCCATCCGCTTCCACTTCCTGACATGTTCTGTCCAAGGCAAGAGGATGACAAAGAAACTCCATACTACTCAAAATTTCCATTAAAAATTGAAAAAGGAAGTTTCCCAAATTTAGAGTAGATTCTACTGAGCACTGCAGGAATGAACTCTTGACTCTCACACACCCGACTAAAGAATGAAGCCTAAGCAATGTGTTCATTGTCCAACAAGCCTTTTTAAACACCCTTAATTTTAATAAACACCAGTTAATTTTAATGAAATTTAAAGGGGGGGGACATTCTTTGAGATCTCGTTTTGAAAGGATTGGCCACATGGGATAGAAAACATAACTGTGATAGAAAACAATGCATATTAATGCTGAGTTTGAAAGGCTGCTCATCTACCTTCTCTGACAACAACCAAAATACTTGGGATAAAGCCATTATGAACACCTGAACTACTCAAAAAAAGTCTTAATTAAAACTGCCACTTTATTAAAGATGCACTAATGGAAATACAAGAGAAAACTGCATGGTACACCAGGTGGAGGTCTCCCACTCTTTAAAAGACTGTTCTTGTGTTGTTTTCTGCCTTCATTCAGATAAACCTGAACTATCCTATCAGATGAGTATTTAGAAGAACAAGGAAGATGATAATAAGAGAAGAAAAATATCCACACATTGAGTGGGTTCAACCTCTAAATGTTGGCCTGGGGCCACTGACTAAGGGACAGAGCAATTGGTCACCAGCCTCCCTCACTGTAACTGTTAAATAAAGGTAGGCAAGAAGGACAAAGATCTTAGGATCTGTGAGTGTACTGAAGCTAGAGAAGAAAAGATGATGGTATTTATGACACCAATTGCAGTCCAGATCTGGCTTACAAACCACCTTCTGAACCGTTCTGTTCTTATGAACTGTGGATGAGATTCAATTAGTAACTAATAGGAAAATTAAGATAGGAGAGAAACTATCCTACCAGGTGGGTGTTGTACAAGTATGCTGGGTTTTGGCTGGGGTATAATTTCTTTTTTTAACAGTGGCTGGTATGGGTCTGTGCTTTGGATTTGTGCTGAACACAAGATTGATAATACAGAGATGTTTTTGTGATTGCTGGTCAGGGCTTATACAGAGCCAAGGCCTTTTCTGCTTTTTGTACTGCCATGCTGGCGAGGGGGCTGGGAGTGCTTGGGAAGCTGGGAGAAGACACAGCCAGGGCCGGTGACCCCAAGTGACTAAAGGGATATTCTAGACCATATGACATCAAGCTCAGTATGTAAAGTGGGGGGAAGAAGAAGGGAGAGGGGATGTTTGGAATATTTGTCTTGTGTTTGTCCACCCAAGTCACTACTATGTGTGATGCAGCCCTGGTTTCCGGAGATGGCTGAACTCCTGCCTGCCCATGAGAAACAGTGAATTAACTCCTTGCTTTGCTTTGCTTGTGTACACAGCTTTTGCTTCTCCTATTAAATTGTCCTTATCTTAACCCATGAGTTTTCCAGCTTTTACCCTTCCAATTCTCTTCATGATCCACTGGTGGGGGAGTGAGTGAGCAGCTGAGTGGGGCTTGGTTGCTGGCTGGGGTTAAACCATGAAAGGAAGACAGAAATATATATAATAAAAACTTATATGAAAATAATGCTTTTAACTTGAAATTAATACTTTTTAGACTAATCATATAAAATTGAGGTGCTTTATTTACACAGATGCAGAAAACTTCCATAAGGATGTGTGACAATTAATACTTGCCTATGTTCACTTCATGCCCTGAAAACTCAAGGCTGAAACATGATTAGATATTGCAAGTAGCAATTTTGAAAATCTTGGAAAAAAGCTAAAAACCCAAAGAGCCTTTCAGCCTTAAGAAACAAAACTAAAAAGACGAGCCAAGACTTGACACAGAACCTGATGTGTGATGTAAAGTCAATTCTAGACCATCAGTTCCTAACTCCCAAAACAGGAGGAGCTTTATAGGCACTTGCAAAGTAACTCAAGTGCTGTTATCGTTGAACTGTTCCAGGGTACAACACAGGGAACAGTTCCTACAGGCTATGTATGAAGAAGAGTGTGCCCTAATATCTGGAGGGCTTTTGTCAGAGCTTAATGATGTGTAAATGTAGGAAAAAAGAGAAAAAGTTAACTCCTTTCGTTTTTTTTCATTCCTGTCATTTTCACTGTTAAACTCTTCTAATCTCATTTTCTTGAGGAATTTGACCATTTTTTTATCTTAACTATTTTCTTTATGTCTTCAGTTTCTTCTAGCATTTACAGAAAGGCTCTACTGAGGTCCAAGTTCAAAGGAGAATTTAACTCTGTGTGCCTTCTTATCCTGATCCAGGCTAGTTGTCTTTACCCATTATTCCCTTTGGGTATGTACTATGCCTTAAAAAAAAAAAAAGTGAAAATGGGGAAAAGAGCAGAGTTCTGAGACAGCGTCCTTTATTTGTATCTAATAACTAGTACAGAGTTTTAGCTCATCTGTCTTAACACCTCTCAGATCTGTGATATGCTTTCGGACCTCACAAGCAGGTTAGATGTTTACTGGCAACAGCTGAAGTTCATAAGGACAGTGAGGATGCAGAGAGTACTCTGTGTACGTGTGTTCACTGTGGGCCCTGCTGTCTCCTTTGGAATCTTCCAGATGAATTTCCCAAGAGGAAAGAAAAACGCAACTAAACCCTGCCTTTTTGGGTACTATTTTCTGCTATCTTTGTGTCTCTCTGTTGAGCCTAGGAAGAAGGCCTGATGAATAAAGAATCAGAGCTGAGGCAGGACACGTAACACCACAGCTGAGTTCTGCAAATGATGGTGGGAATGGGATAAGACGCTGTTCAGGCACCACACGTGCTGCTTTGGAGATAAGCCATCAGTGACAGATGACTGCACTGGGAAGATCCACAGCATCTTTGTGTCTGTGTGGTCCCTTTGTTCAGCACTGCTGCTGCAGTGACACCGTGACTGCTGCAGACACTGCTCTGGCAACAGTGGGTGACAGAATCCCTGGTCAGAAAAAATGTCATTAAACTATTTCTGGAATTTTTCTACCTACTGAGCTTATAATAATAGGCTTGTATTGTAAAGTACATTGTGAACTGACAATCCCATAATACTTATAGCAAAATGCTGTCTTGTAAACAAAGTTCCAGAAGCCAGTCATGATTATCAGACAGACCAGACACTAGAAAAGAGTCCCTGCCAGTCCAAAGAGTTCTGGGGGAGCGTATAAAAAGTAAGGAGCCACAACCCACTGAATACTGGGGGTGCAGCAGAATACTGAAGTTTCATGTTCCCTGAGCAAACTTTGATGTCACTAAAGCACAGTATTCAGAGGTACAGCCTGAATTGTGAGCTGCTATTGCAAAGAATTTACTTCCAATCCTGGCATTTAAAAGTCATGTAGATGTGGCACTAAGGGACATGTTTTAGTGGTGGAATTGGTAGTGCAGTTAATGGCTGGATTCAAAGGTCCTTTCCAACCCAAATAATTCTATGATTCTATAAAGCAAACTGAGAAGTTTCCAATAGTCTTAGAGGAAGAGAAACTTATTTCTGAGTCAAGGCTGATTGCTTTTTTATTCTTGTTGTTTTTCCCTGATTTTTTCTTTTTCCTCTGCCACTGCAGAACTCCCAAAGGCAGCAAACTCCCAGAAGACTCAGCTGCAGGATTAGGTTAATTTTTAATACCTGGTGAAGGCATGTCTAGTGCAGATGACAAGAAATGTCAAGAACTTCTGCTGCTTGTGATGCAAAGAGCTAAGTCCCTGTCACCAATTTTTTATAGCTAGCATGACTTCTGCCAGAGGCTCTCTAACAACAAAACCAGAAAGCACGAGCAGAGTAGTTTCTGCTCTCTTTTCCAGTGTGTGAAAAGGCATTAGACTCAGTATTAGTCTCAGAAGTGGCATTCTTCAGTATATAACATGCAGCCTCCTTTCTAGTCTTGCCAACAGTAGAAGAAATGGGTGCCATGCATCTCCTCATGACATATTTTATAATGAATAAATTCAAACAAATTATGGAAGTGACCATAACCTGAAAATTTTCCTGCTCACTCAGGAATATACTTTACTCATGAGAGAATACACGGACCAAATATATAAACCACCTTACATCCTCTTGCTTTTCTTTAAAAATACTTTTTTTTTTTTCTGAGTTTTGCACTCCAGTTTCTATGTGCCTTCATTAATTTACAGAACTTATTAGTTGTAGGGATTCTTTTGAAATATTGCTTCACTGAATTTACGATATGCTCAATGGTCCAATTTATCACTATCAAGCATGCAGAATTTTGGACATACTATCTCCAATGTAATCTCCATTTTTACATGATTCTTCTTTTAATAAGAATTTATAATCCTTTTGCCCGTAAAAACCACAGTTCAACAGAAATATATCAGAGATTATTCTGTTATGTGGTTCAGCACATACTCTGAGGAGACAAATAGCTTTACCTTTTGTAGGTACAGTTCTAACTCCTTAGGAACTGATGGAAAATTCAGGGAACCAATCCAAAACCCAAGCATTTCCTCTCAAAGTCCCTGGCTATGCCTACGCAGCTGCAAAGAAGCAGTCACAAAGAGCAGCTCCTGTCTGTTAACTCATGGATGTCTTGGGACCATTAGCAATTTTTATGCTCCAAGCACATCTGGCCACATGCTCTGTACCTGGCAGGCTGGGTCAGCTGGAGAGAGGTCCTGGCTAAACCCAGAGACACAAATAAACCAAACAACACCAGAGCTGCAGGAATATGGAGGGAACAGGTGTGAATCTGAGACGCTCTGACAGACACCTAAATGAAAAGCTTGTGCCATCCAAATGCCAACCTGTATTTTCAGTGATGAGGCAGGTACATAAACAACAACAAAATTATAAAGCAATATGACTTCCACAGGAGAAAAGAAGTATTTTCCAATTCCTCTGTGCTGTACATTAGTATGCATATGTACTGTAAAACACATACAGTAGTAGAATTCTATTAAAAATGTGTATCCTGTTCCTGAATTCAGATGGGCTTTGGAACCTCTTCTGGAATGCAGTTCCAAGGCCCAAGATCTACTGCAGATGTCCCAGCCCTCCTCCTACCCCACCTGGACCAATTCAACCCCACTATAACACAGTTTCTTTCCAAGTACCTGCAGAACGTTGGTAAAAGTGTATTTGAGATACAATGGCCAATTCTTACTGCTGTGACTGAAGGTGTGAGCATATGCAATTCATATTTCTATTATAGGGCTGGCTGTACCTTTAAGTGCAGCAGCTATTTGCTACACAAGCATGAGTCAGCTCTCATTGACTCGGTGAGTACAGATCATAATTTTCTCAGAACTTCAGCAGCTGCAGGATTCTCAGAGTAGTTTCTGATCTAAAATGGTGTATTTGTCTCCATTTTCTTATGCTAGAATGCACATGGCAATGATGAACAGGATATATATATTTCTTTCCAATGCACTTTTCGAACTACCATAGTTAGTATCCATAAAAAGGACTAAAACAGCAATTAGCTAAATAATGCATGTTGCTCATCAAAAAACACCCCAAATTTTTTCTAAAAGCAAGTTGAATTAAAGTATTTTTCACCAGTTATTTCATCATCCTGCAAGTTGCTAATCCATCAAGCACAAAATCATCGTGTACTATCCCAGATACATAACCTTCCTGCTGGGACTTGGAGGACTAACTTACACAATGATATCTGACCACTCAAACATTGCTCAGCTTTACTCTGCTAAATGGCTGATGGGCTGTCTTGATTAATTCATGCAAGGTCAATCTAGTTAATTCAGTGCTTTCAACTTCATTAAAGTTCCTGAAAGATAAGGGTACTCAGCACTTTGACAACACTGCTCAGCTGGATCAAACCTTCCTAATTTTCTACTAAAATAACAATAAGGGTCTAGTTCCCAGCTGGTTCTGTTAACATTACGTACATGTGCCACCAAACTGAAAACTGAAGTTACTCAGTTTTATTAAGAACATTTGGAAGCATAGTGATGGAAAAAAACCTCTTCTTCTCCATCTTTTGTAGGAGAGAAATACAAATTAAAAGGCTTCATGTTGCCAGTTTATAGATGGGATATCTCAAATTAATATGCACTACAGATGGAGCAGAACTCCTAGTGTCAAATCACAGAGGCACTGTAGATTATTTCCATCACTTCAGGAACTGGGTCAATGCTCACAATCAGGCCAAAAATTGAACACTCACAGCAGAGAAGATGAAATACTTGGAAAATACAAAATTCACATGAATTCTGAGGGGATTCTGGTATGTTGTACACAGGGATTAATCAATGACAATTCTAGCAACAAGAAAAAGGATTAGAAGCTTGGCATAGCACTCTTCTTGAAGCTTTATTACGTGATCACTCCTACGTGCAAATGGTGAGGTACATTAGTTGGGAGCTACAGGGCATACAGAACTTGAGTCCACTAACTGTTAATGCTTAGATTTTTCAGAGGTTCTAAGGGATACTGCTGAGTAACAGGAAAAAGTCAAAAACGTCTCTGTTCCACATTGCCCCCTCTCCCAACAGGACAATTCAAACTCAAAGGATCAGCACCCACATCTGAAATGTTCACCCAGACTGTGGCAACACTGTCTGTCCTCATTTCACATCTGGTGAAAGCTCCTCCATGAACAGCAGCATGGAGAGTGAGGGATTCCCTTCATGGCTAATATCATTCCATCAAGAGCTAATTTATCGTGGCATCAGCCTTCATACAGTCCTCACCCTTACACTTCAGGGGAGCTGAGCATTGTGGGTGCTGCTTAGAGAGCATGGAAAGATGGACGGGAATTCAGCCTGAAACAGTAATTTAAATTCTGGACTTTCTGGGGCTTCTCAAGGGACCCAGCTGAGGTATAAATTATTTCCTCCTTAAATCCACTTGCAAATACAGTCTAGGCAAGAGGTAAGTGCTTATCTCCTCATAACAGGAATCCTGGAAGCTTTCAGGTTAGGAAAGGAAATGTTTACTAGGTTATGCAGTCCCAGAAAGTAAATTTGCTCGATTGCTGTCTGGCTTGGTGGCTTTTCAGCCCCCAAGGATTTTAGTGCACTGGATTTTACTTTGGGTCCTAGCATCTGAATACCAGACAGTTCTTCAAGGTTGAGGAAATCAAATTCCCTGACAGAGAGAAAAGGTAATCTCAGTGAAATTAACATTCAGTAAACCTGAGATGAATTTTTCGGTTTAACCTTACAGTTCAGAAAACTCTATTTATTAATTCTAATTTTGTTTCTAGACCAGAAAAGCTAATCACACCCAGCACACAAAAAAAGCATTTCTGATAGTATGACTTTGTTTCATGTTCTGTAGTTCTTATACAATACAAATCTATAATTCTATATTATTCTGTGGACAGAAATAGGCTAATTTCATATAGCAACCTGTTCTCCTGTTATATAATAATTATATTTGCAACTTCTCCCACTAAACAAGAAAAGTTCCAGCATTATAAATACATCAAATTCCATAAAGCTAAATTTCACTTCTTTATAAAAAAAAAAGAGAATGAATAAAGGAACATAGACCATAAGGTAAGAAATTTCAGAATTGAAAAGAAATCAAAGACCATGCGTACAACAAGGCACTGCCTCTATATGGAAAGGCATTAAGGCTTCCTGAAAGGCTGTCTTTTCCATTTAAGTCTGAAAGACCATGAAATGCATGCACCAATGCAAGTAACATTCTCGTTTGAGTTCAAGACACATGAAAACATTTCACATTGAGGTCCACACTTAGCCAATAAAACTACAGTCATGTTAGTTACAGTCCAGATGTACATTTTGTTTCCAGTAACACAATTTGTGATGGGGTAAAAAACAAACAAACAAAACCAACAACCTCAAAATTTAACAAAAATACATTTAGCGCTGGCTCTATTATTATATAAATGCACAGGTATACTCAGCAAAGAAAATACCAAAGGGGAAAAAAACGATGCCATTTCTCTTTTTCAGTACACTTTCCCTTGAGAAAAGCCTCAGTAGTTGCCTAGGATTTGTTTAAAGCCATTGAATTAGTAATAGGAATGGCCACACTGATCATCCAGAAGAAGAAAATACATTAGAAATCTCCAGCAGATCAGTGCAGAGTACATTGACTACATACAGCGATAACACCTCCAGGCCTGTTTTTGGGCACTGGTACCCTGGGCAAGCTGTGGAGGCTGTGCCCAGGGAGAGGCCAGCAGGCTCTGATGGCCGGGGAGCCAACCTGAGACCTGCTGCAGTGGCTGCCCCCGTGGCAGGGGCGGCCTGTGGGCCCGGGGATGCTGAGACAGCCCCAAAGTTTGAATCGAGCCCCCCGGGTGAGCCTTAAGGCAGGGGGACCGAAAGAGCCTCTCCCAAGGTGCTCTGTCACTTTATGTTCATGTACCCCAGTTCTGTTACCCCGATTGGTTCGCCAACTCTCCACCCCCTGTACCCCTTATAAGTTCATGTCCTAGAATGTTCTCCCTTCCCCGCTTCCCCATTAGCCCTTGGTCCTTGGCTCCTCCCTCCGTGTTTCCCCATTGGGTTGTGTACCCTGGCCCCGCCTATGCTCCTCCCCTTGGTTCTTTCTCCATCGGGCCCTGGCCCTCACTCCGCACCTTGTCACCCTCATACCCTGGCCCCTCCTGTGTTCTTGGCCCTTCGCTCCGGAGCCCTTCACGCGTTCGGCAATAAACTCCCGTGGAACTC
>NW_008246057.1:522943-563205 GCF_000691975.1 Corvus brachyrhynchos | reverse complement strand
GGGGGCTGAGTGCCGCTGTGGTGCCAGCCACAGCAGCCTCACCTGGGATGCTTTCCAGGAGGATGCAGCGGCCTCCAACCACGACAGGCCGGCAGCGTCACAGACCTGTGGGGCCTGGGGGTCACAGTGCTGGGGGTGACTGGAGAATGTGAAGTTTTTTTGAGAGAAAAAGAGATGGGGGAAGGTGTCTCCAGTCTCTTAAGAGATAACTAGCACTAGCAACCCAGCTGCAAGCTAGAAAATTTTAAGCACAGAAAGAAGTAGAAAGCCATAAATATTAGCATGAAATCTCAAAAGGAAATACCAGAGAAGCTTTAAAGCTTTTCTTAGCCTGTAAGCAAAGCAAATGCTCCTTCAGCTTCTATCACGAGTATTTCCAGGACACCTGCAGTGTCAGTCCTTTGGTGCCAGCATTAAACATCCGTCCCGTTGCACACAGTGCCAGCATGAGTGTGCAAATACCGCAGGCCAAGGGCCTGATCTTGAGGTGTGTAGGTCTTTTCCCACTGGCAGCAAAGGAACCTGAAGGCACTCAGCACTTGATAACATCAGGGTCACTGAGCAGTGAGATGGAAGTTTTGTGTCTGAGTGCGCCCTAGGAAAGATCTCCCACAGAGCCTTACTTTGGACAGCTTTTCCTTTTTAGCACAAATGATCTTCTATAGTGCTCTTTATGGACGTGTTTTAAAAGCAAATATAACTCAGTACCTGAGGCAGATCGCATTTCATGCTGTGCCGTGAGGCTGCCTAAGGTGGGTTTAGTTGGGACATCTTAAAGAAGGGGAAATATTTCTCACTTTGAAGCGTTCTCTTTTACAGATTCTGATTAAGACTGTATTATAGTTCACAAACTTCTACAAACTACACATACGTACTTTTTGCTACCTAATTCCTATTGGTTGCAGCTAAACTACCTCGTATGGAAATTTCCAGACACAGAATATTTACCCAAAATAATTGACTGTTGCAGTAAATTATCTGATCTTTATTTAGGTACTTTTGAAAGGGCACTTAAAAGGGAAATACAGTAAATCCACATTACTGTATCACTTAGCATAATGGGACTGTAGGATTTTAATCTACAAGTTAGTTTTTGGTTTGCATGTACCAGTGTCCAGGACTGAGTCCAGATTTTGATTAGAAAAATTAGCCATAAAGAACAGTCATTAGCTCAATAAAATACTGCCATCCCTGTATTTAGGCCCAAGATTTTTTATTCTGTTCTCATAGTAATTGTCTTGTACAAATTTGGTCTTTTTTTTTCCTTCTAAAAAAACCTATTGATCTAATACGACAGCTACACTAAAAGAAGATACCAGAGTTGCCCCACTACCAGTGTTTTCTGTAAGAACATTTTAATAATAATTGATACACCCCAAGTATTGGGACACTCTTAACACTTCAGAAGACATTCTTAAGGAAGATTCTATATAAACACTCAACAGTTATTAACAGTCTGTCCTCAAACTCCCTTTGCCAAGTACAGATGTCCTACTACCCACTCGCTACAAACAGGCAGTTTAATCAACCCATGGAAACCCTATTTGACTGCACAGCTTCCTGACATCTCACAGGCATCTTACCACCAGGAAACAACAAAAGCATCTAGAGGCCTCTGGGCTAGTATGTATTCTGGCAATAACTGCTGACATCCCCATAGGTGTCTAATTTGTTAGATTGCTCTAATGTCACCTACTGTGCCACAAAAGTACCATCTTCAGTCCAGTTGAAAAGAGAGAGCCACGTCCTTTCAAAGGAAGAAAAGACTTGGCCATTACCCATCTTTAACTTATAAGCAAGTATTAAATATTTAACATAAAGTAATGTTTTAGTCATTCAACTGGAAACTGCAAGAATTGGGTCTAAGTGAACACCTTGAGAACATTAAGCTGACACCTCCCCCCATCCCAGCTGAAGCTCTTAGGCTCCCTTTAGGCCCTATGCACCTCATTATTCTCAAAACTTAAAGACTCATGACTGTAAACTCTCACTTTGCCTTAAGATATCTGACACAGAAAAGGTAACGAAACCTACTACCTACCTAATTCTGTAAAATTTGTACCACCCTTACTCAACCTGAAATATTGAAGAGTCCTGTAAGCACCAGGAGTGAACTGCCTGAACCTACACTGCACTGGGAGGTGCAACCTCCCAAGGACCTCAGGGAAGAGCTGTGAGTTACCACTGCCCACCAATGTCCAAATTACTGACCTCGTGTTTGGTGCCTCAGTACTCCATCAAAGAGGATATCCTCAGATACTCCAGCATGCTCCTCCCAGCTCTCTTACCTTCTGCCTGTTTCACAGGTAATCAATTATCCACTCAGAAGAGCTCAGTTGGTCAGTGGCCTCCTGCCTTTGCTTGGATCTTCCTGCGCTACCCTGCTATGACAGGTGAACGCTTGCAAGGTTCAGTGAAAGCAGGAGGGAGCTAAAGGCTCCATGGAGGGCCAGGCAAATGGAAAAGTGCAATCATCAGCACTGCAGTAGCAGGCACTGGGTTTATTTTAAGGGCTTCTTAACTCTTACAGTGTCAGCAGATCTGTCAAGCTGGCAAGGCCATTGCTGTACTGATAGTAATTCCCCACTGAAGATGTGCAAAGCCAAGAGATGTAAGGTTCAAATGTGATATATTTTCCCCTTCAACGCTACAGGAGGAAATACATGATCATTATGATGACAAGGAATATAAAACCACCACATGCTCACGCTTCAGAAATCTCCATGGTGATGTACAAACTCCACAGGTAAAACCAGGTGCTTCTCACACACAGTCAGAACTCCAGCATGTACTTCCTGGGATATACTGGTGTCCTGTTCCTGCCAAAGAACAGAAACTCCCACTGGCAAAGCTATTCATACATTCTCCAGTGCCACAAGCATCATGTATGATCCCTTCCAGTGACCACAGAGCCCAGGAGTTTCAAAAAGTCACTAGCTTCTGCTGAATGGCCTTGCCAGTGAGATGCTATTGATACAAATATGTGCAAAGACAACGGGGAGCCCTTAAAAATCCTGCTGGAGCTGTCTGAGAATGAGATGCTCCAGTCCTTGCCCAGCAGCAATCCTGGACACAGCCCTAGTAACACAGCAACTGCAAGCAAGGGTGATATGCAAAGACTCTGTGCATCACCAGTACTCTCCTAGGCCAGCATGTTGCATCAGCTTGATTTTGCAACTTCAGGCTCACCTGTTTATCCAGTCTTTTCAGACTCCTGTTCTGGTTCTTCCCCATTTGAGGTTTTTTCCACATTTGTCTTTCTGATACAACAGACACAGAATATCACTGACTGGAAAAGGCTTGGAGACAACAGATTCTTCCTCCTCTGCCATGAAAATAGGCAGTAGCTTTGTTAAGAGTTAGTGTCAAACTTCCCTGAACTCATCCAAAACACATTTTTAATGTAGGAGAAGTCTTGTTTGAGCTTTGTAGCCACAATTTAGGGAACCTTGATCCATCACAAGGGTTGTGGGGAACTACAGGATTACTCAGCACTCAACATAAAAGCAGCAGCAAATGTCCCAGGTGCCTGCCAAGTCCACAGGTTTGCCCAGAAAATACCAGACATGCATTTGCCAACATTCATTCTTTCCTCAGTACAGCAGCTTTGCTGCAGGGTCAGGTCCCCTCAGACCATGCCAAACTCCCCATTTCCCTCTGTAAGGAACTAAGAGTTCATCCCAAAACTCCCCCCCCCCCCCACTGCTGGGACAAGTGGCAATTAAACTCCACAGGAGGCTGAGGCAGTCACAAAGCTCAGAATCTTCCCAAAGGACACTGAGTACAGAGAACAGTCACATACTGTACAGTGCAAAATAAGCTTTAATTGTTAACACATTTGTTTTCCGGTTTGACAAGTGCAAGGCAACTGTATCAACCTTATATAGAAGAGCCGCTGGCAAGGAGCAGACCTGAAAGCCAACCAATATTTAACTCTGTGGATTACCTACCACAGTGGGACACCAGTAAGCAAATAGAGAAGACATTTCAAAATGAGGCAGCTGTTCTTGTTGCAGCCAGCACACTTCAGAGCACAGCAGTTGAACTGTCCCATACATATTTTCATACAGGCCACCCTTGTTTATTAGGGCCAGATGAGATCAGGCACGGTCTTGCCACATAAGACTGAGAAACTGGCCATCCTTAGAGAGTGAGGCCTTAAGTTCAGAAAAATTACATGCACCAAGGAGCACTCTTAGGATTTTATCCCTCTGGCAGATGACAGAGAAAAAGAGAACTAAAATATTCTGTGGTCTTAAGGGCAACCTGATAAAAAAGTATTTATGGTACCAGCATATGTCTGTTGAAATGCACTAAAAATATAAAGATTTCTAGTATTTTCTGCCCTATTATTATGGTACCTCATTCTGTCCACTTCCTCATTAGATCAATTTATCCAATTTTAGTTAGTTACTAGTCTGTGACAGGGCATCTCCAAGTGCCAAAGTCAAAGCCAAAAACAATAACAGTTTAAAAAACAAAGAATACTGTGAGCATAAATCCCATCAAAGGCTATGGACATTACACTGCTGGTATTGATGAGTTTGCAGGTGCCCTCTCCAAAGCTGCATCACTCATCAACCCAGCTATGTGAGTGGACTTCCTAGACTTGAGGATACAGGGGCTCAAACGTGAGTCAGCAGACCAGTCACTGTAAACACTTTCTCTGCTTAGAATTGGAGTAGGATGCCTGGGTGTCTCCACTTGACAGGTGATTATGGTATTTTCCAGGAAATTGGCAGTCAAACTCTCGTATCTGGTGTGAGAAGTGCCAGGAACTCCTCAAGCCCCACTGAGTTCTTCCACCTTAGGGGCTCACAGCTGCACCAGACCTCCACCCTATACGATCCTGCTGCAGCTGTTCTTGCTCATCTACCCTCTTGGTAAGCTTTGTTATGGCCTGGTGGCATCGTACAGGTCTACGGGAGCCAGAAGATCTGGGATGTCACATGGTTGGTGTGCCCTGTGCAGCCTGGACTTCTGCTGGAGAGGTAGTGGGACACAGGAAAACCCATCACACCGAGACACTCTGCCTGATGACTCTGTGAAGAAAGCAAGGGACAAGGCTGTCACTCCTAACTGACCATCCTGACCAAAGGTGGGTCAGACTCACACAGGCAGTAGCTGAGCCAGGTACATTTCTTTCTGGGTAGTCTGAGCAACCTGCTCTTCCTCTGAATAAAAAAAAACTTGTAAGGTGCTAAGCCCAGTTCATGCAAAAGACCCATTTCTCAGAGGCCTGCTTGTCCCCGCCTTCATGTGACTACAGCCCAAGAGCTGCCCCCTTTAAAATTACTTACAGGTACCTCAACTTATCCTCCCTCTCCCAAATGTGAGACCAAAACCCAGACCCACCAATGTCCTAATCCTGCCTGTTGTCCAGCAGGAGTGAGGAAGAACTTTCTCCTGCATGATCTGGGCTGAGTGCCTAGAACAAGCCCTCCTCCACATCTGCTGGCAGATGTGTAGAGTCTAGTCAGAAAGCTCTCATGAAACGATCAGGTGGTGATGGCCTGAAGATAAGTACTTGAGTTTTGTCCATCAACTGAAGCCTACTAGCCAAAGGAGAAAGGGCAGGACTGGCGGTCCCACTGCAAAGACTACAGAATGGAGTATTTCAGGCATAAGTGGTGCCCACTGCATTATGAGGACCATGCCAAGAAAGATCTGACAATGTTTCTGGAGAGGGGCTGATCTCTCACACTGTTGGCACAGTCTTGACAATCACGCTGCAAGCCTGCCACAGGGGAAGTCTGAACCTACATGGACACTCCTACCAAAGGTGAAACCTGAACCTACTCTGTCCTCTCCAGAGAGATAAGAATAGTCCTTCTCCATCACACAGACAGTCTGACCTAAGAACATGAGCTGAATGGCAAAACTAGGGAGTTGCATAAAACCTTATAAATGTAGAAGCGGGTATCACCCATGAACAAGGGCAGCTTTACTCAACCATGTAACCTCCTACAGTTTTTCTGCCCTGATGTAGCACTGTTGACCCACTGGCTGGAAAATTCCCAGGTAATGAGTTCATTGCACAAGTGAGGCTTTGGCAAAGTTGTGGTGCCAACTGCACTCTTCCCATGTAAAGAACAGACACAGATGTCCTCTGACACCAGTTGATACCGGGTCATCTGTGCCAAGCAAAGTCTTGAAAAAGACCAACAAGAGAGTGTAAAGACACAGGGGAAGGGTGATGGCATTTGTCTTTCAGCCTCACAGAAATCAGGCTCTT
Source organism: Corvus brachyrhynchos (assembly GCF_000691975.1). Taxonomy (NCBI): domain Eukaryota; kingdom Metazoa; phylum Chordata; class Aves; order Passeriformes; family Corvidae; genus Corvus; species Corvus brachyrhynchos. Next base: position 556,970 of record NW_008246057.1, on the reverse strand, counting down.
CCTGGCATTTTTAGTCATTCAAACCTCCTACTTGGTCCTCAGTGATCACTCATGGCATTCCATCTGGGACTTCTAATGGTTCAGAGAAATTGGATAATCAAAGGTTTTGGGTCTTAAAGACCACATGGTAGCTTTCTTGCAAAACAGGGTAGACAGAGCTGTTGCTCTGTGTTCTGTACAATCTCACACCAGTGACATGCCCCATCTCTGCAGTGCATGTCCACCTTCTGAATTCCTGTATACAAGTGCCAGAATCCAAACCTGTTTTTCTTAACTTCTGCTTCTATTTCTATATTTTTTAAATGGCTAATCGCAGCTGTCATTGTTGCCGAATGAACATTTACCGCCTCGCTGTAGCCTTTAGAAATACATTTATCATGCAAATGCTGCTAGAATTTTAAGTATAGCTGAAATAATGGGTAGTTCTGTAATAGCCTTCCCTGAGAGATATTGTGCCACAGTTAGCCACAACAGTCCAAAAATAGAATGATTGTTCTCAAAATCAGTAGCACACCCGATACGCGTTGCTCATCTCTCATCACAAGGGACACGTCTGTTTTGTACAGCTGTACTCTTTCTTGTCTAGATTTGACTGGTCACATGCCATGCTAAGTTAGTCTGGTTTTTTGAATTTTTTTTGTTTAGTTATTTGTATCACTCATTTTGTCATATTTTTTTCACTACTTACATTTACCTAATAGTAAAACACATACCAAATTATATCAATTGCCTGTACCACCTGGAATTCTGTTTCCAGTAGGAACCAAAGGGATTTTTAGAGGGAAACAATTAAAAACTGTGTATCTAGGTACTACTGCAATGCAGGTGCAGAGAGAGCAGTGGGAATTCCCACCAGACACTATCCTTGTGGTCAGCTTTTACACAATAACTCATTGGCTCTTTCATTCCCTTGAATTGCTAAATATTTTCTTCATATTTTACAGATTATAAAATCCTCTCTCTTGAAGTACAAACACGATGCCTTTTTGGGTAACTCCATACTGCAATGAGTTTCACTGTAGGAGTCTAAAAGCTGCTGAGCCTTATACAGCTCTGAGAAGCTGAGAACTCTCAGGACCCTCTGGCATGTGAATCTTAGGAAGGGATGGGCATTTTTCTTTGCACACTGGTTTGTTTTCCTTTTAGTGAGTATGAGGTTCTCATTTCACAAGATGAAGAAGAAACTGAAAAGTCCAACTTCTTATTTTTGCTTCTTTTTTTTGCTACAAACAGCCAGACACACCCTGTCTGGTTAAGTGAGTGACCCTTCTTCAGTTTCATGGGAGCAGGAAAGATCACTACAGGGAAGATGCTGGAGGACAAGGTCTCAACTCTACCAGATTTCCCATGTGATGCCCAAAACTAGACACAATGTGCCAGTGAACCATGGGTGAGATAGCTGCTGCAAAGCAGAACATTACCAGAACTTCCTACTCCATACAGGCCTGAACTATGCATCTGTGACTGTTCAAACACAGATTGCACATTGTAAGACTTACTGACTGAATAGAAACCACAGAGGGTGCTTAAGTAGAAATAAATTAATTTCATCTGCCTCATTATTTTTCCATCTGAACCAACATCAACAGATTTAGAAGAAACTCTGCAATCCTTGTTTTTAAAATTATTTTTGATATCTTACACTAACATCTAAGTTATATATTAATAAATTGCCATATGTTAAAAACCAACCAAATCAGCTAACTTTCACAGAAATGCAGTCTATCCAACAACAAAACTTTGGATATATAAACTTCTAATTAAAGATCAGTTCTCAAATATTTTATGTACCCTTAACTCTCATAACTTTCATAAAATGCTGGGTGTTCAGATTAGGATTCACTGACATACCAAGTTTAAAGCTGATAGACATTTTTGGCTGCAGACAGCCTCCATGAGCAGATTTATTTTTTTCTTTCTAGAATAATGCTTTGATGTGCTGCTAATAAATTAGCCATTTAAAAAACAGCATTTTAGAAATAGCATAGATAATTACCCATCCCTTTTAGCATCCTACCACTCTTACCATCTATGTAATTTCTGGTATATAGTCAAGAATCAACTACTGAATTGCAAAATGTAATTAAACAGTTACAGTAAGTTTCCAAAATGAATATGTGTTAGAAAAAAAGATTTAGTCATAGGAAAAAATGCCTGAATCGACCAGGTCTAAACCAATCAGGTGCATTCCAATTGTAAAGAAAATAAATGGGGACACTCCACACCCACACAAGGCAGTTTCTGAGCTCATTTTTAAACACTTCACAGTTCTATACATAGAAGACTTCCAGCAAAAAATATTTTATGGTGTTGTAGAAAGGAGTTCTACTAAGTGGCACGGCTATTCAGGTATCTCGTTATGGACTGTACAGCACTCTGCACAAAACAGCCCTTAGATCAAGGCCCATAATGATTGCTGCTGTGTGAAGAAAATGTCTTTATCTTAAGGAGCTTATCGTCTATGGTGTGAACTCAGTCTGCACAGCATTTAAACTATTAATATTTTTATAAGGTATCCTACCTGTAAAAAAGATGTGGGCATGAAAATGAACCTAAGTCTTAACATCCAGACAATTCTTCATGTGCTGTCTTTGCAGCAGCAGTATAAAACATAGCTTTGTCCAGTAAGGCTCAATTTTCCTGAAATTCTAAGTTCCTTCTATGCTGCTTATTTCCCACAGTGAAAGACACTATATTCCAAAATCTGACCTAATATAAGCCTGAGCACTTAGCAGTACATGGCATTGTTACAAGATATTTCACATTTGCCAAAAATGAAGAAAATTCAGAACTGTCCATATCTATGTAATTCTTTGTGCTACTTGGGGATAATTTGGTGCTTAAACAGTAATCATAACTTTGGAGTAAGAACTAAATTACTTGCTATAACCTTATTATTTACATAAACAAGGCATGCGTGGTAAACTGCACAACTGGGTATTGAAATACGGCTGTGATTTCCCCACCCCAAAAGCTCACCAAGAAGCTCTACAGTGGCTGTCCCCCTATGGACAGTGGCTTTTGTGCCACTCCTAAAGATCTGTTTACACACACCCCCAACTGTACCAAACGTACAGCAGGGTCAGTGAGTTTACTGTAACTCTTAATCCAGATATGGAATGCTAATAGGAGTCATGTGCTGTCCCCAGGCTGATTATTTACCACATTCAGGAGATAGCAGCCATAGATCAAGGCTAATTCACCACTCTGGCCAGTTCCCCAGCGTTCCTGCCAGACCACACCAAATGGAGCAGATGATGATTTATCACCGCTTCATTCAGTCAGGACGCTCCAAGTAAGACCAGAGGGATGTGAAAGATCACTGATACGTTTGGCCACCAGTGGCCAAGGTTTCATGCAACTCTTCATCTGACCTTACAGTCAGAAAGAAATCACCACAATGAATGATGGCGTGACCTCAGTTCACACGGAAGTCACAGAACAAGAGGAATGGAGCTGACTGTAATTCCAACATATCTCAGAGGAAAAAGGACTGCTGAATGATTTAACTCCAATTGTGTAAGGCAAAAATTCTGATTCACTAATCAGAATTAAATTTTGCAATCCTTGCTAACATCCAAAAAGATTTAATCATAAACATATACTTCTGATACTTCTTTAGTGATATGCTAAAAAATTATAATTAAAGAAGAGACAAGAACCACAGTTTAAGTTTCCCCACAGATATTGTGTTATTTCTGTCCGTGACAAATTATGTTCAGCAAATTTTGACCTGTTGCCAAATAGCAGAAGAGTAATTACCTACCAGGCCAAATTTAGTAAAACACTCTCATGTTGATTTACATATAGAACAGTGGGTTAGATGGTGTTAAATGTTTAAGTTTAGGCTTTTGATAAGTTCATATAACAAACAAATTGTTTAACTGCCTGAATAAATTATTCAGAAACTGAAGATCTCAAATGGGATGACATCCTCATTGTATGTGGTGAACAACTGCAGGAGACTCAATGACTTCGCTCTATAAGAAGAAAATTACACAATGAGAAATCAGACCAGCTTGCATTCAGTTCTTCACAGTCATATAATTTCAAAAGGATTGTGCAGAGTGGTTTTTATACCATGTAAGTGTGTCTGGCATCTGGGGTGAAGACATCTACTTAGAAGACAGCAAATGACATTTTAGATCTCATCAGGGAGAAGAGAATTTGCAACTTGGGCCTCCCACTTCCTGGCAAGGGATCTAGTCATTAGGCTATTACATATAAATGATACAGGCTAATATATATATACATACAAATACACACACATATATGTAAATGCCACCTTTTTTAGGTATCTTTTGAAAGGACTGGTGTTCCTAAGTCTCCCTTCACAATCAGATGGAAACTTTAGGTTAGTAAACTTCAGTCTTAAGGATCAGTAGACCCAAGACAATAAAACAGACTACTCTCAAACTGAAGGAGAAAGCAGGGAAATAGGAACAATCACACATGTTCCAGCAGGGCCCTGCTGAGCCAATTTTATATCTTATCTGAAAAGTCAGAGGAAAAAAAACCCGGACTATCTGAAGCCCTAGTTATTTATAGTTTATGTTTACTCTTTGCTCAGTAGAATAAATGTGCTGAGTATTACTGTGATAAGACATAAAAACATTACTTCTTGTACTGACACGTGCTCTAGTAAAACCTTTAGAAATGCAAATAATGCTGCTAAGTCTCTCTTATTTATGTTTCTAAGTCACTGTGATCCTATCTGCCATGTCATCCTTCATGCCCTAAGCACCTTCTGAATAGTCTGCTTCTTAAATTGCTTTTTATAGATTAAATAACTTTCCCAGCAAATCACATCTTTTGGTACATAAGCCATGCAAATGAAGCCCAAGGCAGGTGGGGTGCTGATCAGATGGAGTTGGTATTTAATGACTGCAGTTTAGCAACACTGAAATTCACACTCCCATCTTCTTCCACTACACCCTGTGTCTGACCAAACCCCTTCCCACCCATCTGTCCACATATCCTTTTTGCCCTCTGCAAATCCCCGCTGTTCTTCAATCTCTCCCCATCACCGCCTGCCTCCCCTTATATTCTTCCAAGTACTCCTTTGACCGCATTTTGTCTTCTTCATCTCTTCAGTCCTAACCATTCTTACTCTTCATGAGTGGCAGATCCACCTACTTGTTTCCTGGACTACTATCCTCCCTTGTGTCCTCTTCTGTATTATTTGATCTTGATGAGCTCAGACATGGGAAGGTGATCAAGACCTGCTCTCTACACAGCTGACCCCAGAGCTGGCCAGCCAGAAGGTGCATCTATGTGAGGTACGAGATCAGCTCAGATCACACACTATCTCAGCTGAAACCTGACATATGTTTGTATGATGTGAAAAGCTGCCCAAAATGATCAGACACATCTAAGGGAAAAGGGCAGCTCAAAGCATCCTACTTTATCAGCTAAGACCAAGCTTGACCTGCGAGGCTGAAGTCAAGACATCACCATCACTAATCCAAGAATTACAGCATGGGTTTTCCAAGTGGTCTGATAGCTGTATTCTCTTCACTTGGATGAGTGGTTACTGCCAGATATACTCTGTCCTTTTAGGAAGAACGCACACTTTGTCTTTCCTTTTTTACCTTTACCAGCTGTGGCATTTGAATGTAACACAGCAAACTGACCGCTTCACTACCCTCTCAAAATTGTAACTGGGGAACTGTGATTAAGAGCCCTACCTAATCTTGTTGACTTATTAATTATTTAATCTTCTAAAATTTTTTCTTCCTTTCCTACCATACCTCACAGAATTGCCTGTTTTTAAGAGTAGCTTAAGTGCCCACTAATGGTTACTAATAAAGGGCATCATTTAGCAATGAGATAATTCTGTTTTCTGATAGATGCCTCTTAATATGGATTCTTTTTTTAATGGAAAAAAACATAGATATTTGACCTATGCCTTTTTTCCCATTGCAGTTGTCAGAATGGTTACTTTCACATGTCACACTTTTGACATTTAAGGCAATTGCATGATACACACACACATAATCTGGAGCATGCAAGTAAGGAGACAAAGTCTAGTTTCACAATTCATAGCTCTGTTCACACAGATTATTGCCTAATAGGGCATAAATCCTATCACCCTCTGTGTCTCAGAACAGGAAGTGTTATAGTTATGCTAAGTGGTGGATTAAAAAAGGTGATCTAATGTGAAAAAGATCACTGCATGGATAACAAGGTGAGCATTCAAACAGTGCTCAGAACTGGTAGTACCATCACATTCTGGCTTCATAAAATCATTGGTGGAACATGGGGCTCCCCTTTGGTGTCTGTATTTTAAGCAGCTGTTGGTAAATTAGAAAGAGTTCAAAAGGAGCTACAGAAACAATTGGAGAGCTGGAAAATGGATATTACTGAATAAACTTCAGGTGTGTAGTTTACACAGAGAAGGTTAAGACGCAATTTCATTTTCCTCTCTAGATTTAAGTATGAGGGTATTTTTGATTTCTTTAATTTTCATTCAAACACCTGACAAAGTTCAACAACTGGAAGCTGAAGCTAGAAACATATACTAGTTTTCTTTAAGAGTTTGAATAATAAGCTACAGAACACCTATCACGAATTTCTCATCCTTAAGGACCTTAAATCAAGAGGGTGCATATTTCTAAGAGATATGCTTGAGCTAAAAAACAACATACAAAACCTCCAAAACTTAAGGCCTTCATGAAAAAAACCCATCTATTAAAAATTACATGATGAGTATGAGGTGGAGTCAATCATTGTGATGGTAATGGTCTTGCTAGACTGAAAAACTGCAAATCCTGAAATGAAACACAGTAGAAGATGTAAGTAGAAGATGTAAGACTCAGCTGAACCTTCCCTGATAAATCCATGTCCAGAATAGATGCCTCTGTGATTCCAAGCATGATGTTGCACAGTCACCCAGCATGTTACTGAGTAAAAGTAACACAGATTAGTATTGTTACTGTACGTCCTATACAGTCCTGAAATAAAGTGAAGGAAATGAGAAAGTAATTTAAATGTACCTCTGAAATCATGTAATTGGTCAGAAAAATTAAAGCTGTTTCTGTTTAAGGTGGACCATATATTTTCTGTACACTTTTTAAAGGGGATAGAAGAATTTCCTCTTCTAGTAGCTTCTTCATCCCAGACTCAAGCAACCATTTTCATGTCTTCCATGGCAATTAAAGAGTTATTGGCTATAACTCAACAAGCAGGGTTGCAGCCAGGTGCCTTGACAGCACAGGAACTCACTTTTAGTGATCTCTCTTTTCCCATTAATGTGACTTTGCAGACTTAGGCTCCTACCAAATCAGTCACTGTAGCAGGGCCATCCAGGCAACTCTGACTGCAAGAGTATTTGTCTCAACCTGCTGCTGACATAATGTCGTACTCCAGCAAGCAGAAGGTCATGATTATCTCCCCTTCATCGACTAGACAATCCTGTCAAATGTACCACCACCACCACAGTGAAGGTTTGTGCTACAACACAGTGCTCAGGATGCCTGACTGTACCTGCAGACTGTTTATCTGCTTGTCACTTGTCAGAGGAGAGGGCTTGTCCAAGAGATGAAACCTCATAGAAGGTCGAAGGGGATCACAAACACAAACGAGGACAGCTGCTGGCTTTACCATATGCTTAACCAAAGGCATACCTAAGTCCTCTGTTTTAACTTTCCCACAATCATCTTACAGCATGGCTCAAAAACCCCACAAAAATATCAGCAGGTTTTGAAAGTAGAGACAAGTGCCTGAGTATTGCCACCCTTTCCCATATTTATGGGGGAAGACATTCAGATAACTCAAGATCTTCATCTCCTCCTCCTCCAAGTACAAAGGATCCTCTTCTGAGCCATCCTGCTCTAACATAAACTTACAGCAGCATGTATACAGCTTTAAAAAAATCCAAAACCAAGCAACAACAAAGGTCATACAAAAATACAGCACTGCAGGCAGGGTTCTTCCCTGGGGAGAGGATGAAAGAGCAACATGTGACAGATGTTTGTCATGTCATTTTATATACTATTCAAATGCACTCAGAAACAATAGTGAAGAGAATGGTATAAAAACCTAAACAGACCAGACTGAAAATAAGTGTTACAAAAATAACTCTTGAATAAGAACAAAAGGAATTAAATATAGAAAGACCAAGAAAGTGGTTTTAGGAAGCTTTGTTTGTTTTTTATGTCAATTTAAAGAAAAGAATAAAGTCTCTTTTAAGGACTCTCTCAAATCCCAAATTTGTCTTCATTATCTGCTGACTCAGAGACTTCACAAGACACTCTGGCTGGGAAACTGCAGGGGTTGCTTCCGACATAATACAGTATTGATGTACCCCTGAAGGATGTAACAGCACCATGAAACAGACCCACCTCTTTGCCTGCAGGGTTTCTAGCTATTCTCTTAGGCTCCTTATTTCCTCCCTGCAGCCAAACCCTCATTTTCCCTTATGTAGAACTCCTTTCTGTACTAGTTTTATGAACAAGCAGATAAAAAGAATAAATAAATTATCCTCTGGGAAAGTGACTTAGCAGTGAAATGTCAGAGTGTAATGGATACCTGATCATATAGGAATAAATTTCAACTATGAAGTGCAAGGAGAAGCAAGACACTCTAATAATTCATTCACTCATATAAATATGTATGGAGGCAACCTACCAAACTGTTCACCCAGTTTGGGCAATATGTATTTTAGCATGCAAACTACTGCACAGTGGTTGCACATGCTCCTATGGGGAAGATGGCACAGATGCTTTGATTTTTCCGGCTGCTGCTGTTCACTAAAAGACAGTGAAAGCACCATTCTTCAGTCTGAACTGGTTATTGGTATTCTATTCTAGAACTGAGATGCTTAGATCATTCTTCAAGCATAAGCAGTTAAGCAGCCTAAGCAAAGTATTTATGTTCAGGTATTCAGATTCTGCAATAATTAGATTAGGAGTTACCTTCAAATGGTTTCAGATACTTCAACCACAAATGATGAAAAAAGAAAATTAAAATTCAACTTTCCTACAGTTGCCAGAAAAACCCACAACTATCTGTCGCCATCAACTTTTCTTCCTCACAGAGGCATAAAGCACCACTCTCTTCAATAGCCTGTGTGCTTTTGATTTCAAAAGAGCTATTTTCCACAACCTGTTCCCATGTTTAAGAATGTACTTCCACAAATTTCCCCATTTGTGCAAATGTAACAAAAGTTCTACAGTGTAAACAAAGGCCTTTTGTATAGCATTAAAGAGATGGCTTTTCCTGAGACGGTGGGACACAGCACTGGGAAGAACAGGACAGAGGAACATGTAGGGAGCTAAAGAACTGAGGTGGATTCATGGTCTCACCAATGTGAGCAGAGACAGAGAAACCACGATGCCCAAACCCACTCCCTGTGCCCCTGGCCTGTTGTTCAAAGGTGTTTGGAGGGAGGAAGGCACTGTGGAGGGCCACTGTATGTCTGGGGTTGGTGAACTCCTGAACATCACAGCTAATGCAAACTACAATTCTTCAAAACAGAAAATTGGCATTTTCTCTTTACCAACAGGTATCCAGGTAGGGAAGCAAAAATGCAAAGAAACCTCCTTTATCAGTCATCTTTAGGGGGTAAGGCTGCTCCAACCAACAAACCAAAAAGCTGGAAGTTGGCTGAGTAACAGCTTTTTCCTCTCTCCTGCATCCATACATCCTCAGTGAAGAAGCCAAAGAGAGGAGAGGATACCTGGTCAAACCACTGAAGAGGAGTTCCTCTCTGCTTTTTAAAGAGGAGGTCCACTCCACTTTAATTCATTTTGGAATTAAAACTGGTTGATCTACATTCTGACATTGAATCAAGAACATATTTAGGCTAGAATAAAATAAGGCTTCCCATTCATAATCCCATACTACAACAAAAAGGCCTGTGAGTGTATGAAGATCCAGCTGGAAAGTTTTCCTAAGTTCCTCAGCCACCTGAAAACCCCACTAGCTGCTTTTATACCTTTCTACACCAATTTTTAAAAACAGGGCTGATGGTCTTTGGTCAAGTAATCAAGTAATTGAGGACTGCAAGATCACACCCTGATTTTGGAACACTTCCTTAAGCTCCAAAGGGATTATCTGTTCCAGTTATTACCCGAAGTGATTAAGTCACATGATTCTGAGCACATCACAAATAAGAGACCAAATCTGCTTTTCTTCTGTACAAAAGATTTTCCCAACATGTGAATCAACATGCAGTGAGGTAAATTTTATCTTCAGTGGTCAGACAGGAGTTCAGAGAAAGGGATTTTTACCATCCAGTTAAAAAATTAATAAATTCAGTCAGAGATAAATTCAGTCTCTGCTTCTGTGTCCTCATTACTGAAACTCACTTGAAATATACTTTTTAGAAAGTGTCCTTTAGAATTCATTTGTATTTTTTAAACTCAAATAATATTAAGAATGTCGAAGTTAAAGAGAATACTGGGCAACAATTCTGCAGATGAAGTTTGAATTTCCTGCAAAATTTCACCATGGAGTGATAAATTTAGATAATAATTTGAATTCTGACACACCTTTGGCATTACTTCCCTAATTTATCCTTATGTATTAAAACCTAGCTACTTATTTATTGTAGTTTAACAGGGTAATTTTACTTTTCTCCTCCACTAGTTTTACATTGTTTCAGCAAATACTAATGCTTATGGGGAATCAGCTATGGCCAAACAAAAGAAAGACTCTTATAGCCTGGATCAGAGCAATAAAATAAAACAGTGATAAACTACGTGGAGACAACAATTTATTGAGGCATCTTATTACACTACTGAAGAATATAATTTTGCTCTTCCCCCATTAATACATAATAAAAGCAGATTCAGGTAATTTAAAACCATGTTTTGTTTTGTTTTGTTTTGTTTCCCCCGCTCCTAGAAAAGTATGCAGATACTGAAACACTAAACTACTCTTTGGGTTGTGATGACAACTTTTACACATTTCACTTTCACACACTATTTCTAGTCATTCCAGAAATACAATACAGATTTCTTAAAAAACCCAGACTTCTGTACCAGGTGGTGAAATGCAGCCTACAGTGCTAAGGAGTGCAATTTATTGGAAATTGCAGTAAATTTACATGACAACTGTCACTGATACCTTCCAAATCTATCATATATACCAGTAATCCTCTTTTACATCCACAAAGTTTTTGAACTCTTATGGAAACTGGGGGATAGAGAAATTCTGCATGAATGGCTGCAGGAGATAGAAAGAACACATCACATCAACTAAAAAGATAATCAATTACCATCTTCAAGGTGTATGGCTACTTCCTTTTCCCTTTCTGTAAATACTGACTCTTACTGTTTATATGTATACAACGAAGGAATAAGATATGTTTCCTCCCCTTGAATAATGCTCTCTGCAGAAATGAAGACCTGTACATTACTGAGTGGAATTAGCACCAAATGCAATCAATGGCTAAAATGATCAGATGGCTCTTTTAAATAAATTACTGAACTAAATCATGCACTACAGGACAGCAGAAGCCAGACTCCCTAATAGCCCTACCAGTTTTAGTTCCTGCTCTGGAATCCCAGAGAACAAAAGACAGCTGTGATATTGACTGAGGTCAAGTTGCAATTATTGTCAATACAGGATGAGCTTTGGCCTCAATCCCCAGTGATCATCAGTACTCAACAGTCCCACAGCTCTCTCAGGGTCCCCGAGACCATAAAATTATTTGAGGAGACCAACACTGTATTGCAACCTTACTCTCTCAGAGGAAGTTTCACGAGGGCTATTCTATTTCAGTGATTTCCTGCTCCCTTGTGTCCTTTTGAAATCCAGTCTTGGCATGTTTTTCTCCATGCTTGCACACTGTAGTACCCCAACAGTGAATATTCTACCTTAAAACCTATTTTTTTTCAATTTTATATGGTCTGTGCTGCCCAAAATTGTAATATGATTTTCCAAAAATCATTACATGTCCATATTTCTTTGTGAGATTAATGATGATTCAGAGAAGCTGTGAAAAGCCATTCCAGCTCAGCTTCAGCACAAATGCATTTAGATCTTTGATACCAAAGCTTACTATCCAGAAAGTCAAGCATCCATAAATCTAGAATCAATAAAAACTAGAACTGCTCAACATTCAAGAAAGACAAATTATTAAAACAATTTTTTTTAAATTCTAAAATTCTTCCAATTTTCAGGTGAATCTCAGGTAGGCTTGTAAAAAAAAAATCAGTTTCCAGTGGCCTTTGATAAATTTGATTAGGTAAAATTCTTAATTATCACATACTTTACTCTTTCATTTATTAATAACATTTCTTCTCTTTCACACAAGGTAAACCTGATACTAATTTTAACTACTCTATGGATTAACCTGTAGTAGCTTCTTATTACTGCTAAACTTAAGGGTTTATATTAAAACATTTAAGAAAGCTCTCATATGAAAAATTTATAATTAAATTACAAAACTGCTCTCAAGGCTTATATAGCTGTTTGGAAAAATCTGCCTATTTATCTGCATCACAGCTGATGAAGGGTTTTTAAAACTCGAATCTGACAAGAGACTTTGAATTCTCCTCAGAATGCAAAAAAAGTATTTCCACATTACTGCTTTGTTCCTAGATCATGATATCAACCTTAAGCAAATGTTTTGCCTACACTGAACTGCTTTTTCAGCCACTGTGATGCAGCCACCAAACTTGCAGTTTCTGTTCTTAAGTCAGCTGGGGTGACAGCACAGATCCCTTCAGAATGCAAGTTTGCCACACTAATTTACCATATAGTTAAAAAAAAATCTGTAATTTATACATTGGCTAAGAGCTTCAGCTGAGGAAGAGCGTGCCACACTAATTTACCATATAGTTAAAAAAAAAATCTGTAATTTATACACTGGCTAAGAGCTTCAGCTGAGGAAGAGCAACTGGACTTTATCCCATCCATCACAACTGCTTTGTGTGCAGCAGATTACACAAAACTACAGATGATGAAATCTTACAATATTGGCTCTTGCTTTACATGTGAATGGCATGAATATTTGATAGGTTAAGGTATTTGTAGTTGTGTAGAAAGATGTAATCAAAAATCACTTCAAGCCACAGTTCAGCTTTTCCATAAAAATGAACTACAAATTCTTCCCCTACAACTTCTCATATTGGACATTATGATAAACAATAAACCTGAAAAATGAAGGAGAGGTATGGAGTGCCTGAAAGTTAATGTTCTGGTGGATAATAGTTTTCTATGCATTTCTATGCCAGACATTTTGGTCCTTTTTACTCAATATATGAATATAAACTAACTTATGGCAGATAAATAATAATTTTAAAAATAAATTTTACTAATATCTCTCTTCATTGACATCAGATATTGCCCCTGTATGTGGAGTAATGAGAGCCTCCAGTACCTTAAAATACAAGGAACAAAATGAAGCTATTGTGTTTTCATTTTTTCCATGAACACAGGGCAGTTGTAAATGCCTTAACTGACAGCAGATTTTGTCCCTGAATTTTACAAAAAATCTCAAATAGAAATAAACTAATTCAGCCTGTTTACACCTTATATTTGTTTATGAAGAGGAATTATTTTCTTTTAAAAGAATTGCTCTTTCAAGACTATCCAAATAAACTAGCCACAGTTTTATAAAATCATTTTGAGGCAGAAGAAAAGAAGATGATACCCTCTCTTACCTGACATCTGAGAACAATAAGCAGTCCCAGGCCTGGTATGTAGGATACCTGACAAGCTACCTAAAAAGTCCCAAACAGTTCTGAAGTGCATAAAAATCGTTATGTTCAGGAAAAAAAAACAAACCAAACCAAACCAAAAAAAAACAAAAACAAAAAAAAAATCCCCAAAAAACCCAGCTGAATTTCAATTTCTTTAATATCAAACAGAGATCAAAGGAATAACTCATACTTTTTTTCTTTTCCAAATCACCTTCATTTGGAATCAAGCTTAATACTTGGTTTTCAAGTGTGGCTTTATCTTTTCCTTGACTTATTTTTTTATGCACCTAGTGCTCCCAAAGTTTATTGAAATACTGCAAGCAGCCTGTAGGATTTGGGCAATTAGAATCCAGCAAATACAGATCAAGGGTTCAGTCTAATTACCTTTAGTACTGACTCTGATGCTTTTGTAACTCTCTTCACTTTCAATGGTGCCTCTACAACCAACATGAGAATGCCCACAAATATGATTTTGGATGAAAATGAAGTGCAAAACATTAGAAAAGCAAAGAAATGCAATGCAGAATGTAGATTCCTTATAAAAAGAAATAAAATAGACAAATCACAGTATGATAACAAAGCAGAAGAAGAATAACAAACCAACACAGAGATATTTTGGGCCAGGTATCTTCCAAAATGTTTACATACCCTCAGGGGAAAAATATAGTGCAAAGATAACAGTCACAAACAATATAAACTTCCACTACTACAGTTCTCTTGGAAAGTAAGAATTAAACTGTCTGGAACTGCCCCACAGTCCAAACATTTAGCCATCAGTTTTACATAAATGCTTAAACAAAACCTTCAGCACACAGGCTACCATGGTGAAAGGAGAAGCATAATGCACTCAGTGAGCATCCTCCTTACCTATGCCAGCTAGCACAAAGAGAATAACCCTCTGGAAAAATAGTAACAGCAGAAAAGACACTTCTCAGCTAAAAGGAAAACCCCATTCTATGCAGCTAAAAAATAAGAAAAAAGTAGAAGGACATAATAGAAAAAGATCACTGACTTGATCAAAGAATAGTCTCAAAACTGATATGGAAAGCATCTTGAGCCAGTGCATTATATGCAGAGAAAATGAACAAAGAAAAACACACCCTTGAATTAAAAAAAAAAAATTAATTATAATTTATATCTTATTTACACAAGATCTGATTCAGCTTTCAGAGTTTACTTTTCAAGGATCAGGTCAATATTGAAGAATTAGCAATTACATGTCTGTAAGTCATATTAGTATGCTACCCTGACTGCTATTGCAGACAAATGCATCGCAATCATTAATTGAGTTCCCTCAGAACTCTTTCTGAGGAACAGACCTATTATTAGTTTAATAATCTATGTGATTTTATTACCATTGGAGAACTAAGGTACAGAGACTGAGGAATTTATTTAAGGTTTCTAGAGAATCAGACAGAGCCCAGATCTCTGAATGCTTGCCCATTGCCTGATCTACTTAAGTATCTTAAAATCTACACCATTGCACGTCAAACACTTCACAATACTGAAACTACTGATAGATTTGCTGCTTTACAACAGGTAACAAACACAATAATGACATTATTGTATCTCAGCACTGTATCAAGTGACATAGATATCATAAACCACTCTTCTTTTGTCATGACTTTATTATACAGACTCTTCACATGCTCAGCTGCAAAAAGTAACTACAAGAGCCCTCAAAAAGCGATGTACTCATCTGTCATGGCATGGCAAGAAGTGGTTGTAGCTACCTCCAATCTTTTCTCCGTCTACCCAGACATCACCACCAAAGGCCCAGATGGCCCTGGTGCTGCTCTCCCACTCCCAGCAGTTGCTGGCCCTGCCCAGCTTCTCTGACACCTCCAGCAGTGGCACCCTGGTTCCCTTCCTCTGGCCATAGGGCTGATGAACTGCAGCAGAGATATCCTCAGTCTAGAACTGCTGCAAGCTGTATGCTGCTTTTTTGAAGCATCACATCACTTGAAATGGATCAACACTGGTTTTAAATTATGAAGACTACAAACCATCTTCTGAATGCTCTGGTTTTTTACTTTAATCTCCCTTCTGTTTGCTCTTTTTCTTAGCGTTTGGGGTTTTTTGTTTTGATGATTTGGGGGTTTATTTGTTCATTTGGTCTATCAGTTAGTTTTGGTTTACTCCTTGAGACAGCATCTTTATCAATACGGAGTTCTTCAGGAGTTGCACTCATTGAAGGCCATTAAACATGCCAACCATATCCTGGGTGGCATCAAAAGGAGCACAACCAACAGGTCAAGGGAGGTAATCGCCCTTTTACTCCACTCTTGTGAGACCACACCTGCAGTGCTGTGTCCAGCTCTGGGGCCCCCAATATAAGAAGGACATGGACCTGCTGGAGCAAGTCCAGAGAAGGGCCACAAAGATGATCAGTGGTCTGGAACACCTCTGAGAGAGTTGGGATTGTTCAGACTGGAGACGAGAAGGCTCCAGGGAGACCTTGGAGCACCTTTCAGTACCTAAAGGGCTACAAGAGAGCAGGAAAAGGACTACAAGGGCATGTAGCAACAGAACAAGGGGCAATGGTTTCAAAAGAAAAGAGAATAGGTTTAGATTAGATATTAAGAAGAAATTCTTTACAGTGAGGGTAAAGGGAGACTGGAGATATTGGAACAGGTTGCTCCAAACAGTTGGGGATGCCCTATCCCTAGAAATGTTCAAGACCAGGTTAAATGGGGATTTCAGCAACCTGGTCTGGTGAAATGTGTCCCTGCCCATGGCAGGGGGGCTGGAACAAAATGATCTTTCTTGGGTTGCTTCCAACCCAAACCATTCTATGGTTCTATGATAGCAACAACATAATACTTCATAGCCATCGCCCTCGGAGGTATTCAAGAAACCACTGGATGTGGCACTTAGTGCTGAGGCCTAGTTGACAAGGTGGCAATCAGTTAAAGGCTGGACTCAATAATCTCAGCAGTCTTTTCCAAACCATTTCTATGATTCTATGTATTGAGTGTTCTAGTGTTAGAGCTATATAATAAAACACATGTTTAAAACACAGGGTAGAAGTGTGAAAAGAGCCAAGAGAGCCAAGATGTTTGAAACCCAGTGAGATTACACATATAACTCCTATCAAATAACAGTATCAAAGACTGTGATAGAGAAGAGTGTTTATCTGATTGATGCTGAACACGCTCCAACATACCAGTAAGGACTCAAACAGACAGGATTAGTTAGCTGCTCTGGATCTGCTTTAATGTAATACAGAAAAACTGAACCTCTTCCACTAGTAAAATGAAAAATGAAAAAAGCATGTCCATGAAAACAGTCATATAGAGAGGGTATTTTACATACACAACATGCTCAACAAAATTTGAAGGAAAAGACAGATTTTTGGTTTTATTGGAAATCCTTGATTCAGTTGGTTTAAATCAAATTCTTAATGCTACTGTAACTTCACCACTTATGCATTAAACATGCAGCTTTTCCAAAGGTTCTTGTTACACACATTCATAAAAATTTTTATACATAGAATTTTTTGAGACCAAGTACATTCATTTCCTCTGTTGATGTAAATTGTACAATGAAGGATAACAAACAGCTTTAACGATCTGTTACATTGAGACTTTTCCACTTGATGTCTGCATGGGGATTCTGGCTTATGAGGCACTGGGGAGGAGCCTGCCAAGGGCACTGGCCTCTGCCCCATGCACAAAGCCCAACTAAAAGCACAACTCCCTTGGTCTCCCATCGTTTCCAATAAGCACAAGGGCCTGGAATCACTCACTGGGGAGAACCACCTCTCTTCCTTCTCTACTCTTGTAGTCAGAGACAGGGCACCAGCTCCAGGCCTCTTCCACATCCCAGGCTAAGCTGTAGGACAGTCCTTACTGCACATCACAGCCAGGGCTCCAAAGGCAGGACAGCTCCAGGTCCCAGTGAAACTTCCCAGCTTTTAATTAGATGCTATCTTCCTTAAAAAAACACTTGAAGAGTGCTATGCAAGGATACATCATCTGCAAAGATGGAAATTCTCAGGCAGTAGCATCAGCACGACAGACTGACAAATCTTTGTAGCCTCTTAGGCAACTGGATGGGATGGAATCACTCAGCTGCCTTCCACTTCTACCTTTTTTCTCCCTTCCCCTACTTTTAAAAAAAAGACTGGATGTGGCACTCAGTGCCATGGTTTAGTTGAGGTGGTGTAAGGGCATGGGTTGGGCTCAGTGATCTTGAAGGTCTCTTCCACCCTAGTGATTCTGTGTGATTCTTTGCTGGCCAGCTTATTCTTTGGATGTATAGGAAACAATTACAGAAATACTTTGCAATCATCTCTGAAAAACAACGACAATTGGAAATTTCCTGGTTTCATAAACAGTTCTAAGACAGAAACAAATTACAGGCATTGCTTACAGACAGCTTTAGTAATCAAAACTCAATTATGAAACTTTAAAACACAGCTCCAGAACATAGAAATGTAGTACCTGGTAACAGTTGATTGGCAAGTCTCCTATAAGAGAAAGACAAAATATTCCATGCTGTACTGTGCACTTGATAAAACTGATACAAAATTTGCCTGAGTAGTTGATACTGGCACGTGAAAATAAAGCAAAGCCCAGCAGGACACATGAAATTCATGCATTTCCAACATAATTCGAAATATTATAGTATAAATCAGCATGGGCATGCAATTCTTGGCTCTATTGTTTGACATAAGCAAAGCAGAAATTATGTGTTGTTGCAGGTGTTTTGCAAGCAAACATGACACCCAGCTGATTGTTAACAGATGAACTTTTTTCAGAAGAAAATGAGCTGAAGGAAGATCTCAAAGCTGACAAATGAAAAAACCCAGGTGGAAGTAGTTATGACCATTCCTGGGCTGGAGCAGTCAGAAGCTGTTGTTTGTGCTGGGATGGCACTGGAAACAGGCTGCTCTTAGGGGAACCAGGAGCAGGCTCCAGCAGGCTTGAGATGCATTCAGGGGGATGACAGCCACTTCCAGCTGGGCCAGTTGCTGGGTTGCTCAGCATAGGCAGTTCCATTTGGCTTAGAGATTGTAAGAAATGTGCACCTCATGGTGAAAGCTACAGAACACCTGCAATTTATATCTCTGAGAAATCTGCAGTTTCTAGTCCCTCAAAGCCAAATTTTAAAGTTTTATGACCTATAATACTGCTAATCATAACAAAGATCATCTTGTTTCAATCCCCTGCCATGGGCAGGGACACCTTTCACTAAACCAGGTTGCTCTGAGACCCACCCAGTTTGGCCTTGAACACTTCCAGGAATGGAGCACCCACAGCTTCTCTGGGCAACCTGTTCCAGCACCTCACCACCCTCACAGTAAGTAATTACTTCCTAATTTCTGATCTAAACCTACCTGCTCTCAGTTTGAAGCTTTTACTCCTTGTCCTACCACTACATGTTCTTGCAAAAAATTCCTCTCCAGGGATTTGTTTTTTATACAAAGCCCCATAAGTGTAAAATACCTTTAGGTGTTAAAGAAGGAGCCTCTCTACTACAGGTTCCATTTACTACTGAAGATATATTTTACATACAATTCAAAGGCTGAGCACACAGCCTTTGCAGTGCTGGTTAGGGAAAAAAGGGTCAGAAAAAAGAATCTGGTATTTGTAAAGTCATTTATGCATTTATACATACATAATTAATATAAAGAATATAATATATATACATACATAATAAAGTTTAACTATTTGATTTTCAAAATAATTACTTCAAGTTCAATGACTATACTCTTTGTAACAGAAAAATATATATCTAAAAAAATCTAAAATACAGAGAGGGATCGTTGACTTGCCAATCTGGGTGAGGCATCTTGCTCTGGGCTTTTCCCCCTCTCTATTCTGCTGCCCTTCTGAAAAACTCCTGTATAAATCACACTCTGCAGGTTCACCCTCCTTAACTGCAGGATGTTTTCAAGAGACAGCAGTTATCTGTAGCTACCAGCCAGAAGGGGAAAAAAAATTAAAAAGGCTATAGACACACAGAGGCCTGGCTGCTCCTGGATTTGATCAGAATTCGCTTCTCAGCAGTGACACATAATACTGTTTTCAGGCAAAACATGAATAAACACGTGCATAAGCTTTTGATTCAGAGCAATGCCACACTAGTTCTGTGATCCATCAGATCTTAGAAGATAAACATGATGTGATGGGGTCATTTCTTGCTAGAAAGGCTTCCAAACAGCAAGTGGAAAGCTGCAACTAGTTGGTGATTGAGTGAATAGGACACTTCTCAGTATGCGTAACTTGTGGCCAGGCAAAGCAGCAGGAAGCACTTGCTCTTGAGTAAAACAGATAAAACTAACCTGAGAAAGACTGGTCAGAAAACAAGGATTCAGCTTTAAAAAAAAAATTGAAGCACTTGGTTTTGGTTTGTGCTTTTAAAAAATAAAATGGAGGAGAAAGAAGGAGATCTCTCAAACATTAATTGAGGAATTTATACCCAAGTGTAGTCCTGCGCCAGGGACATTGTTGTACAGACCTGCTCCACAGGGCAGTCTGAGAGTCAGACTGGAGGCCATCCAGGTCAACTGCTTTCAAGTGTGTCTTCAGTGACAGCTTTGTGGTGGCCCACACAACATTCCCAGAGGGTGAGCTCAGGGACCCTCTCACCCAGATAGCTATGCACTACTCCATCATCTATTTTGGAATGTGGTTTGGCCCAGCACTCCTTGCAGCTTCAGCTATCTCATCCTTCTGAGGACAGTGGGAGACAGACACAGAGGCATAAGAAAAAAAAAAGAGCATTCACCAGTGCAGAATAACCCAGCACCCTTTAAACATAGGTGTTTTTACCTTCTGCTATGAGGACACCTGGCATGCCTGAACAGCCTGATCACTGGCTGAATTCAGGACACCTGGTCCAGGGAGGGGAATGATGCCAGTGCTACTCCATCAAGTACTGCTTGGACCTTTGCTTCATAGGAGTATGGACTGGTAAGTCTGGTGCCTGAGCCAAAGTCTAGCTGTATCTCCCCTATTCCCTGGTGATATTGGCCACTCAGAACATTACACATTTTCTGCACCAAATTGTTGAGCAGTTTCATCCTGCACTGTGAACCAGCTGCCCTCATTCACCAGTTGGAGACAACAGCTTTTCACGGTTTCCTTTGTCCTCAGACCTACCAATGACTGCACCTGTAAAAAGCCTGATGAATTAATAATGCAAACAAGGCGAACAGTGTGCTCATGATCAACTTCAGGACTGAAGTCCTATCAGACTAACTGTACAATAATGGGTGCTGCACATCGAACAGGACTGCATGGCTGTCAAAAGGACACGAGTGCTTCAACAGAATAAAACAGGAACATGCTGCATTGGCTTGTGCCAGCTCTATTTAAAGGATCTAGAAGTACTGCGGTACATAAAAGGGGATTAAAAGAAGGATTGCAGAACCTCAGCTAGATGTCATTTTAATGTTATGCAACTCCTTTCTCCTGAAAACAAAGGGTGGATTCAATAAGACCCAAGCAGCCTTGCTTGTGCAAGGCTAAATCCTACCCTGACCTCTCTCTGATCACTGCTTTAACTCCACACCAGCCCCAAGCACTTAAAGAGGAGAACCTTCTAGATAGTGAAACCTGCTCTGGCAGAGCAGGCAACACATTCCTTTGTACCAGCCTCTCCAAGGGGAGTGGGAGCAAAGAGTTTCCAGTGAGAAACAAGAAATGGATGCCAAAGAGGAGGTGAGCACAAAGAGGCACCAACAGCTCTTCACAGAGGGACAGAAGCACAGAGCCACAAAGCAAACCTTTGGTGTAACCACAGCTGACACAGCAACAACAGAACCCTTCCTGGGATCACCAGGTGTCCTCGTAACATCAGGACAGGCTCACTTCTCCACAATTCCTCCTTAATTTGGTCGGATGTCAAGTCTGACTAAATCTAATATTCTACCAATAACCCCACCCAGTCTGGATCAAAAGGTGGCAACACCAGGGCTCTGAAAGGAGCCACCATCCAGGGAAGCCAATCTGAATTCTCCCACCACTGTGAAAAGTCAGAGGCTCACACTGAGTTCTTAGTATCTTGTATGTGTTGCTCAGCAAACCAAACTTCATCTAGGGTAACCTTTTCATAGGATTTCTCCTATTTCCAGAGTTTTAAAACAAAAAGACAAAGGAGGTGAGCGGAGGAATAAACACTCCAAAGGAAACCCCACACAAACCCCACACTTACAATTTGTTACTTGTCAAACACTGGCTTTAACAGGCCAAAAGAATTTTAATAAATTTCTCATACAGTGTCACTGATGTACCTACTTGTCCAATTAGCACTGCAAACAAACGTAAGTATCTCATTAAAATACATAAATGTATATTACTTTGGTTTCCTACACTTTACCACTTCCAGTGTATTTCTGAAATACCTTTCATTTTAGGAGTAAACACTCCATCACACTCTCTCATCTGCAGATACCTTTGCATGCTGGTGCTTCTTTGTTATTAACAAAGCTTCTGCTTTACGTGGGATTTGTCATGGAATATAAAATAAATACCTACAAAAATGTTATACTCAAGCAATCAGTAGAAACCCTCATTGAACAGGAGAGGGGTTTTTTGTGGTTTGTGTGCCTTTACTTGGATGCAGTACTGCTTGCATAGACTTTTAAATTACATTGCAGTGTTCTCCACTCTGTTACTGATTGATCTGAGATTTCTGGCAAATCATTTCACCACCGTGCAGTTCTGTCTCTTCCTACCTATCCTCTGTGTCTAATTACCCTTTATAAACCCTTTGGGGCAGCAACTGTTTTTCACTGCCAGCTTATAGTACCTGTCACCATGGGATCTCATTCCAGTTGGCTTGATAGGCTAATAGCAACATTCATGTTGTAAGAGACTAATTTTTTAAAGAATAAAAGGAAACAAACTAAGCAATTACATTGTAGAAACGCAGTACCAGTTCTGTGGGTAAACTATACGTATTTAGAAAGACCCTTTCTTCCTAAAAAGCTAGACAGGCTTTAAATAACATTTAAAAAAAGAAAAACAAACAAATCCATAAAAAGACAGCAGAGAGGACAAAAATCATTGATTGTGAAACTCAGCAATTTCCCAAGGGTTTTTAAGAACTCTATCTTATAGCCTAGGTCAGGAGACTAAAGAGGGAAGGAAGTTTTACACAGTCCCAGCTTCTCTCCTCACACTGAAATTCACCGAGGTAGCTGAGGACATCAAGAATAACTCCCTGTCTGGGGACTCTGAATAAGTTTGGGGTTTTTTTTTTGTAAATGATTTTTAGAATCTGGAAGCTATTCAGATACTCTAATAACAAGGACAATATTAGTGTCTAAAGGGATACAAGTGAGAACTTCTGTTTACTGTCCCAGCTGCAAATCTCTTTCCCAGCAGCACCATCCTCACTAGCTGGCCAGCAGTGTACAGATACAGAGGGAGGAATTCTGCAGCTCATGCAACCTGTTCCTACAGCAATTGGTGAGAAAGTTGCTTACTACTTACCAGAAATCTTCTTAATATTGACCCAAAAGAACACTACTTGGGTCCCAGTTGGATTTACTACTTTTCTAGAACTGGTACTGCTCTAGTCACATGCAGGAGGTGCTTTCTCAGATATGAAGAAAAAAAGGAAAAAAAAAAATCTTCAGCTTCTTTGACTTTTACACTCAAGCATTAATTTCACTACCCTTAAAGCACAGGCACAGACATGAATTCCTACCAAGGCAAAGCAGCTGTTACACTTCTGCAAGTCAGATTAACTGTACACAAACCCATACAATATTTCACACATATTTAAAAGTGGCATTTTTAAGTTTTATGGGTTCATCTCTTCTGAAGACTATTTTAGTACATAAGTATCACAGGCTTAACATAAAAACTCAACATAAACATGAATCCAGAAGACTTTTTAATTGATATTTCAATTACTGACTTTTAATTAAGCAAACCAAACATCTTGATTTTATTTTTTCTTAACAAAGCCTCCAGTAATGTGATCGATTCTTTTCCTGAAATATTTTATCCTATTTTTACTGGAAAATGACCAAATGCAGTCAATGTTGAGAAAGCTCTTTTTACTGGCTTATCAGAAATTCCAGTAATTCTTCTAGAAGTTTACAGGGCAGAAATGTTCTTCCACATGTAATCAAGCAGATAAAATGAAAAACCAAGTTCTTCAGGAAATGTATTCTCTGTACGCAGTATAACAAAGATATTTTGAATAGGCTTCACTAGCAGTAGCTATAATAGAAAAACCATGAGACAACAGACCAGCACTACCAATAACAGAAGCTCCACATTAGGAATAACTATTACAGTCTCTTAAATCCAAAAATATTGCTCAACTTTTATCTACTTTAAATCTTCTATCCCCAAGACTGAATTATGATCAATTTGAGTTACAGATCCTACGTTAAAATTATACAGAATATTTCCAGCAATTCATAATTCCAAGAAATTCATAATGTTAGACTCTGAATTTAATGTGAATACTTCCTTACATTGCCATAGAAACAACAGACTCCCAACTTGAAATTGTCATGCTAGTTGCTACAACAAAAAGGCAGTTTCTCTCACCAGGACTTTTCAGATTTCATGCATGAGACAACAGGCAAACATAACAAACCCACTTGGAAAGGGAAATCAGAAACACCAGTAAAAACAATGACTATACAATTACTATATATATGTGTGTGTATATATATATATAAAAAATGAAGACGGGTCAGAGCAAACCACCTAATATCATCAAGTGCAGAACAGGTAACCCAATGGGCCTGAACTTTGAGGAGTTTTCCAAATGAGTAGTGTAGTGGCTGAACAGGGAATTTGGGGGTAATTACATTTTACCTAATCAAAGCACTCAATAGTTTAATCTGAAGAAGTGTTCAGCTCCTCCATCAGTCTGATAAAAGAGTTCAGCAGCTGCTCCCTTTCCCACTTCACAAGGATTTAATTTCCATGATAGGAGCACCTACATGATCTTTCAGCTTTTTAAGCTTGCAACAGGACTCAGCAACACTTTTAAATATAAAATGCTGTTCCTATAAAAAAACCAGGGACAGAGAATTAAAATAATGGGATTAATATTTGTTTATACTAACATACCATTTTGGAAGCATCTTAGAGGCTTATGTGACATTTATTAATGCAGATTTAGCACAAAGAAGGAGTTAGTAAGGGAATAACAGAAACTAACATAGCCATTCCATTTCAAACTAGTTAAAGAATCAGCTGTGTGAATGTAACATGATAGAAACTATTCAGTATAACTCATACGGGGTACAAATACAACCGTTCATCAGTTTTCAGTCTAAGTAGAAAAAAAAGGTGTGTGTTATAAGAACTTACATGTGAAATGGATTTCCTGGAGTGAGACAGATGCCCCAGTTTGTTTCCTTTCAGCTTCTGTAGTACAGGTTAGGTCTTGCTTTATGAAATGGCAATATTTTATCAAAAACCTGCAGATAAATTCATGATTGGCATGAAGGAAACAAAGCTGGAACTTTTTTTTTTATTTTGTGTTAAAAAAAGAACCTTGAAATGTGCAATTTAAAAAATCATATTGCACATTTCGTTTTGACAAATGCAAGGACAATGTGAAATACAAAGATACCATTAAATAAGTAATAAAAGACGACTTGTACCTGTTTGCAGGAAGGATTTCCACTCTGGAATACTAATGTTACATTAACACAGCTGCACAATGCACTTGCTAATACGGTGTAGAAAATTTTGCTCATTATATGCTACCACTAGTTTCCACTGTTCTGCTATGTATAGTGAATCTATGAGCACTACTCATAATGATGAAATCTATTTCTAGGGGTTTTTGTCCTTTTTTTTCCCTGCATACTGAGGACACAGTATTTCTTCTGAGTTTTTAAAAACAAACACACTATGACTCTGCAGAGAGTGAGCGATCTCAATTTTGTCCTCAGTGTCTGACCTAACAGACCATCAAAGAAAAAACCTGGCCCCCAGTGTAGTAATCTGGGAACTCTGTGAACTAATAATTCTGGATAATTCAATTTAAATGCCTGCCATCACTGGCTATAGAGACTACCATATGTTGTCAAGGCTGTGTCACATATCTCCCAGACCAGGGACAATGGGAGATTGTTATACCAGGCTTTCTCCCATCAGAACAGGCATGATCTGGAATCATGGAATGCCAGAATTCTGTGTCAAAACATGCAGGTTTTGAAAACAAGTTTCAGCATAGAGGGTAGAAATATCTTACTGGCAGAATAAACTAGTTGGTGCTAATGCCAGACCTGAAAGATCCCCTACCTGAAAGGTTCAAGATGAATTCCAGCGACACAGGAAGACGCTTCAGTAGCACAAAAGGTGTGGAGCGGGCAAGAAGGAAGGACATTGGTGGCAGATAGGTCTCCATGGTTTGCAAAGAAGAAAAGGTGTATGGGGGACTTTCATGAAATACACTGATCTGAACCAAGGATGGTTCAGGAAAGTAACAAAAATATTATATAGGAATGTATATAGAAAGGCATTATTTCATCTATGGATGTGGCAGCAGCCAGCCAATTTGTCTTGTCCGAAAACCATAAAACACATGCACATTTGGTTTTTTAATTCCATTTTCACAAGGTTTTGAGTACCTGAACTGCTGCCCTTGCTTCCCAAGGTCGAAGGTCTGAAAGGAAAGGTGCAGTAATGCTTTAGTGTTTATCATCCTGCACTACCTCTGAAGGTCCATGACACCACGACTGTTTCGGTACCAAAGGAGGATACAGAAATAGAGCCAGGGAGGCCAAGGTGCTGCCTCAGCAGCAAGGAACCCAGCATGCAGTTCTGTCCATAACTAAACACTACCTGGTAAATCTCTTTTTTTGGCGGAATGCCACATACACATAAGAAATCATGTGTGTCATCCTACACAAATATGTGTTTCTCCCCCACTTCTCAGGCAGCACCATTGTTTCACCCTAATTTCATGACAACTTGGGACAGAAACACAGATGCATAACTCATGCTTTCAGCTGAAGAAGCAGGAATGCTATTTTTTCCTTCAGAATGAGTTAATTGTACATATTTTAGACAGACAGCTCTAGACTAGCATTCTTCTGCAGAAACCAGTTGGTCATAGGTTGCACTGGTGCACCATTCACTGCGTATAAAACTGACTGGATGGCTGGCCCTGGAGAGTGGGGGGAATGGAGCTACATCCCGCTGGTGGGCAGTCACCAGTGGGGTCCCTCAGGGCCCAGTACTGGGGCCAGGCCTGCTTAATATCTTTATCAATGATCTTGTGTTTTCAGTTCTGGGCCCCTCACTACAAGACTGACATTGAGATGCTAGAGCGTGAACAGAGAAGGGCAGTGGAGGGAAGGGTCTGCAGCACAAGTCTGATGAGCAGCAACTGAGGGAGCTGGGGTGGTCAGCCTGGAGAAAAGGAGGCTCAGGGGAGACCTCATCACCCTCTACAACTGCCTGAAAGTGGCTGTAAGCAGGTGGGGGTCAGCCTCTTCTCCCAAGTAACAAGTAACAGGACAAGAAGAAATGGTCTCAAGTTGCACAAGGGAGCTTTAGATTGGATATTAGGAAAAATTTCTGCTCTGAAAGCGTTGCAAACATTGGAACAAGCTGCCCAGGGAAGTGGTTGAGCCACCCAACCCTGGAGACGTGGCACTGAGGGTTACAGTTTAATGGTGGACTTGGCAGTGCTGGGTTAACGGTTAGAGTCAATGATCTGAAAGGTCTTTCCCAAAATAAATGGTTCTATGATTTCAACATGTTTTGAGAAATTAAGACAGACCTAGGAAACACTTGCTCTCTATGCTGATTTTTCCTGTGCTGGAGGCACAGGGCTGTTCTCTTGAATATGACAGAACATGTAAATTCTAAAACCTAAATTACTAAAGTAATTACTAAATTAACATTACTAAAGTAATGTTGTACTTTAATAATCTCTACAGTTTTTTCCTGGGACTTTCACACAATTTTACTTTCTCCGTTTTGTTCCTTGTCTTACTTTCCTTTGTCTCAAATTCATGCATTGTGGAAATAATCAAAGACATGCAGGAGAAACATCTGAAGGTGATAAGCAGAGTGAAACAGCATTATTCATATATTGCTAATCATAATGTATGTGTGAATGAGAAGACACCTGGTAGTGCTGTGTTGACAGCAAGCTACCTTTTGATTAAGCTTTCTGGATTCTAGCAATCTGAAGGTACTGACTAGGAGTTCAAGACTAATGTAAAAATGATAAATACATGGCAGATACACACAAACAACAGCTTTCTTTCAGCTCAGCTTGCAATGAAGACTCCAAATTGTGGATAGCAGGTTTGAAAAAATGAGATATTTTACGTTAGCATTAAAAGAACATTCAAGTACTGTTTTTGAGATTATCATTTACAAAAGAGGATTTTTGTCCAGTTTAGGAATGCTAAATAATTTTTGTTAAAGCCCTTAAGTATCTTTCTTTTCTCTTGCTTCTGCCCACCATTCCACTTTCCATTGGGTAGTTTCAGCCTACAGTTAGAAATCTAAACAAATGGCTAGAAAACTATGACACCTTCTTACTGGATAGATTTCTATGAGGTTGAAGAAAAGCTGATTTGTAACAAATTAGGTGTGCTGAAGAGATACTGTTGTGATCACAGCCCCTGGTTTTAGAAAATTCAGTTAAGGCCAGCAGTGCAACGGCATTCAGCAACAAAACCCAATGACAGGCACTTTGCTACTGAAATCAATACCTTCCAACTCTGTTCTCTAGACTGCACCTACCTGGATAGGCATCTAGTCAATCTTATTCTAAAGTTTATGATTCTTGGATTTCCTACTGCAGAATCCTGTGCCATTCAGTACATTCCTTGGCCACCAGAGTGACCAGGTTCATTGTAATTATCAGATATGTATTTGCACCAGATCTTGAATGAAAAATATTCTAGAGTAGTACTGTAGCAATACTTGTATATGAATTCTTACACAATCTCAATCTATAGATGAAAATTCCTACCAGTCTCAAAAACCCCCAAAATTATACAAATGTGCATGTATAGTCTTATATTTATAAACACCTAGGTATGTAAGAAAAACATGACTTCCAGAATGTTAACACAGTCAAGGAATATCACTATGTTCTTTGAACTTTGCCTTGATGCTCCCCAGTAAAAAAAAACAACCCTTTTTTGTTTTTTTATTTGTTTATAGCACCATGAGGAAGAGAAGAACAAGAAACATCTGCGTCTACAACTACTGCAGCACTTTCCTCTCCATCACCCTTTCTAAATCACAGTTGTGACCACCTCCTCCCATAAACCCCTCTGAAGGAGTACTTTTTCCATGTATACACCACTTCCTGTGAACAAAATATGTAGATGAATTATTTATAGAATCTTTCATATCATGAAAGGAGCTCCTCATCTATAAGGAGCAAGGAGAAGATCAAGAACACTGAAAGCAAAAGCTCAGAATCTGTATCTTTCATGAAAAGCTGAATTAATGCAGGTGAGGTTATAGGATGCAAAAAGGAAGTCAGACACAGTTCTACCCCCTCACACCGGTACTTTCCTTTGATGTCAACAGTATCAACAGATGGACAAGTGTTACTGTGAAATTAACTTTACCTTATGTGACTAAACAGAACTAAGCAGAGCACTCTCAATTATTTAATTTCTTCAAGGAAATGATGCACTAACAAAGTCATGGCCCCATCCTTTAATGGCACATTTGTAATTCTCAGGGAAGAAAAAAGACTGATGAATATAATTCTGCTGCCAGTGAACACAGAGTCCCTGACATGAAACATCACAAGCTCTCTGGAGGAGCTGAAGAATAAATCACAAGCTACATGAGTCAGAAGTCAGCTTCAATGGTCTTTAAATTAAGATGGACAGGCATAAGAATAACATAAAGTAATGGTAAAAAAAGAACTCTGAATTTAAATTTAGGAGTTAGTAAAATCCTAAGGAGCACAAATTAGGAAAAAGGAGTAGGTCTGAAGTACAGTTTATTTTTAAATACTATCTATGCAAAAAGCATAGAGAGTACAACCACACAGGTTTTCAGGGTTCTTTGGGTCTGGTTTTTGCAAGACCCTTATGATTTTTTTTTATTCTGGAAAATCATGCAGCTTTCTGTTGCAAAATACTGTTCTTGTGAGGATAGCTATATCCAACATTCCCATCTTGGAATATAGTATATAGTGATATCTATGAATAAAAAAACCACCAAAAGACTATTTATATGCACAAAGCGTTTTAATGAATGGAGAGGAGAATTATTTACGACCTTAAATAACAAGAAAAAATTTTAGAAAACATAACTATACATAGGAATATGTGTATGAAAAAGTCTGTAGTAAAATACTAACATTTTTACAAGCTAACATGGTATTTACATGTGCATGCGAAACTTAGGAAAACCACAACATTCCTGTATTTCTCTGTCAAAAGGCTTGTCACAGACTTTTAAAGAAATTTTAAAAGTTCGGCCACGTTTTAATTGCAAAGCTTATGGATGAACCCATTAAGAAAAAACACTACAAGGCTACCAAACCCCTTAGCCACAAATCAGTGGGTGCTGGGACAGTACTATCCTGTCCTTTTAGTCTTTGCTGGGAAACCACAGTCATGGCTCCCAGGAATAGGATGTGGAGGATGCAGTCTGCCCAAACTTGGCTGCTCTTGTATCCATCCTAATGAGGGTCCATTAGGACCCATTCCTGCCTGGAAAAGCACTTGAAAATATGCTCAAATCCATCTTTAGTCAGCAAAACATTCTAGCATATGCTTACTATTAAGCAAATGATTGGACTGAGAAAATTAAACTGGTTTTTAGTTCCTCCTTACATTATGTGTACTAAATGCCTTTTTTGCATAAGGAGCCAAAGAATTAGGGGTTGACGCTTAAAGTCTGAATATTTAGAGTCAGATAAGAGACATTAGACAGTGTCCATATAAAGTGTCTGTCTTATTCATATTTCATATAACCATACCACTGAATACTTCTAAAAATAAATTAAAATGCTCACTTGGTCAGATCACCTGGCTACTTAATACATCCAAACCATTTTCCTTGAGAAAGAGATGCATCAGGCAGGAGCTCCAGGACGAAATCTGTTGCAATGTTCCTGAGTTCTGAAACCCATGTTTTCAGACTGTTCATTGGGATTCTGTTGAGAGCATCTGGGGAAGTTTATGTAAAGAATAAAGACCCTGGTTTATGCAGTACAACTGAGTGGGCTGTTCCTGCAACCCTTCAAGGAGTGAGTCTGTGCACAGCAGAGACCTGTGTCACCCACTGATGGGAATTACTGTGGATCTGAGACAGCAGTGATGAACAGAGAATGGACCTGGAGGCAACCCTGCTCCCCATGTGACTCTTCCCCATGTGATTACTTTTAAGGCATTTGATCCAAATTAAGATGCCTTTCCTTAACACACTGCTACTTTTACAACTATGCATCTGTACGTGTGTGGGAAGAAGACAGCACTTAATCCAAACTGTTCCACATGTAAAAACAAACACATTCGAAATTCAGAAGTATTTCTTTAAGAAACAGCACAAGGCTCTTCTCCTCACCCGAGAGAGCAGAAGGTCAGAATGAACATTTGCAATACGCCCAGCTAATGTAACTGCTGTATACAATTCTCTCATTGGAAGGGTATATATTCAAAAAAGCATGGGGCTTTGCAGAGGAAACCCTGCCTTCTTTATCTGATGTCAAGGACAGCTTTGCCCTTGACTTCATCTGGGCCAAGATTTCATCCCATGTGTTTCTAGAGATTCTCTGTGATTCTGCCAACAGTAGCACAGTAAGTGGCTCACAAAAAAAAACCTAACAAAAAAACCCCAAACAGGAAATAGTCTCCAAGGAATACTTCTTTGTGAGCTCTTACAATTAAGACATAATAATAATAATAATAATAATAATAATGAGTCTTACAGTCTTTTCTCCCCATGGAAACCCAGGCATAACTTCCTGCATTAAAACCCTATTTATTAGGCATCATACCTAGAAGAATTCATGTTGAATCATATCATGGAACTGCAAATCAGCTTCTCATGATGTTTACTCCTCCTCATGCTATGCAGCAACTCCTACATTATATGTTTGGGGTTTTTATAACTCAAGATGTTTAGCTAACACAGAGCAGCAATATTCCATCCGACTTTTCAAAAGAAGTATTTCACTTAGTAATGTGATAAATGATGAAGTATTTTATTATTTCAGAGAGGGGGGTGTTTAATCAAACATAGCATAATGAAAAATCATGAAAGCACCTTTATTTTCTGTACTTCAAACCAGCTAATTCTTGAATTAGCCATTCCCTGATTTCATCTACAAGTGAATTTTCACTGCTGAATTGTCAAAACTTTCAAACAAGAAAAATACTCACAGTCTCTTAAGGATCACATTATAAATAGTCGTGTCCTACCTCCACATTTCTCTCTCTGACTTCATTCCTAGGCAGCACTGAAGAAGCAGCTACAGTCACATGGTGCATTCAAGGTCATGCTATTCTAATTGACAGAGATATCATTGATAAATTATGCGGAAACAATGATAATGGAGTCATTAACCTTGTTCCAGCACACTAAAAGTGCTTCCTAATTAAAAGGAGTACAAAAGTTATAAAAACATACAAAGATTTTATTGCTCAGCCTTTTCTCTCCTACACACTGCTGCAAAGCACTGTTAGGGAACAGCAATATTGCTGTAACGTGGCTGCCTGTGCTTTGTCACTGAGGGGTGCAGGGACTACACCAGCTTACACTTGAAGGGAGGAGTCAGGTAGTAAAATTCACAAACCACTGACCCTTTTTTTTTTCCCTAATAGGAAGTTGGATCCAGAAGGCCTCTCTCTTTGGCATAAAGGATGCTGGAGCACATGAAAGATCATTCCAGCCAGGAAGTCTTTCTCAGTCCAAGAATCTATGCTGAACTGTCATTTCCAAACACACAGTCATGTGGCCAGTGCTTTGAGAACTTGCATTAAAACTGTAGTGAGTTAACATTTGGTACTGAAACTCCTCAGATATGTATAGATACAGGTACAGATACATAGAATTAGGTAGAATTCAGAATTTATCCTTTATGTCTCATGCAGAAATTTGTGTTAATTCCCAGACTAAAAGCCTGACTAATGTCCCTAATTCATATATGACAGGTCATTTATTAAGGGTGCACACATTAATGAATCACTAGTGGTTGCTTTGACTTAAAGAGAAATATTAGAAAAATAGTGAAGAGATAGGACAGAGACTGTTTCACACAGCAACTCAAAGTAACCTTAAATTTGCCTTACTGTAAAGAATCTATAGGATTTCTGAAAAAAAAAATTAAATTGGATTAGAGACAATCTACCCTTATCTTCTTGACACTTCAACTGCTGCTTCTTTTTGAATCTCGTCACAGTAAGACCACT
Source organism: Corvus brachyrhynchos (assembly GCF_000691975.1). Classification (NCBI taxonomy): domain Eukaryota; kingdom Metazoa; phylum Chordata; class Aves; order Passeriformes; family Corvidae; genus Corvus; species Corvus brachyrhynchos. The sequence goes on along the minus strand of NW_008246057.1, from coordinate 523,973 downwards.
CCAATAAAAAGAAGAAAGTACAGAGCAGGTTTCCAGGAGTTGACCAGAGATGACACTATACTGCCACGACCAAATCAATTATGCTAATTTTTAATCTTCACTTATCACATAAACTATTGTGTCTCCCTACAGTCTGACTGTCAAGATATGATCTACAGCATATTGCACAACTTACTCATAAGGACAAATAAAAAAAATCCCAGATCATATCTGTATTTAGAGGCTTGACCTCATGGAGATAACATATCATAAAGTACATTCTGAAGGCTTGAGTGGAAATCAGATTCTTTCTACTGTTTTTGTCATGTTCGGATAAACTAATAATTAGCATATTCTTCAAGCATTCAGAAGTATCACAAATTATATTTTAAACAATAAACCGTCAATTACAAAGAGGAAGTAAAAGTGCCAAATTATACCCAATGTCAGAGAGATTCTCCTCTGTGTCCTCTGAGCACAGGCTGATGGCTATAGTTGCAGAGCACAAGCGCCTCTGATGCATGGTATCTAAAAACTTCCCACCGCAGAAATTCCCAAGTTTTCAATGGCTGGGCTCACTGCCCGGCTGGAATGCGTACTTTAGCGATACGCCTACAGCCGCTGCACCACCCATAGCCAAGAAGCACCTACAGACTCGGTTCCCAGAGCAGCTCCTGTGCTCCAGAAATGCTGCTGGGGTAGCAGAAACCTCCTCACAAGTGTTCAGCTGCAGAGAGCTCAACTCAGCATAGTTTAAAGAGGACAGAAACAAACATGTAAACAGCATCTGTGGCGTCTCTTCTCTATTGACTTTCCTGGAAACGCATTAACCTATTATAGTACTTCAAAATAAATAAGAGAAACAGAGGCGAGGCAAGAGTATACCGTTCTCTCCCAAAAGTTTCTTTCTGCCTGTCCTCTCACTTGCTCCGAGCTCCCGTTCCCTGGGATTAGCGATCGTTTTCAGCAGGGATCAAATGAATGACTTTTCCGCTAATGACACTTAAGAGATGCTAAAACCACCCCGGGCGCCACCAGGGGCCCGGCGCGC
>NW_008246057.1:522162-522710 GCF_000691975.1 Corvus brachyrhynchos | reverse complement strand
CGCCCCGCGCGCCGCCGCTCGCATCCCCCCCCCGCCGCCGGGGAGGGGGCGGCTCCGGCGGGGAGGGGGAAAGTCAAACTGCAGCAACAAAGTTGCTCCCCCTCCGCTCCCCCAGACCTGCCTCGGCCCCCAGGGGGTGGGCAGAGAGGGGGGGCCCATGCCCGCCTTACCTTGCTTGACGCACTTGAGGCGGATGGGGTCCTTGCAGTGCTTGATCACGGCCAGCACATCCCTGATGGTGAGCCCGGCCACGGGGGTCTCGTTCACCTCCAGCAGCAGCTCCTCCGGCACCAACTTGCTGCCGCCCTCGTAGGCCACCTTGCCGGGCTTCACTTCCCCCAGGTAGGGGAACTGCCCGTTCTCGGCGCCCCCCTTCAGCTCGAAGCCCAGCTGTCCCTCCGGGTTCCTCACGATCACGATCTCGTGGACTCTGCTCGTCCAGTGGCTTTTCTTCTTCAAGCCCTTGGACATTGCCGTGGGGATGCTCTGCCTGACTCCCTCCCTGCAGTCTGTGCCTCTTCCCTCCCTCCCTCTCTGCCCCCTTCCCC
>NW_008246057.1:506241-521384 GCF_000691975.1 Corvus brachyrhynchos | reverse complement strand
ACCGCGTCGCTGGCCCGCGGGGGCTGGGGGAGCTGCCCGAGCCGGAGCGGACAAAGGTACTGCGGTCCAGGAGCTCTGCTCGCGGCCGGGAAGGACCAAAGGCAGCTGGGCTTCGGGATGTGGCTGCAAAACCAAGCGACACCTGTTTGCTTCGAGGATCTCGGTGTGTCGGGCGTTTGCAGAGTGGTTTCACTCCACTCGGAGGTCTCAGTCAGTTTATTGAGTTGGACATGGGCATTGTTGTTAACCCAGGTTGCTGTGGCCGCAGCTGATGGCTCAGGTGGGTGCTACATCTGAAGAGGGTAGGACAGAGGGGTGGCAGTTCTCTCCATGAAATTTACTGACTGTCACCCAACAGGTGTTCACCACCCTCGCACAGGTTGCCTTCTGCTACTTGGCCTTTGTGGCCAAATACCCACACTCCAACCTGCAGAGCTTCCCTAGAGCCCCAGCAGTGGGATTCACTGTTCAGCTTTTAGCAGGTGATACTGTAGCTCGCTCCTCCTGTGCGCTCTCCCTTTAATTAGTTCTGTCATATGCCTCACATGTGTGCCAGCAATGGACTGTAGCAGTTGGCATGTCTTTGTGGGAAACTTGCCTTGCCTAAAAAAATAGTTTCCATCCGAAGTGAAGGTTGACAAAATACAGACAGAACAACATCCTGACTTTAAGTAAAGTGCGTAGTGTTTGTGCCTGCAGGATATAGGGGAGCAGGATACATGAAGGCAGGGGTCTGCAGACAGGGTACTGAATGGGATAAGGCAGGAAAAATGTATTTTGTGTTATGGCATGCAATTTAAAGATGGTCAGATATTTTTAAAATTTCAATTAAAGTGACTCTGCAATGAAATTTTTCACAAATTGTATGGCTGTTTTTCCTCTTGGTTTCTATGGAAACAGGCCGTTATGCGATCATGCTTGGCTGTGTTGCTTTTACTTCTCCAATAACTTTTGAAGCTGTTGGGCAGTTTCACCCAAATCTATCTCAAATATAATTAAGTTATTTCATGAAAACAGGCAGCTGGGTAGGGCTGAGAGGTCCTGTAAATGTCCCAAAGGCTGTAACATGAACTTGCCTCTTATTAAACAGTGATTCACATGGTTGAGAGACCATATAAATGTCTTGGTAATGAGAAAAGTTTCCATTACAGCTCATTATCAGCCTCAGTATGTGTCTGTGGGAAACCAGGGTTCTTCACTTCATTTTCCTTTAGAATTACTTGTGTTCCAGAGGTGGAGCAGACACATGCAGAAGGGAAGAAAGCATTGAGGAATTACTGACATCTGTATTCTGCAAGTAATTTCACCTGTTTTACTAGGGGCACCTGGTCAGAGGTGCAAAACTCTGTGTGTGAGTGGCTTCACAAAAGTGAGCTCAAAGGATAAACAAAACCAAGACCCCACATATCTGGAAACATGAGATGCATAAGTACGGACAGCTGAAGATGAAAGGGGAGCTGAGAAGGTACCTTGACTGGAAGGTACTAAGATGTTTTCGCCGGTGGGACAAGGGTTACGTAATGGTCTCCTTTTCCAAAGACCATAATCAGTGTCTTGTCATTAGGGAGCAGGGTGTCTGGTCTGGACAAAAAAAGGCTAAGGCATGTGGAAAGAGAACAAAAGAGTCAGGAGGTTTGTGTCTCTGTAGCCCTGCCTTTTCACTTTGTCTTGGTTTTTAGTTCAGAAGTGAGGTAGGAAGCAAATGGCTGAAAAGAGGAATACAAGACATAACATCCTGTTATCCTTCAGTTTCACAAATTTTACCACAGTCACTTCTTTGCTGAGTCATCTCTCTACTAAAGTCCACTCTACTAAAGTGATCACCATTTCTTAACTTAGAGTTTTTAGTCATTCTGCCAGTATAGTATTGTGGTTGTTGATTTGTGTTACAATTAAAGTAAATTTCTGAGTAACTCCCATGTTTACCACAATATATGTACAACACTAGGACATCTGCCAAAAATTCAGCTTTTAATAAATATGTCAAGAAATATTGGAAATATTCTTAGATGGGGGACGGGCATCCTGTGGGTGTTATTTTACTATTTCTTAGGAGTCCCTAGTAGTTTATTGATCAGAGGTTTTTTAAATGCTCATTACCATTTTAAGACAGATGACAACAGTAGGTAATGGGTAGGGCATTTCTGATTTCAGCTGTCCAATAGACAAATCAAGCTGAGTGAACTCTTCATTTCTAACTGCAGTTGTATTAATCTAAAATAACACCATGTAGAGGTGGTGGAATAGGTGTTCCAGGGGCACTAACTTTGCCTCTTGGAGATGGGCAGCAAGGTGAGCCAGACAGACCCCGGCACAGGCATCTGCAGTTTGGCAGAGAAGTGGGAAATTAGATGGAAGGAGGCCTAACAGTTTTCCCAAAGATCTGTGTGTTAGTTGAGCCTCATGTCAGGAAAGGATGGCAGTTTTCAGGTTCAGAGACAAAGAAAACTTGGTGAGTAGAGTGGCAGGTTATACCTGTTAAGATCAGGAGTGAAGTGTGACTAAAGGATGGGTGAAGGATACAGTGTTTCTCTGCACCATCTTCTTACAGGAGGCATAAGATTTTAGAGTTTTGAGTTGAGTGTGTATGGGTAAAGTTTTGCCATCATATCATCACTGGCTTATGTGCTTTGGGCATAGGGCAGTAATGCCAGAAATGCAAAGTTTGCTTTGGTCTTCTATTTGAAAATATATCCTGAGGAAATGAAACCTCATACAAGGTCCTTTTGCATCAGCTGCACCATTTCAGATAATTTTGTTTCATTTCTACAGGGGTAGAGGGATCCCTGTACAAGATTATTCTTGTCTCTGACAGAGCAAGTGTCCCAGCATGTGGCTGAGGGGGTGAGCGAGCAGATTTTCTGTCTGGTCCCTGAAGAGCTTGAAAAGGACTTTGTGATTTGCTAAGATCTTTCTGTTAGCTCCTTCCATTGGTTCATCCCAGGAGGGCATGTGAACTGGTCCTGAGTGTGAATGTAAGGGTATCTAACACAAGGGATTTCCTGTGAGTAAAAGTAACAACAGCACATAATGAAACACATTCACCAAACAACACGAATGCCTTTATTGTTCCTTTAAATCTGAGCCTGTAAACACCAGAACCAGCAAGTCACTGTACTTTTGGGAGTAAAGTTGAGCACATGAGTAAGCTGAAGTGTGAGACTTCATAAATAATTATATTTGGTAGCTGAAAGGAATCCTTCCTACTGTAACATTACAGATTCAGTAAAAAGGTAACTGAATCCTGTTTTTATTTTCAGTATGCCCCATTTGTAGATAAGTGAATTCCTCAAACAGAAAATGATGTATTGCACATGCCAAAGGGGATAAAAAGAAAATACATCCATTACCTTCTATTATTTATGCAGGAATGGAGTTCTCTGCCTTGTAATTGTGTTTGTAACATTGGACTTGAACTCAGAAGACATTAAATTTCCTTCTTCAGCACATGGTTCCTGTGTGACAGGATGATAACTACATGATATTGTTATCTCTTATTTTTTCCATTTTAGTATGGGCATAATTCCTCTATTCTCTAGTTTTCTATTGAGCATGTCAGCTACTCAACAGTTATTCTTAAATAAGCTTCTCAACACTACAATATAGATTCACCACAGGACATGTATTCATCTAGGACCAGGAATTCAGATGATTAAATCCAAATTCACAAATATTTTCTCTATGCCCTTAGTTGCCCAAAAAGTTTGTAATACCTAATCTTCCCATCAGTGGAGCTCCAGAGTGTCTTAGCTGATTTCTTCTGCTTGGAGTTCTAAATGTTCTCCTTAGGATTCTGAGAAAATTCTAAGTCCTTTATTTCTTTGGACACAAGTTTAAAATTCCTAACCTTCTCATCTGCAAATTTCACCAAAAAACCCACTAGAAATTTGTTACCACATTTACTACAGCGACACATCTTCTATGAGCTTAGTTTTACTAGTATGAACCTAGAATTACTTCTAACGTAGTTTTTCCCATTTCCTGGCTTCAGATTTTGAGAACACTTGCTTCAGAAAAGCTAAAACCTCAGGCTGTTTATCTAAAAACTATTTTCCCAACTCCTCTAAATTCTCACTTTTGATTAAAAAAAATACATGTTTTATTATACTACAGAGCAAAAGAAGAACTATTGTGTGTGTTCAGTTGGGTTTTTATTTGTCTTAGGCCAAAACATTCCATAGTTTTGGCCATCAGTGCTTCAAAACAATCTGCTACTTAATTTTAAACTCCAATATTTTGTAAAGCATACATCTGGCTAAAATGGAAAGTAATGGGTAATACTCAGCTGTCTCAACCCATTGGAGGATTTCTGTTTTGGCAATAGCTGTTGCAGAGGGCAAATCTCATCATTTCTGGATGTGAAGAAAAAAGTCTCCATGGCTGTACTGAAAGATAAATGCAACCTTTGGGAGTGGAGAAAAATCAAAGACTGAAGTGCATCTAAATACTATAGTTTGCAACAGGTTTATAACATTGTAGGAAACATGTTGTTGTCTCCTGACCATCTCTGTATTGGCTTTTGTTCTAAATGTGTTCTTTCCCAGTCACTTTTCTCTTTTCCTATCAAACTTTGGTGTTGTATACTTCCTGTCAAACCTTGGTTTGTATACTTCCCATGCTGCTCCTGCTGGCTGCTCATGAGTTGATTAAGGTGAGATACAGAAAATCTGTTGGAGGTCAAAAATTTCCCCAGGGACAAAGTTCTGGAGACAATCTGTCAAAATAAATTTGGAAAGAGCCATTGAAATAAACAAATGATAGCCTCTTTCTACAGCAATGCAAGTTTAAATTGCATCCCAGTAAATATCCACAGCAGAAGGCAGAATAAGACAGAAACAAAACTGCACACAACACCCTATCAGAAAACAATCCTTTAATTTGGTCTGACAGTAGAAAGATAGCAAACCTACAAGTATCTGTTACGGTGAAAGGAAAGAGAAGTGTGAGGCTCACTGTGAATTGCTGCTGTTGAGTGGTGGCTGGTATTCTGAAAAAACCAGATCAAGTGGCTGGGTAACAGCCTGGGTTTGAATTGATGACTTCTCCACCACCATGGCACCAGTTTGTGCACTTGCTAGTTTAAGTTATCCTGTATCTAATCTCTTAATTTTCCCATTTTAATATTTCATGTTCAGTGATCTGCCTCACCATTAAAATATCCATAAACATTTGGTTATTGCTGGTATGTGATGATATCGTCGATTAGCAAACTATTGTGGATCTTTTCTCTGAATTCTTTATTCCTTGCCTTATTTTCATTTCCCTTGGATTAGACAAAATGAGACTTTCCTCTTTCGTGTTTATAATCGGTTTCATTTTACATTTCATATGAACTAACAGTACTGCTGAGATTGATCTCACAGCATGGCTGGGAAAGAATATGAATATTTTATGAACTTATAAAAGATAAAATGAAAGCATATTATTCTAGGGATGTATTGTTGATGTTCTGTGTAAAATTGTGACAGCATGTCCATTCAGAACCTTATTTGCACATCTCTCTCATCTCTTTGAGAGGAATAACTTTTCCATGTCAAAATTCTTGCACTTAAGGTGATTGCAAAGCCTTCTTGTCATGAAAATTAACAAATACTTCTGAAGTTAGAAGGATTCACACAGACATCACCATGGAAATTTATAAGAGGTTACATGTTTTGTAGATACATTTCCATAAATATTAAAGCACGGTGCAATGAGGAGTTTGAAGAAAATGACTCTAAAATAATACCTGCAGAAACTCAGCCAATGCTTGTCACTGCTCAGAGGCCGTGCATGAGCCAAAATGAGTAGGAAAGACACCTCAGTCAATTTAGCGCTTCAGTGCAAGTGGTGCTGAAGCACTGAACTGGCCAAATTCTCAACGTTTTTACCTTAGTAAGCCTGAAGCTTTAATGAACTCAGTTGGTGAGGATGATGTCTGATTTCCATTGTTCTACCACACTTTTAAATTCAACAGAGTTCCTGATTCATGCTGCCTCATGACAGCTGAATGGACAGGGCATTCCTTGTCTGATCAGGGTGTGCTGAGGATCAGGATCCAGCTAGTCTTGGCTCCCTGATGTCAATGTTTTTCACAACTGCAGAAACACCTGGATTGCTTTCACAAGCTGGTTGTATTGAAAGATTATCAGGTGATGGAGACATGTTTAAGTAAAAGTATCATCATGCAAAGGTTAGTGACAAAAACAGTTTTGAATTAGCAGGGCTTAATTTCAGAGTGATATATAAATACTCAAAAACTTGAATGCTAGGTTAAACCTAGAGCCCTTGTCTCTGCCCCACAACCAGAGTGTGTGTGCTCCAGATGATGTGACATAAGGGCATTTGCACCATTGGCACTCACCAAGTTTTATTCAATTTTGTTTATGTATTTCTGGAATTGGTCCACGCATGCTTAGAAGCTCAAGATGGGCTTTGCTGTGGTTTCGGGATGATAAACAAAAGCGCTTTCAAGGAAGCTGAATTATGTTACTGTGCAGTTTTGGTGTTATTCTCAGAATATGGCTCCATGCTCTGTCACGCTGGTGGCTGCACATTATTCTCACTAAGAACATTTCTGCACAGGTGCTTCCATCTATAGCAGCTCACTGATGGGACTGCATGGTACTGTCAGGTCACTGATGCTGTTCTTGGATGACGTTTTCAGGGGGAAAAAAAAGCTTCAGCTGATGTAATGACCTAAATCTAATGATTTGAAGACAGAACCCTCAATCAAGTCTTCAATTCAAGATTTTTTCTCCTGTAAATTGTAGGTCAAGGCCACAGTCTCCAGGAAAATTTGATGCTTGACCAGAAATCCAGCTTATCTTGGGGAAAACTCTCAGATAAGCACCTCCACTGAATTTGAAGAAGCAAGCATGCTCACCCTTGTGAAGCAAGACAGGTGCAAGTTACCCCTTACTGCGCTCAGTTGAGACATTAGTGTTGAAGACATAGCATATAAAAATAGATTTTAAAAGTTTCAGAAGTCAAATTATTCTTATTTTGACTTTGGAAATGTATTTTCTTGTGCTGACAGGAAAAGTTTCTGTACTTTATCATTGTCTTGTTATATGATATCTGGAAATGAAAGAAATACTGTGTTTGCTAGGTGTTGAATTTTTTATCTCTAATCAAAGGAAAAATTGTTCTCAGTCACTGTGTAGTTAGAAACACATGAAGAAGAAACACTGCTTGGGCAATTAGATTATTTTTGCAATTTGCTACAGATTATTTAATTAATCAGAGAGGCTTTATTCAAGGACAGGTGTGTTATTTTTCTTCTATCTAAATTATACTGGAGCTCTCATAACTTCCATATCATCATGGTATTTTATTCTCATAAGGATTCTTTATTTGTAGGTCTTGTTCTTTCTTGTCATGGCCAGTGCCTGTGTTGTTGTGTCTGAAGCCAGTAACACTTGCTCTTTTGTCCCTTTCAGTTAATGATGTAGGCACTGGTACTCTAATCCACAGTTCTGCTGCTGCAGCCCTTCACTCCATTCTTTTTCACCCCAAGGTTAATAATGAAGTAGTGGAATAATGAACATACCATAGGTAAATAAGGAGGCTAACACCAGTGCTGAGATTTATTTAAAAAGAGGTTGTTAAGAGTGGAGAGGAAGAAGGAAAGAACTACTGTCATTATAACTTTTAAAAGAATTAAATTATTTCCTCAATACTTTGTTATATAGATTAGTTTGGGATGTGTTTTGTTTTCCCTTTAGATTTTAAATTCAATGAACTTCTTGTCAGATACTGTTACTTGCATTTCTCATAGGACTCCTACCATCACTATGATCTTTGTGCTATGCATTTACATCATAAGTCAGGGTTTATGCTCTGAACAGTTTTTAATACAGATATCATGTAATATGGGTAAAAGCAGGCAAGATCACATAGTTCCAAGATCACTTTCTGAGCATATAATAGAAGTTGAGGATGATTGAACACTAGAATAGGCTCTGCTGAGAGGTTGACTCGTAGACATAAAGATTCAACGGGGCTCAGCCCTGGGCAGCTTGCTCTACTTGACCCTGCTCTGGGAATGGGGTTGGCCAACATGATCTCCAGAGGTCGTGTCCAATCTCAACAATCCAGTAATTCTGTGTGGTTGTGTGCCAACCAGACCCAATTCTCTGGAGTTTTATGATGCAACTGTTCATTGGACCACATCATCTTTGCCATAAAGTTGTACAAAAACAATATTGTTGTGGATGGAGACCAGTTCTGCAATTATTAGATTGAGCAGTTCTCCATTAGATTGAGCAGTTCTCCTTCACAGCAATTGTCCCATTGACTTTATATTAAATTGGCTTCTGAGCACCTCTTGACCTGAAGGCTAAGTTCTTAGTATGCAATTCCATTTAAAAATTAATTGACACTATTAAGACACTTCTTCCAAACCCAGATTAATAACCCTCTTAATTTACAAACCTAGGAGCCTTAAATGAATTAATAATGTATTTACGGGGTTTATATATTGGCATTCCTACAATACTAAATGGTGCAATTGGTATTAGTTCAGCTGGTCTCAGATTGAAACTGATTTCTCCCAGTGATGAAAGAAAATGACAAATTGTTTATTTGACAGGATTTTATCTCTTGTGGGATACACTTTAGAAAGAAGTGCTGGAAATAGAGGAAAATATTGCATTATCCTACACAGATAAGCTAATAATGAATTATTTTTCACTTCTTTTCAGGTGAAAATTTTCAGTGGGACCTATGTAGTGCTGCATTTATTGTGTGATTTAATTTCCGTGTATGCATTTTTAAGTGTCAGTGGAACAAATCTTTCATCCTTGCTGCTTGCACTTAAAAAATGAGTGCTACACTGGCAGCTGTTTCCTTGCACTGTTAGTATGAGAAAATGTCTGACCTACTCAATTAACAATATTATTTTCTGAAGTACTTAATTGTTTTCCTGATAGTGCTCCTTCAGTTTTGGTATTCAGTAACCTCAGGATGCCCTTCTCTAAGAAAGTGTACAGGTTTCCACCCGCAGATTTTGTCTATGCAATGATCTTCCTAAAGCAGATTTGCACACTGTTGTACCTTGGCTTCTACTGAAGTCCATCATTTTGCATTGTCTTCAAAAGAAATAAAGTTAGTCAGGTTTTTAAAAAATTATTTTTGTACATTAAAAAAATATTGAAAGTTGTTGGTTTTGGATTGTACCATTGCAAAGTCTAAAAGACATTAATTTTGAAACTTCTCAAGCTAGCCAGTTTATTTTTAGAAAAAAAAAATCCACAGCAAAGAAAGAATTAGACTAAAATTTTCAGTGTCTTTTACAGAAGTCTCCCTGAAGAACATGTCTTCAGTCTTTGCAAGGGAGGAAGAAGTCACCTTGTTTCTTAGACAGCAATAACCAGACTGTTAAAAAATAGGTCAAAACTGAACCTTTTCAAGGTTTGTTTGTTTTCTATAAATTTAAGGGAAATAAGTCAATTTTGTGATTTAGAAATAGCAAGTCTATTCCAGCCAAAAAGAACAAGCAAAGTAATTTATACTTCTTCTAGGTGTAAATATGGCCGCATTAAACACCATTGAATTGATTTGCATATATGTATGTTATAATTAATTATCAAAACAAAGTCTGTGTGAATATTAAGAGACTCACTTTAGTCCTAGTAGGAAAAAGTTAAAAACAACTTGAATTCTATTCTTAATGATTTATTTTGAACTTCAGTTTCTACTTTATGTACATATATCCCACAGTTTAGTTTGACATTTATATGTTATCGTTGAGTAGTTATAAGTCTAGTTTGTCATTTGAAAAGTGGATGATTTTCTAGGATAATTGCTGGAGATGTAAAAGGCAACATAATTTTTTTATAAAGAATGTAACTGCTTGTATTTTTTAATTCTGAATCACAGGCATTTTTTGATTCCAGAAATTGTGATCCTAGCAGTGATTTTGACTGTTATGAGTGCTTACACTTTTGGAGTTCACTCCTTTTTGCAAAAGCATGGCACTTGACAGTGTTTGTTACTACTAACACTTGGCTTTCTGCAGTGATATGAGGATGGCAGTAGGCAGGTGTTACGCTGTGACTACTACTTAGCAGGAGAAACTTGCTCCTTATCCTAGCCCGTATTCTCCCATCTGCTTGCTTCACTCACTGTTGTGTCTGGCTGGAATCCAGATTTGTAAACTCTTTTGGGGATTTTTTTTTTTTTTTTTTTTTTTTTTTTATATTCCATGCTTCTAGATGACTTAACACAGAAAGCACAATAATTATCCTTCTTCTAAGACTGAAGGACAAATACTGTACTCTAAAGTCTTGCCTCCTGACCATCAGCACTTAACAAACTGTAGGACTGCATTGTGGCTCCATCCCTGACCGTACTTTTCTCATAGTAGGAATAAGCCTTCTTAAGTGCCCTTATTTGGGCTAACAAATAAAAATAATTGTTGTATCTACTACACCAGACTAAATTAGTAAATAAATTTAGCCATTTATTATAATAGTGTCTTGGTGGTGGTGAATTGAATTTAATTGACCATTATTAATTAAATAAAGAGTACTGCAACAATTCCTTGTTATCTTAGACTTCTAAATTAATCAATGAGCTAATATTTGGATAAAATCAAAGTATATTGATACTTTTGTTTTATTTTACATTTGGGTTGGGAATTTCTTTTTCCCAAAAGTTGGTTAGAGTATTGTGCTAATAACACCAATGTTGTGGGTTCAATCCTCATATAAGCTATTCACTTAAGAGTTGGACTTGATGGTCCTTGTGAGTCCCTTCCAATTCAGAATATTCTATGGAAGATTACTGTAGCCTGTTTTAAAACTGTGATATATGGCAATGCAAAACAATACCTCAGTGCTGGGGAAGGTTATGGAGCACATCTTGAGTGCCATCACACTTCAGTGCCAGCACATGCAGGCCAACTGGGGATCACGCCCAGCCAGCATGGGTTTGTGAAAGGCAGGTCCTTCTTGACCAACCTGATCTCCTTCTATGACCCGGGTGACTCACACAGTGGATGAGGGAAAGGCTCTGGGTGTTGTCTACCTGGACTTCAGTAAAGCTTTTGACAGCATTTCCCACAGCATTGTCTTGGAGAAACTGGCTGATCATGGCCTGGATGGGAGCACTGTTCACTGGGGATAAAACTGGCTGGACAGCTGGGCCCAGAGAGTGGAGAGGAATGGAGTTACATCCAGCTGGTGGCTGGTCCCCAGTGGGGTTCCCCAGAACTCAGTACTGGGGCCAGTCTTGTTTAATACCTTCATCAGTAATCTGGACAAGGGGATCCAGTGCTCCCTCTGTGAGTTTGGAGATGACAAAAAGTCAAGTGGCAGTGATGATCTGCTGGAGGGCAGGAAGTCTCTGCAGAGGGATCTGGACAGGATTGATGGGCTGAGGCCAATTGTGTGAGGTTCAACAAGGCTGAGTGCTACACTTTGGCCACAACAGCCCCAGGCAGCGCCACAGGCTGGGGCAGAGTGGCTGCAAAGCTGCCTGGTGGAAAAGGACCTGGGGGTGCTGGTCAACAGCAGCTGAACATGAGCCAGAGTGTGCCCAAAGGGCCAAGAAGGCAAATGGAATCTGGACTTGTATCAGCAACACTGTGGCGAGCAGGACCAGGGCGCTCATCGTCCCCCTCTACTCAAACTGGTGAGGCCCCATCTCAAATCCTCTGTTCAGTTTTGGGCCCCTCACTACAAAAAGACATTGAGGAGTACATTATTAAGGTAATTCCCTCTCAGATCAGGGCTTGGCTAGATTTACATTAACTTTTTTTCCAAAAAGAGATCTCTAAGGACATTGCTGGAGTGAGTTCAGAGAATGTCAACAGAGCTGATGAAGGCTCTGGAACACTATGAGGAGTGGCTGAAGGAGCTGGTGTTGTTTAACCTGGAGAAAAGGAAGTTCAGAAGGGACCTCATCACCCTATAACTACCTAAAATAGGAGGTTGTAGCAAGCTGGGGGGTGGACTCTTCTCTGAGGTAGCAAATGACAGGGCAAGAGGAAACAAGTTGTGCCAGAGAAGGTTTAGATTTAGGAGAAATTTCTTCTCTGAAACAGTTGTCAAGCACTTGAACAGGCTGCTGAGTGGAGTGGTGGAGTCACCATCCTGGAGACGTTTAAAAGATGTGTAAATGTTGCACTTAGAGACATGGTTTAATGGTGGAGTTGGTAGTGCTGTGTTAACAGTGGGACTCAATGATCCTAGAGGTCTTTTCCAACCTAAATGATTATGTGATTCTATTCTATAATGCAAATGGATTTAGACTCTGAATGCACACATTTTTAAATATGCTTTGAACTTTAAACAAATAAGCAGTTTCTTTATGGGCACAGCTCATTAAAGAAGTACAAAATTCCTGCAGGTGATTTTAAGATCAATGCCCTACATAGTTATGTTGACACAGAAAATGATGTTGTTATGGCCTTGAAGAAGCCAAAGGGAAGAAGAGGATTTGTAATTATGAGGTATTCAAAATTATTTAAAAGTTACTTTATCTAAAGGGTTCACAAACTTTTCTCAGGCTCTCCCATATTTTCTTCAGATGAGCTCTAAAATAATTCTCTGCTTACATTTCCTAGCTTTAGGTTCATCTTGCCTGGCAAAATTTACAAGTGCAGATGAATTTGCAACTAGTACAGTGAACTAGCACTCTATTATTTCATTTTATTAGAACAGTAATGAAAATCTGATGCTCAAGTACTTAAATGATATATTTCTGAATTTGTGGGCTATACATTTGGGAAACAATCAGCTGGACAGAATGCTGTCCCCATGCACTTCTCTTTGCAGCATAACATTCTTTACTATGTTGCTGTTTATTTATTATCCCTCTAATGCATTATTGCACTCAAGATGTACTTATGTAACAGGACATAAAAATAATTTGCAGAGAGTAGTAGTAGTAGATGGAAGTTAAAACACACTACTGTCTGCATTAGAGAGGATTTAGTTAGAAAGCTAAGAGGAAAGTCATGGAAAATGTAATCTTCTCTATTGTTTTCCTTGTCTTAATCTTTTCTGTTCCTTCTCTGTACATGGCGTATTTAATCAGATCTAACTGCTTGAAGATTCCTGCATCTTTAGAGATCCCTTTTTGGAAAAAATTAATGTAAATCTAGCCATGCCCTGATTTGAGAGAGAATTATCTTAAAACTGATTTTGAATGACAGTCATATTTTACTTTTTTCTTACTTAGAAATACCTGTTGTAGTAAAAAGCTTTTGGCAGTGAATTAGAAATCACCCTGTTTCCCAAGGATGGCATTTGAATTACCTATATACACAAAAGTGAGAAAACAATAACATAATTATTATTTAGAAGGAATTTTTACTATTTTGTCCAGATACAAGTCATTATAATACTTCAATAATTTATGATTATATCCAGAATCTGTTAACAAATGTGCTCATGCAAACATGATCAAATCTGTACTTTGACATATAGTATGATATTTTTAATGGAACATGATAATCCAATGAATAAAAGAGATGCAGATCGATACTTTATAATACTATAGAAAAGTGGGTTTCATTTCCTTACTGTGTGTCTTCTGTCTTCTCTGAAGTGTTGCATACAAGGTTCAGAACCATTTCTGTAAGGTGGTGGTGTTCGTTCTTCCTGCTCAAATGAATAAGTGCTAAATTTAATTTTGGTGTCTGGAGCTTTCTTTGATAACCAGCTAAAAAACTGAGTCTACTCCGTGAAATTCACCCTATCCAGACTCCTCTGAGGCATCTTTGACAAGGCTCAGAGAAATAACTGAGCTGCCAACAGACAAGAAGTGGGTGGAATCACTTGGCTGTGTGGTTCCAAGAGTCTTCTGAACTTTTGGGTTTTGTCAGAGAGGTGAGATCTTCCCCTGCTCAGTAGGTCTCAAACAGGGGGGTCCTACCAGCACCCACAATTGCACATCTGAGCCAAGGGTGTCTCGAGAGCACCTGCAGAGAAAGACAAACTCAGCTCTGCAGGAGCAGGGTGGACTCCTGTGATGGGAAAAGGGTGTTCATTTAGGGAAAAACTACAGCACTGCAAGAGATGCCAGAAACAGCATGGAAAATGGTTTTGCTGGAAGTTGTAAAATGCTTTGAAAATTAAACTTACTGAATATCATTCCTTCATTCTTGTGCTATATTCCTGCAGAGATAGATATATATGGTGAAGTATGGATATATTCTTGTGTCCTTGTTTGTATGGAAACTCCAATTATTAAAATTAATGTATATAACAGTTGTCTTCAGAGAAATGGACATTAGTAGTTGCAGGAAGCATATACACAATTCTTTAGAAATATAAATTCCACTTTTCTTAATACCCATAAAACTTTGCTGTTGTGTGGGCAAGACTCCAAATGCTGTATTTCTGTAAAACAGCTACCAAAATCAGCTACTGTTCATTTAAAGTATCATTTGGAAACCATGGGAATAGGAAAACTTATTGGGGAAAAAAATATTTCTATCTTTATACTTTGTAAAATACGTAACAAATTCAGAACCTGCAGATATTGGCTGTGGTGACACTTTTCATGCAGATTAAACAGGTGGAGTCCAAAGTCCCCAGTTACAATAATAAATAGTCACCTTGATTTCTAAAACCTGCAGAAGAGAACGATTGACTGATCGGTGCTGGATCTGGGTAATCATCTTTCAAATATACTCTGCACTGGTTTCAGATGTAGAACTCCAGAAGGACTTGGGTCTTGCAGAGTTATGGTGTTGCAGTCAACTTTGAGTAGTCAGGGGAAACTTGGAGCTATAAACCTGGCTAAGTATAAATTATACATTGATAATTAATGTTCATCTGATGTATAGATTGGGTGCCCAAGAAAGAGATCCACTAGTGTTTTCAATATGAGTGTAAAAATTCTTACATTCTTACGCCCCATGTTAAATTGTAAGAAAGGACATTTATGTGCACAAATCATGTTTTATAGCTATTTTTTCCACCACCTAATGGTTATTCTCCATTCAATAAGTAAAAATCCTGTGATCAACTCCCTTTGGCAGCCTGATGATATGGCACCTGCATTTCTTAATTTCTCATATTGCAGCTTTTGTATTTTACAAAGAGTACATATGTATTCAAGGGAGCAGAGGGATGACATTTTACCCCATGACCAGAACAAAAGGAGCACACATGGAGCATTGTACTGCCTGATTAAATAGTCCTTGGAGC
>NW_008246057.1:490213-506224 GCF_000691975.1 Corvus brachyrhynchos | reverse complement strand
TTTGTAATATGTATATAATATCCCACACAATCTCTGTCTTTGGTGTCATCAAGTGGCTATTTCTGTATGTCATGCACAGTGGAACAGTTTAAAGGACTGAGAACTTCCAATAACTTGTGTTTAAATGCATTAACATGGAGAACATGTGGCAGGTTGAAAGCTCTGGACAGGAAATAGACGTTTTTTCTTGTTCATCACACAAGCACTGTGTCGGTTTCTAGGTAAGAGGAAGGTGTCTTCACCAGCTCTTAATTTTGGGGACTGAAAGGTAGGGGTATGTTTTGCTATTAGAGCTCTTTGTAGGAAAAAGGTGATGGAAAACCTAGTACCTGATTTTCAACAGAGGCTGGACATGGTGTGAAAAGGGGCCACGAGGAGGAATGATCCCACCCTGCCCAAACTTGTTCACAGAGTACCAGTTGAGATCTAATCGAGTTTAGTAGTGGCTGAAAAACTTTCCAGGTGGTTTTGTATGTCACATAACAGTCAGATCAGGCCACTGTTGGAAGGAAGACCTGAGGGAGGTCTAAAGATGTAGGAATGAAAACAGAAATCTTCACTAAACAAAAACTGGGCGAGTGGGTGGATGTGAGAGAAGAGGGGAAATCATGTTCTTTTTTCAACCTGATTTTGCAACAAGAAAGAAAACTCCCATTTATTTATTTCTTTTTTGAACAGCCAGTCTAATTTTCACTCATGATAGGAGGACATGCATGAAATTATTTTAATGAGCAGTTACTTAAAGGAAGCATAATCAGGGAGATTAGGGGGTTCTGTACTTTTTCAGCTTTTATGTCTGTATCTACATGTGCAAAATTTTCAAGAATTAATCATTTACTTTCAAAAATGCTTTGGGCTTTTCAAGTAATTCTTTTTTTAAGCATTGATGTAGCCACATGTTTTTCCATGGGTGGTTCAGAAATAGGATTTTCACCGTTTTTATCTGTCAAATTCAGTAGAGATATGAAGGTATTTATGAGGTAGTTACCAAGTTACTGCTCTGTGCAACACAGTGTTGAAAATGTGTTTGTAAAGTGTTCCACTGTTTCATTACATCCTAGAGCTCTCTGCGTGGAAAACTTCGCATTGTATTTTAAGAGCTTTAGCTCTATATCTCTATTTACCTCAATAGAGAAATATGTAAATAAAAGGTTTTAAAATTACTGATGCCTCCACGTATAACAATGGTTTAGACCATTGTTATAGTGACTGAGCTGAAAAGAAAATACTTTTTGATTTTTGAAGGATCAGAACACAAACCTAGAAAATCTTAATTAGAATAAAAATACTTTTGATAGCAGGTTTTTATTCTTAAAATAATGAAATTTGTATTTGTAATATGTCAGAATTTTCTATGATTTTGTTATTGTCATCAATAGTTTCAGCCTAGCCAAATCAGCCAAAGAACAAAGGCACATAAGTGACTTTCTACCAAGAACACAAACATCTGCTAAGCAGTTGCAAGTGCAGGCTGACATGGAGGGCAAAATGCTGTAAATAGGGAATAAGCGTCTGGAACCTGACGTTGTGATCAAAGACAAT
The DNA here is from genome assembly GCF_000691975.1 of Corvus brachyrhynchos. NCBI lineage: Eukaryota > Metazoa > Chordata > Aves > Passeriformes > Corvidae > Corvus > Corvus brachyrhynchos. The sequence continues at coordinate 504,682 of NW_008246057.1, read as the reverse complement.
TAAAAGGCCGTATGAAACCACAGTGAACAGGAGGATATCCTGGAAATTAAGAATAAATTAGTGCAAAATATTTCCCAAAAAATTACTTTTTTTCTTTTCAGTCTTCCCCAGGAAGAGTTAATTTTCTGTTTTAGTAACATTTTGCTCTTTTTGCTTTTGTCCACTTTCCTCTTCTCATTTTATTGCAAAAATTAAACCAAAAAAACCCTTTAAAAAGTACTGCTAGAAGCAGAGAAGTCAAAGTTCATCCCTAGAAATAAAGGCATGTGGAGGAGTATCCATTTTACGCTGCTGCAAAGGGTTTCAGAAAGTCTCGCCCATGCCTGTGCTTGTTTATGCTGTGCAAATGGGAAGGCATTTCTCAGAGGAATGCAGCAAGCAGTGCTTCTGAAAGCAATCGGGAAATTCTTGCTGATGTGGGAGTTGCCAGCACTCTCCCAAGCTAATGAAAAGCCCGAGATTGGGATTAAGTTCGAAAGAAAAGTGTCTGCTAATTGATTTTCATTATGTGTGGAGTAAGAATGGTTAGAGGTAGAGCTGTGGCTCCCTCCTGAAAGAGCAGACACTGCTCTGGCTGCCCGGGCATTATTATCACCTCCCAAGTCCGGGGTCTTCAGACTCCCTTGCAGTGATTGCAGCTGTGGTGTCTTCTGCACTCACAATTCCTGCATAATCTCCCCACTCACTCTTCGATGCTCCTTTCAGTTCTGCTTGGGCAGCTTGCTGTAGCTTTGCACGCCCAGTCAGGGTTATTTCGGTGTTTAAAACCCAGCTCTGGAAGCATGGCTGGGCTCACCAGTGCCGCTGCTGGCACCCGACCGCTGCGGGGCACCGAGCGAGGAATTTCCACACCGCAGGCACGACTGGGAGCAATCTGTGCCTGGCGAGGGGGTGTCCCTGCCCACATCCCACAGGCATTTCGGCGTGGGGGTGTTCCTAGCAGTTTAGTCATCGCGCTTGACCCCTGGCTCCCCGGTAGGGAGGTACCGGTGCTGCCCAGCAGCGCAGCTGGGATGATGCCGAGCATTCTGGAGTGCCATCTGGTGGCACCGCATCCTGGCGTGAGGAATGGTGCCCCCGTGTCAGGAGATGGACGGCGGGGCAAGCGCCAGTAAGTGTGGACTGTAAACTGCTCTACCCCGGGGTAAGGACGGAGCTATCACGACAATCAGTGATGTGCTGTTGCCTTCCAGTTCTCCTCCTTCGCAAGAACAAGGCAGCCCAGAGACACTGGGGCCTGTATTTTTCCTGACTTTGTATTATAAGCATTAGTTACACTGGCTGTATAAGCATTACAAGTCTGCACTTTTACCAGAGATTTCTGTTTGACATGACATGTTTACAAACAGTTTGGTTACTCCCGCTTCATTCTGAGCTCTGATTTGAAGGGATTGAATCTATATTTCCATTTCTATGGAAACAGCTAACTGTCTTCTAATATAGCTGTTTTGTAACTGCTGGGTCTGATTCTGTTCTCATGTGGGCTGTTTTTAATCCAGTTTAGTGCTGTCGATCCCACCTGAGTTGCTTGAAGCTGACATTTATAACTGAGAGCATTCAGATCTGCTGCTCTCCCAGCACACTGCAGAGAAAGGGACTTTCATGCAAAATGTAAGCAGGTTTGGAGCAGATACTGTGAAACATCCCTCACCATCCATCATTTTGATAGCCCTAGTTCTAACTCCAGAGCTAGAACAGCCACAAATTTCTGTTATATGGCTCACACCGACCTGCCAACTGTGAAGAATCAGCCTTTTTGTATTCATTAGGAATACGGAGTTAAATTTGATACTCCTCCAAAAACTTCTGAATACATGATCAGCATTGCATTTGGCTTTGGTGAGATTTTTTTCCCATTTGTGTTAAAACTCCTAATGCTATGTGTTTCAAAACTGTAAGGTGTTCATAATTGTTCACTTTCTTATGCATTGGCCTGGTATGGAAGCAGGAGTGGTCATTCTCCCACCCCTGACTGTGGGAGAATCTGTTCTTTAGTTTAATGCTATCTGCCTTCCTTCAGAAAAGTGCAGTAGTTTCTCTTGGGAGTTGCAATCTTTATTACATTTTGAAATGAGGCTGATATCAGATGGGTTTCATCCTCATATCAGATGGTTGTGGCTCTGGAAAAATCATAAATGATGCATGGAGGGATGTCTGGTCATATTGCAATAACAACTTTCATGTTTCTAACAAGTGAAGCCACATGAAAAGCTAGAAAAAACGTGAATACTTCCCTAAGATGGATTTTGTGTATTATTTAGTCATTTGGAAACTGGACAAAAAGATATCCCTCACAGCTGTGTAACAGCTAGAGCAGGAGTGACCATTACCTCCACAAGCTTCTTGCAGCTCACGTTCATAATGTCCTGCTCTCCCCGGTTCAGAGAACTTGTGCTCACTTCTTCTGAGCTGGCAACAGCAGCCAACGTGGCTGCACACATTTACCTCTTGAGAACACTCCTGTTCCTCTTGCTGTGGCTGTGAAAAGAGTTAAAATGTGTACATGAGGCAGATTTTGTATTTTGCTGTGTCTGGCACCATGGGGCAAATTAGTTTTGAGTCACATTTGCAAGGTTCCCTGATGGGTAAAGTAGACACTCTGGTTTTTTGTTGATTCTTGCTCTCCTGAATTGAATCAACCCCATGAGCCAGTTCTTTTCTGTGCTATTTTAATGTTATGGTAGTAAATATAGTTTTTTTATTTACCAGTCACAATAGCTTAAAAACAGAGCAGTATTATGGAAAAAATCTGTTCTTGACCTATAATTTATACTATTTTTTTGGAAGAGGTAAAATATACATTACACTAAAAAGACACTGTTTACGTGCTGAATAAACTAAAGGGAAAAATAAGATCAACATATTTAAACATCTACTGAAGCATATGAAATATATATAATTTCACATTTTCAGCTAAATTATACCAGAGAGATACTGATAAATCCATTGCTGGAGGGTCAAATTGGGGCTGTGGTAATATGCCTAAAGAAGAAATAGTGGTAGGTGGCAATATATGCCTTAAACAGCTTGGAGAAGGGGGTGGATTAGGGATGCGGGGGCAGGGATGTTTGGTTTTGTTGTTGTTTTGGAGGCTCTTTTGCTTATTTATGTAATTACTTATTTATTTATTGTAATATTCCTTGAACACTGTCATATTCACTTCATCTTTGTGGATATATTTGTGGAGAGATCTGACAAGGCTGATACTTTCACTGGGCAACTTTGTAAGCCTCAGCATGAACCCATTTATTAAAGCAATAAATGTGCCTGGTGTTACTCTCTCTGTTACTCAAATGGTGATGTTGAGTCTGAACGTGCTCATCTTTCTGCTCGGGGGGTACTCTGAACAGGCATTTGCCTGGCAAAATATGCAGAGGTGCCTTCAGACCATCTGCTTTTCTGATTAGGCTGGCATGGGAGGTTCCTGCCCTGGGCCAGGTTGCAGGGGCACAGTTTATGAAGTGTGATGTAAATGGCCTCTCTAAGGCCACAGGAGGAGGGACAGAGTTGCTGGGAATAAACCCTGGTAGAAAATGGCATTTGGCAGGCCCTGTTTGGGTGCAGGACCCTGGGCAGGGAGCCTCAGTCCCAGCTGCTGCCCAGGGAAGCTGACTGTCCTGCCATTCCCCTCCAGCCTTACTCACACAGCACATGTCACATCCTGGCTGGGCAGGCAGGTCCTGGTGCCAGTGCCAGGCATGCAATGGGATGATGTCCTGTGAGGGACAGTATGGAAATTATCCAGTGTAAATTGTGTTATTCTGTAAGTTAATCTCACCACTCTTTTAACATCATGGGGTGTCATGCCCTAGTACCACTGCAGTGTTGGATTCTGAAAGTGGAAAAGCTTCTCCTTGGTTGTGAGTGTGTGGGGAAATCCAGGCAGTCTTGTAAAGGCTGGGCCAAACACACATCAGGCTTGAGTCCAGGACCATGCATATATCCCAGGTGCACTTGTGTTGGTGCTACCATGATGAAATATAAAAGCAGCATGAGACAGTTCCCAATAAAAAGTTATCTCTGCAATTCTGAAAAATTGTGTTTAGAGATTTAGAAATCCATTTCTAAGGTCTGTAAGTCTTTCTGCCTTGAGCCTATCTTTTTCCATTTTATCTCAGTCTCTTAACTGTAATTCAGGATTAGTGCTAAGGTGTTAGTATGTGGTGGGAACAGTAAAATCTCTCCTAGTACTGAACATTTATTGGTTGTAAGCTGTGTACAAGAGTCTGATATTATTTAAAAGCCTATATTTTGTTTTTACTTTGCAGAAATGACAAAGAGCTCATTCTCTCTAGGATAACGTAAATATAGGTCATAAGAATTTTAGTGTCAGCATTTTTCTGTCCATTGCAAGGGCCCACCCCATAGGTGAGGCCCTTAATTCGTCTTGTCCTTGTGTGTCATCTTTTTCTCTAGGTTTTTTGTTCCTTGAAGGGAAGGGGCTTATGTCAAGTACAGTGTGATGTTCGGTGCATAGTGGTACAGTAAATAGAGGGGATGTCCTTATGCACCTCTGGCCTTAGTGACAAGAACATATTTGCCTGAGATTATGTAGAACTGGACTCAGGCACCCATGTTGTCTCTTCCAGTGTTAGTTGCCATATAATTTCAGGATCTAAAATGTAATTTAGAGCAGTGATTCCCATGCTGTGATGTTTAGTGCTGTGATGTGGGAATCACTTGCAACTGCACAGCCAAGAAAATTCTTGATGGTACAGAGAGCTGTGCCTGTGGACGTGGTCCTTTTCTTCAGATGGTCTGAAAGTCCATGGCCAGTTGACAGGGACCTCTAATAAATACAAAAGCTCCATGTGATTCTTTAGGACAGATCCTGGGATCTCATAAATTGCCAACATCCTCAGGATGTGACCCTTTGTCATCGGTATAAATGATGTGTAAATATATAGAAGATGCATCCATAGTTGATCTAAATCTGCCTGCATCTTAAATAGCTTAATAATTGCCTAGAGTTTATGCATCACACAGCTTCAGAAATCAAACAATCATCAGTCAGGAGACAGAGTTAAGCTTGAACACACAGTTGCATATGTTCTTCCTAAAGACTTTTTCAGTGTAGCAGTATAAATAATTGCTTACTATCAGTTAATATCTTATTTAATGCAAAATAGAATTTCTTATGCATGCTGGCATAGAACAATGTTCAGTGTGCCTCACTGGTTTGTAGGAGTGAAGGCATGATCTCAGCTTATCTAGGTAACAAAAGGTGATTTATCTCAGTTATAATGGTAAAACATCATAGCTCGGGGGGGGGCTGCAGCCTCTAAGCACCAGAGCTTGGGTCTGCAGTCAGGAGTTGGTTTGATGAATGACATTTCAAGGAGATCTAGAACTCATCTGAAAATATCTGTCTTTGAGACAGATCTCTGCCAATAGCTTCCTCATTTTCTTCCAAATATGTCCAGACTTTGGTGAATTCCGAGACTTGGGTCTTCATTGTGTCACTGCGGATCCATGTCAGGAATGTGTTTCTTATGTCTGCTTTCTTCCTTTCATATGTTGCCAATTTTTCTTTATTTCTTCATTTGAACAAGACAGGCAGACCATTATACAAAAGCTTACTTGGAAAAATAAAATGCCTTGAACTAGTACAACTGCTTTGCTACAAATAAATATAGTGGGGTTTTAACCTTGCTATTTCATTACATTAGATTTAGAATAGCCTCACTAGAAACAAGCACACTGCATAATATCCTTGAAGAACTCATGTTTTATGTGTATTTCAGTTCTTGTGAGCAGAACAACACAGGAACAGTTTGTTATAAACTGTTATTTATAAATCATGGCTGCAGGTACAGAGCAGATAGGCGCTCCAGTGTCTGTAAGCACTGCAAACACTGAGAAAAGCAGAGATGGACTTGTAGCAGTGTTACATCTGAATATCCCAGAGATCTGAGTGACTGTGAACCCCTTAGATGTAAAATATTGAAGGATGTGTCATATGAAACAATAACTACTTTTCAGTTTTTATACACTTTTCAATAATAAATATTTTGATACAGTATGATAAATATTTCAATAATATATAATATATATAATTGAAATAATCTAGATCTACCTACAAATAAATAAATAAATAAATATTAAAAAAAGAAATCTTTTTTATCAATCTCACTTCAATGCCCATTAAAATAATGGAAAAGATTATTCTGGATGGAATTGAAAAGCACCTGGAGAACAATGCAGTCATTGGTGACAGCCAGCACAGCTTCATGAGGGCAAAGTCCTTCTTGTTGCAACTGATTTTCTTCTACGACAGGGTAACCCCCCTAGTTGATCTAGGCAAGCCAGATGTCACCTTTTGGACTTCAGCAGAGTGTTTGATACTTTCTCTCACAGGATCCTGCTGGATAAAATGTCCAGCTCACACCTGGATAACAGGGCTATATGATGGCTTAGCAACTGGCTCATGGGTCAGGCACAAAGGTTATAGTGAATGGGGGAACATCAGGCTGGTGACCTGCCACTTGTGGGGTTCTGCAGGGTTCCATCCTCACCCCTGTTTATTCAGCACCTTTATTTATCTGGACACAGGACTCAAAGAGATACTAAGTAAGTTTGCTGACAACACTAAACTGGAAGGAGCTGGCAATTCCTTCATGGGCAGAGGGGCCCTACAGAGTGGCCTTGACAAATTAGAGAGATGGGCAATCACCAACCATATGAAGTTCAACCAGGGAAAGTTCTGGATTCTGCACCTGCGATGGGGCAACCCTGGTTCTGTGCACAGACTGGGGAACAAGAGGCTGGAGAGCAGCTGTGGAAAGACACCTGGGAGTTCTGGTCAGTGGAAAGCTGAACATGAGCCAGCAGTGCCCTGGCAGCCAGGAGGGCCAGCCCTGTCCTGGGGGCATCAGGCACAGCATCACCAGCCGGGTAAGGGAGGGGATTGTCCGGCTCTGCTCTGCACTGGGGCAGCCTCAGCTTGAGTGCTGGGGGCAGTTCTGGGCACCACAATATAAAAAAAAGACATTCAGCTATTAGAGAGTGTGCAAAGGAGGCCACGAGGATGGTGAAGGGTCTGGAGGGGAATCCTTACGAGGAGTGGCTGAAGTCACTCGTTCTGTTCAGCCTGGAGGAGACCTCATTGCAGTTACAACTTCAGTTTGAGGAGGAGAGAAGGGACAGACACTGATTTCTTCTCTCTTGTCACTGGCGACAGGACTCGAGGAAACAACATGAAGCTGAGTCAGGGGAAGTTTTGATTTCCTGATAAGGAAAAAGTTTTTCACCCAGAGGGTGGTTGGGCACTGGAACAGCTCCCCAGGGAAGTGGTCACAGCACCAGTCTGACAGAGTTCAGGAATTGTTTGGACAACACTCTCAGGCACAGGGTGGGATTGATGGGGCGACCTGTGCAGGGTCAGGAGATGGACTCGATGACCATGATGGGTCCCTTCCTACTCAGCATATTCTATGATTCTATGATTTTTTTGTTGTTGTTTTTTTGTCCAGAACACGTGAAATAATTTTACATAAATAATAATCAGGCATAACTGAGGTGCCTGGTATTTTGAAATGGATTCTGATTCCTGCCAAAGCAGGAAATAGTGTAAAACAATTAATGAATGCCATTCCTCACTTTCCAGCATAATTGAAGGAAAATATAGACAAACTGTGTAAGTTTTTAAATGTGTATATCTGTGTGGCAAAATGTAACATAAAGATCCTATCTGTTCCGTCTGCGATGTTTTAAGTCAATGAAGAGCATAGACTTTTTTGTAGAAGAATGAATACAGATTGAAAAAAATAAGATTAAAGTTCATGAGTTTATAGGACTTCATACTTCCTGATTTAGAGTGATGACAAGAGGTAATAAAAGCTTGTTGGAGATTCTCACTGAAGTTGGGATACTCTGAGACTGAGTCACAGTTTGAAGCTTGTCCAGCACTTGTAGCCGACCCATTTCTGTCTGATACATGAGGTGAAATTCAAGGGTTTCAGTGTTTTGGGGCTAGGAGAGTTGGAGGGGTGTGAAAATATTGAGCAGAGCTCTTGACTTTTACTGCACATACAGTCCAAACTATTCCTCAAAATTCAAAAGAACAGATGTTGCCCATGGGATTATGACCTTTACCCTGATGCTCAGGTTTTCTCTGTTTACACCAGGGATAAGCTAAAAGAAATATATTTACTTCAGATTGCCTGGGGCCCAAATGGTCTAAAAATATTGAAGCTTACTGCAGCATCCCAGCAGTGAGTATATTTGAACAGAATCAGCATTATTTTTATAGAACACAAAAATATTTTACATAGTTCTGAGTAACGGAGTTTGTTCTTAAAAAGCCTTTCTCAGCTCCCCTCAAAACTGTGTAGCCTCATGCATGGAGAAACAATTATCAACAACTAAAACCTTCAAACAGTGTCTTTCCACTTTTATACACTCTTTGAAAAGCTCTGAGGAATGACCAAAACAAAAAATGCGGTTACTAGCCAAGCATGGAAGAAGCTTTAGTTTGAGTATCAGTGACATACACTGTCAGTAGTCCTTGAGCTTTCATAATCAGGTATCTGGCACAGCAGAGACATCCCCACTCAATGCTACATAATACTGCCAAGTATTTTCCTTCTAGACCTGGCCAAGCTTAAAAAAAATACAAAATATTGGAGGTTCTTCACACTTTTGCCTCTTGGACTCCAGGCACAGGGCACTGATTCCTGGAATAGTTGACTTTTCTTTAGCAAGAGGCTGACAGGGTGATGTGTGCTTGTTCAACTTTATTATTCATTCCCCAGAATGCATCCAATCTCCTTGTTTTTTGTCTTTCATGCTTGTTCCTCCTGGAATCTAAAGGCATGACATTCATAGAGCACTTTTTTTTATATCCCTGCTTACAATCTCAGTGGCTGCCTTCCCTACCTGTTTTCAAGGGCCTGCTATGGATTTTCAGAACACAGTGTGTTTCAGCAGCATGTTTTTCTTTGTTTTTTCTTACTCATTCCCTAGTGGTATAGAGGGATGAAAAAAAGTCCTGTAAAAGATGAAAAACAGTATTGTGTTAAAGCACAGGGAATCAGGTTATTAGGATGGTCAGTGTAGGAGTGTCCTTAGGCAAATTCCTTATATATGGATGACCTTCATTTCACACACTCATTTTGGAGGTGTCTGACTTGAGAAATCTTGGACATGGTGTCCAAGGAGGCCAAATGTTGTCTTCTTTAGTTGAAGGTGATGGAAGATTCAGACACATTGCATTTTTTTGATGAAGCAAAAAGTAAATGAAATTGATTGCCTGAGTTTTATTACACTCAGATCAGAGGAACAATTTTGATTTAGCCTCTCTGCACTTGAGATTTCCTATCAAAAAGGGAGAGGTCATCACCTCTTTCTGCTCATCAGGGATGCGATCTTACTTCCCTGTTCCAGCCCTTCAATAACTTTGTAAATATGAGAAGAGGGTTGTGGTCTACTTGTGGGGTATAGTTACACATTTTGTTCATGTTGCTTTTCAAGCAACATTGAACATAAACATTTTTTACATATTTTTCTGAGTAATTTTTCCTTGTGGTAAATTCTCAGACTCTGACATACTTTGAGCTTGCCTTCAGCAATCTGTACAGATGTTTCTTATTATGATCCCCCTTGTTACATCATTTATTAGAACACTGTTTTGCCAAATGTTTGAATTAGGAAAGGCATGCCATTTTGACATTATTCAGGCATTTTCGCAGGGAAGTAAGGTAAGATATAGATGATACTCTGTTTTGAGCCCATAAGCACAGACGTTTCTGATTAGAGTTTTCAGCAGCTTATAAAATCAAATGGGATTTGATAGAAGCTGGCTCTAAAGGAAGTTTTACAAAACTTCTTAGAAAGATTTGAATCCTTAATTTGTATGTATTCCCAGCTGAAGTTTCATTGTGTAGGAAAATGAATATGGAGAGCTGTTGCATAACCAGCAAACTCCAATTTGTATTTCAGAGAAACATAATAAAGTGAAAATAAATTACATGGTAATAATTGTTTTGGACTGCAGGGCTAGTGCAACTTCCAGGGAGAAAAAACAAAACCTATGATTTTTCATGGTGTTACTCCATTTTTATACAGATTTATGTGTATTGCATTCAAGGAAAACACTGGAAAAAGAGCAGAATAAGGACAAAGATGACTCAGGTCCCCACAGTGGTGATGCATTTCTTATTATAACAAAGCACATACAAGGAACCTATAAAAAGCGAGTACACCTCATTCACTTGACGTTTTTCAGTGATAAAGTACCATCCATCTGAACAACATTTCTTTTTAATATATGGCAGATTGCTCAATTGTACCCATCAGCACAGTATCTGGATGACAGTGTCCCACAGTGAGGCAGGAAAATATTATTACTGCATTACAGACTGAGGCACAGAGAGACTTAGAGACTTGTTCAAATTCAGGCAGGAGGAGTAAGGCAGAGATGGGAATGGAAATCACATCTACTATTTCCCAACCTAGTACCAGGGCTTGCCTGATTTCTTAAAGATGGCCTTCCCCAATTCTTATGGGACCAGTGGACCACAGCTTCTCCCTGTTCATCCAAGTGCACTTATTAATTCATTTTGATGTATGTGCCTTCCATGAGAACATGCTAGCTCTTTTCAGTGCCCACTGTGGAAAAACTACTCATGTGCAGAAGCCTAGCCTTAATTTCAGGGTTGTTTGTTCCATATCTATGCAATAAGAACAGTCAGAACAGATGAAAAATGATGAAAGGGATTGAAAAGCCTTCTCAGTTTTGTGCATCTTTTTGTGCATTGCCAGGATTTTCTCTGCCATTGTCCCTCCCACCCTGCTTGTCAGACTCAGTGACTTCTCAAGAATGGGAGCACAGTGGATTTCCTCACTTGGGAAGCTGCACTGCTTGAAACTGCATTTTTTAAGCATCTAAACCCACTATTCTGTTAATCACGTCACTATTCAATGAATGTTTAGCACAGACAAGTTTTTATTACTGTTTCTATGTTCCAGCATCCACATGCTTTGTTTCCCTTTCCAAACAGTAGGTTTTCAGCCCCATGTGGCCCTGCATACCAACTACATCCTTTCCAATGCCATCTGCTAAATGCCAGTCACATTCAGGTGTTACCCAGTAAAGCAAATCCAGCTCTCCTAGGCTGAGACAGACCTCTCAGCCAGCCCTATCTTCATCCTTCTGTCTGCAAGTATCCCAGTATGGCAGCAGGGACACACAGCAATGTACTTAATCAGCTCTGGGAAACTGTACCCAGAACAAATCCTGTTGAGATCCTCAGAAGGAGAGTATTTTAGAGGAAAGGCATTATGAAATGTCAAATGAAGAAAGAAATATGTAAGTCGATCACTGGGAGAAATGAGTTAGATATTTCTCATGGCTCATGTTTCCAATTAAAATTGTTGTTCCCTGTTTTTATGGAGAGTCTGATAGTGGTCTTGAAGATTAAACCAGTGCTGGTTTTGGAAAGGCTCAGACTTTCAGTCTGCTCACCCAACACTAATATTTATTTCCTCTGCTGTGAGAGAATATTGAAAATAGATACCTCTATTTTCAGACCTAGGTGCAGACGATGTCCTCAAAACTTTGCGATATCCGATGCCAGAACATGCTTTGCTTTGTCTGTGTCCAAAGGATCAATTGGTGGTCACAGGCTATCACCATACTAGAAATAAATTAACTTCTACCATTATTCTAATGAAGATAGCTACAACAATTTCATTAATTAAAAAAAAAAATTAAAAAATTAAAAGTTATTGTTCTCACTGGTTCCCAGAGCTTTGTATCTAACCCGCTCCAGTTATTGTCAAAAACCAGTGTTATGTGATATTGAGTGCTTTGTCAAATTATAAAAAAATCCTAGGAGAAGGCTAGGAGACCCTGGAGGCTGTTCCCAGGGAGTCCAGTGGAAGGTCTGCCCTGGTGCCACAGAGGTGTGGAGCCCCCAGCAACTTCTCAGCAAAAAACTGCCATACTTTGTCTTCCCAGCAAAGCTTACAAGGGCATCAGTTCCATGGTCAGCTGCCATGTCTATAGGGAGCTGCTGCTTTGGTGTAAACTTCGTTCAGATTTGCTGCTTCATTTGATCCAAACCAAAATTACTTTTGTGGAAAAATAAGTCTGCAAAGTGGAAATTTGTTTTGTATCCAGATTTACTCTGAAGTTTTTGAAAACTTGGCCTTTTGGATTCTTAATTTGAATTAAAAGTATACAATAACATAAGTAGTCAAACATGAAAAAAACCACTAAATAAATAATCAGTTGCTAGAGACTGTAAGAAAAGCCAGTACGCCAAACCTAATAAAGATACACATCAAAAATCTAGGTATGAAAAATAATTTTGGGGATTTCTGAGTGTCTTTTCCAAACTTTTTTTTTCCAAACTTTACATTAACATTGTAAGAAGTAGGAGATTTCCATTAAGAAAATTGGAAAAGACCCCACACATTTCCTGAAATTTCCTGAGGACTTAGGAAGAGTGCCAAATGTTGTGAGGTTGTGATAAAGGCAGGGGTGTTAGCAACATCAAGAGCAAGAATAGCTTTCTGCGGGCACTGCTGTTCTGAAAAAGCAGTGTGATATACCTTGAAGAATAATCCCCTTTACTATGCTCACATGCTGCACTGACACTTCTAACATTTTTCTGATTTGCATTGTACCCACTGCTTTTACACATTAGTCAATTTTTACCTCATTGTTTTCAATTGTGCAAAGTAAAAATATCCATGTGCCATGTAAAATTCAACTACATGGTATAAACAAATGCTGCATAATGTTGCTTACACATTGCACTAGTACTCAGCAAACTGATAGGCTTGATTAAATGTAACAAGGAAATAATGATGGTATTTTGTGTGTTTCTCAGGTACCACTGACAGAGAAATTGAACTGCTGCTGAAGATGTCTTACACCCAGCCTGGGCTTTGCCATCTATTTCACAATACTTATGCTTTAAATGGGCATTCCTAATGTTTGATGCATGAGGAAATATTGCACATAATCCAGCAGCATGTGCCTGGTCCCAGCCCTGCTGGAACTTTAGTCAGAACAAACCTGTGTGTGCATGAGCTGTGTCCTCTTGGTGTGGTGTCTGTGTCCAAGCAGGCCCTTGTCCTAAAACAACATGTATTTGCCAGAAAGAAAATAATCTTCAGAAAAGGTGCTGTATCCATGCCCAGGACATGGTGCAGATCTTCAGAGCTTTCCCATTGTCTTCTGCAGCCTTGTCACCAAAGAGTAAACTGACAAGTACAATTACTCTGGAAGATCAACTATGGTTTAATTTGTTTTGAAACAATTTAGCATTATGAACATTATTCCAGACAAAAAAGGCCTGGAAATTGATGCTTGCCTAGAGAAACTACTGTGGAATAGTTGTTATAGAGAAGCTTATTTCATGGGAGTAGCTATGGCCATTAACATCCTTGGTCAGAGAAGACTCACCTTATCAGCAACCACCACCTGAACTTCCCCGGTGAGTGGTAGCAGCCAGCCAGAACTTGACTGGGTACTTCACTCTGCCAGTCCCTTGTGAAATTATTTACTGGAATAGCCCACAACTTGTTGCTTCTTATTGGGAAGAGGAACCTGTCATTTGAATAGCCTTACTTTTGTTTCTGTGGAAGTCTCCAAACAATACTGTGTTGTATTTATGTGTCTAACAGTTGTAGCCTGCACTTTCTCTTCAGTGCTGCTCAGGAAGCTGGATATTGTATAACAACTAATAAGTCATTTCCTAGACCAAATTATAAGTCAGGCTCTGTTAGGTGGATCCCAGAATTTTATAGAATTTTATTTAAATAAATGCTAGATGTGAAATGTATTGTTGCATTTTGAAGAACTTTCTATAAACCTATTAATGCAACTGCCTACTTACATTTCCCATATTCCAAGAATAAACTCCTTCACTATTGGCCTTGGCTCATATACCTAAATAAAAGTATATGAAATAAAAACTGAAAGCAGCCTAATCCTTTTACAATCCAGCCTCATGGGAAAAGTTCAGCTGAAGTAAATGGGAAAGACTCGGGGATAGAAGATGAATTCTCATTCTAACCAGACACATAAGGTTATCAAACTAAGATGATGGTTAAATAAATGTGGATATTTTTAATTGTAGCACAAAACGATGAAATTCACTTTCATAAAAACAATTTATATTACATATCTAAGGGTTTGCTTGATTTCTTGGGCATTTTAGTGCTGGACTTGATGCTAGAGACCATAATAATGTAGACATTAAAAGCAATAAAATCCTTACACTTCTCTTGAAAATGTATCATACTTTCAAGTGATTTTGATATCCTTCCCAAAAAATGTTACTTGTAAAATGCATCCCTTGAAAATGATAGCACAGTTGAGCATTTCTTGTTGAAATGTTAATATTCTTTAGCAACTAGGCAACTGGCATATCTTGGATCTCTCCATGTAGGAATTTGTTTACTTTTTTTAGCAAGTAATGTAGTCATCAACAACAATCTTGGATATGCAATCAGCAG
>NW_008246057.1:472195-490203 GCF_000691975.1 Corvus brachyrhynchos | reverse complement strand
GCAGATTATTATTCACAACCTCCTGCAGATCTAAAATACTACTGGCTTCTGAAAACTTAAAAAGTATGGGGGAATATTAATGCACAGACTATGAAAAGAACATTGATGTCTGAGGACCTGAGATTCTGCATTGTCCTTTATTTTGCATCAGTGTCATCTTATACAGCAGATGTGCTACACTAATGTTCAGATTCAACAATGTTTCACAAGTATTCTGTTTTCTTTTTAGAAAATTTCATGATAAATCAAAGTGCAACTGGGCATCAGACCTGTGAAACTTCAGTTATAGAACCAAAAGACAAATTACACACCCAAGTTACACACCCAGGAAGAAAATACAGTTCATTAGAATTGTATGGATGCAGCTAAGATTATTAAGAGATTTAGTTTAACAACTGCTTTAAAATAATAGATGCTTAATAATAGATAGTTTAAAATCTGTTGATAAGAATCTGTATCTGCAAAGATGACTGGCAAGACATATGTTTTGCCATGCAAAACTTCTCTCAGCTAGGAGAAGATGAAAAATCATTTGCTGCTTTCATAGAAAAGTGATTTGTCTATTAGACTAATAAATGAATGGGGATGAGGAGAAAGGTAAAAAGAGATTGGCAACTTTACTGCATTTTTCTTTTTCAGACCCATAGAAGTGGTCTGAGAAGATGGTAATATCCACGTTTCCTGGGAATAAAACGAAGAAGCTCCTATCTGTGTGTCACAGTGTGGCACACTGGAGGCAAGTGCTCAGGTGCTCAGCAGTTCAGATGGGCCCAAAGTAAACTGGCATCTGGAGAAATGTAAAGTGGAATAATGTGGCAAGCCTGAAGTGCAGGTGTCTCCTGGGCTGCTTTCAGCTCTTCTGTTGCTTCAAATTTACATTGAATTGGATTTATTTTGCCTTCATTGTGCTGAGGTGGCCAAGCCCTTCACTGTCTCTGCACCTTGGTTCTGCTTCCCTCCCAACAGCACGTGGTGACCCCTCCATAACAAAAGTGCCCTGAGTTCACCTGATTTTTATGTGTCTCATTCTAGTTGACTGCAAATCTTCTGTTGTGCACAGCAACCCACTCAGCCTGGTTAGTCGTTATCTGGTCAACTTGAGAAACTTAAAAATTAACTGTGTGTTCTAAACTAGCTGTGGAAATCAGTAGGTTTTTTGAAGAGCTAGTTCATTGCTCTCAGGCGAATAATGGAGGATGACATGAATGCTGATCTCTCTCCACCTCAAAAGTGAAGTTAGATGACCAGCTCAGATTGGATATCTAACCTCAGATGGCTAAATGTAACATAAATATAACCTGTATTTGGGAATTTCATCCCTTGAACACACTATTTCTAATTGCTGAAGTCACTTGTCCTCAAACTTAAGAGAAAAAAAAGCTTCTTCAGAATTGCTCATTTTCCTTATATTCATTTACTCTTCTCTATCTTAGGGTTTTAGCTGCATGCTGACATAAACCTCAAAGTCTGAAAATTATAACATTATTTGGAGTCTTTAAAACTTTATCCAAAGCAGTAGATTTACATGGCTTTTTATTCTGGTTCTCAGGTTCCTTCCAGAATTCCTCTGAAAAACTGATTTTACCAGATATTGGCAGATTCTTTTATCATCCAGGTATGAACAAGTCATAATGACCCTAAATCCTACATTCTAATTGGAAGCATTTGCAAATTAAAAATCTTTCTCTTCATTGTCCTGGGTATCTACAGCAATGATATTTAGAAAACATAGCTTACTGTAAAAAGCCAAACAATTTGTCATTTTGTAGTTACAGAAATCTTTGGATTACCATTGTGAGCTGTTTTCAATTTACGGAGAGACTGAAGTTATGTTCTCCACATACAATTGATCACAACTGCAACAGTGAATTTTCTGCCTCTTTCTTCCTCCATCTGTCTTCCTCTCTCTACCCCCATAATGAACCAGCTGGTCATTAAAACTTGCAGCCAAGTATACAAGGAGTAAATTACTGCCCTCTGCTTTGGGAAAGCCAAAAATATCCACAAGTTTGTTGATCAGCATGTATGTCTGTCAATCAGCATGTTCCAAACTCAGAAGCAGACAATGCATGTGCTACTCTGAGGAGTTGATGGGGATGCTAAGTGGAAACTTGGAACACTTGTTCGGGGGAAAAGGGGCATGTGAGATGCTTGACTACAAGGACTAGCCCTCTACTACTCATGTTGTTTCTCTCCTGCTAGTGAAGGTGAGGGATGAGAATCAGAGCAGCCAGAATTACAGAACTGTTGGGTTTTATGTTCTTGAAGTTGTGATGGAGTGTGTATGTGAGCACATAATGTCATACACCTGAGAACCATGAATCAGAGGTGAAAATATGTGTTACACACTAAAAGGCAATGTATCATATTAAGTAGAGAAGTGAGGTGAGGATTTTTATTTAAGAAGTCTCTATTCTGTTAGCCTTTACATTTTGAAGGGAATCAGAGTGTAGAAATAAAATGCTATGGCAGCAGAGTGTAAATAAAAGCAGATAAGATTACACTGCAGGCACAATGAAGAGTTCATCTGCAGAAAGTAGACAAGACCAGCTTGCCTCTGCCATGTATTTTAGTTTTATAACAAGACAGGTTTGGAGACCTGTCTTGTGCCCCAGCACAAGATATCTTGTATATCTTACGTGCCCCAGCATCAGCTATGGGCCCAACTTTGTATTTCTGGAGAGAATGAGTTTGCAGAGCTGTTCAGCAATCAGAAAAAAATGGTATGCACAATTGTACATGCAGTTTCTATTCCAAATAGTAGCCAGTTTAGCTAAATTATTTAATCGGGTTTCATACTGGATCTGTAGGCACTGATGGGAACTGTCAGGAATTACTATGGTCTTCAGGGCCCTGTAGGACCTCTGGCAGGGTTGATGTCCTGAAGATACCTGTATACTAAACTTTGTGGTGCTTTGCCATCTTCTGTCTAGAACACGGCTTTCAAGTTTCTCAAGGTCAGTCACTTGTTAAGTCCCTGTCTGCTGAAGTAGCTGCAGACTTGGAGGGTGGAGGAGTCTTCAAGGGGTCCTCTCTGAAGAGTCAGTGTTATAACTAGAAGAGATTTGGGAAAGAAACTAAAAGAAGAGGCTGTTCAAACTACACTCCTTCTAGCACCTGTGACCTTAACAATTCTGGAGACTAAATTTATGGTTGCTGGCCTCATTCTGGCCAACCCCTAATTTTTTCATTGTCCTAGAGATGAATGTCCTCCTCTACCAATGGAAAATACTTCTGTATTCCTTCACCACAAGGGCCTCAACTTAGAAGACTACCGTTTCAGTATTTTTTCCATGAGTCATAATATTACAAAGCACACCTTATCAGTTCTCTATGTTAGTGCTTATAAGGAAGAAAATATCCATGGCAATAAAAATAGTGCAAGGAAAATTGAAGCTCATTAACAGCACAATTTCTGTAGTGATTGTGCTCTGACAAGATCTAGAGAGATAAATATCAGAAAGTCCATTGCCTTGTTGTTTTGTTTTTAACTGAAGCCCAGAGGGAATGAGGGGAAGGAATTGGGACTTGAAAACTTAAATATGAATGTTCAGTTATTATCAATATATATTCTCAATAATAAGTGCTTTCCTGGAACGATGGCTAGGTCTGCAAATCTGTCTTCTAAATGTCAATCTGTTAAACTGTTTCTGTTGCTGAAAGTTTGGAGTGCTTGTGTGGTATGTTTTCTGTTTGTCTTTGTCTATGAATCACAGATAATTCAGAAAGAAAAAAAAAATTACAACAAACTGCTTCATCTTAAGTCACATCAGGATTGTTTCTTGCAACATTTCATTTCATACATTTTTCCAGTGTGCTTATACTATCCCTAGAGATGGGGTTCTATTATTTCCTTTTAAAGACTATTCCATGGTCCAGTAGACCTTATCATTAAGACAGTTTTCTTCCTGCTCAGCCTGAACTATTCTGTCTGTATCTTCTTGTTATAACCTTGTGACACATCTCCCTCCTTGATATTTATGCACCTCAACTGCTTAGAGATAGCAATTGTGTCTTCTCTTCTTGGTTTTCATTTAACATGCATATGAATGTGATATATATTAAGTGCAAAAAAGTGTATCTTTAAAGAATGGATTTTATACTAAAGAGGAATTGTCTTAGCTCAGCTACAGCTAGGAGACCTTTAGCAGATGTAGTGGGAGACAATTTAGCTCTTTAAAGTAATTAATATGATGTCATTAGTGCTTTTAGCCAATGCAGCTACCTTATTATGGTATGCTATATATATAAACAACATTTAATCTCATTCTTTTTCTTGCATAGCACTTTCTTGTGAAAGCAACAGCTCTACTCAAAGGATTTGTTCTGAAGATTTATACATTTATAAACATTTTAGGCTTAATATTCGAAGTGTGTTTGCTATAATTGTTCTTTATGATGAACCTCTCAGCATTAATGCAGTGTTCTTTTGCAAACATCTCTGTGTAATTTATTTATCTTGATATATGAAACCTGAAAACATTTTTCTGTGTACAAACTTAAAAATTATTAGATTAGAAACTTCCACTGATAGAAAAGGCAAGCTGAGGCACAGGGGAGAACATTATTTCCTCACAGGCATGCAATGAGTACGTGCTATTTGCCAAATTGAGCAAGACAAATTTGGGACTGGAGAATAAAATGCTTAGATTAATGTTTATGTGTATGTTCACATCTATGAGAGAGAATTTAACAATGGAATCTGTCTCTGATTGTCAGAACTCCTTCTGAAATCATTGTTCCTCATTCTTTTTAACACAAACCATGGAAGATTTACATACTTTTATCTGAGATCTTTGTGTAGTGAAACATGGTCTTCCTGGCACACTTCCAGAGTCCTAAACTTCTGAATTGTAATCCCATTTATCCACATTATGTAATCCACATTTATCTATGATGTTCATTTGGGTAATTTCTCTCTTTGGGCCAGAGTAAAATCCCTGGACATCAGGTGCCTCAGGTGACAGCTGTGCTCTCTATCTAGGATGAAGCTGAGCAGAAATTCAGGCCAGAATCTGCCCATAACCCAGCCTTCCTCTGGGTGAGACCTGCAGGCTCATTCCAGCAATGCTAGGGGCATGAGCAAATTAGCACTTTGCCCTTGCAAGCAGTGTGGACACAACTAGTTTCAGTGACATGGCAAAAGAAGTTTTGGGAACACAGCTGGGTTTGGCTGGCCAAGACCACTGTCCAGAGTATGCTGTGCTTACATGCCTCTGTAAGTCCCAAGACGTTGGTACGTCTCAGCTTTCAAGGTGCTCAATTACCTCTGTAAATCCATCTATTTGTGCATCTCTTCCTTTATGGTACTTTATGGTAAAAATATAACTTCTTTCACTGGGCACTATCTGAAAATGGCCTATAGAAATTATAAATATCAGCAGGGCACAAAACTACCTTATAGCATTATACCTTATAGCATTATACCTTATAGCATTAAAAGTTGTTGATGCCAAACTGGGTAAGCAGTTCCCACTGTGAGAAACCTCCACAGATATGTTACAGGTTCTAAATCATATTCAAACTTCAACCTACTATGTGCAGTGGAAAGTTAATTAATGTGCTAATATTAAAAATAATTATGGAAGTAAAATGTTAAGCAAGAATCTTTTTGCTTTGTTGTCAGGAAGGTTATACCCTTGGCATTTTTAATGCACAGCCTTTTCACTTATTATTTGCCTTTCGTTTCCTGCTCACATCCTAAGTGCAGCGCTTTTAACACATTGTGAGGACTCTGAGAATATTCAAAGTCCTGTGGCCTCTTGTTGTCACCCTCAGTCCTAACCCCATAAACATTTATTACCCCAGCAAGTATTGCCAGGAGTGTGTTACCACTCTATTTTAGTATAAATGACAATATTAAATCATATTTAAATAATTATGAAGAATAGTTGTTATCTACAGACTCAGGTTAAGTATGTGTTATGTTCATGCCAGATGGGATGCAAAACCTGGTTGGTGACAGCACTTTATTAGTAGGAGAGAAAAGATGTAGGGTATGTAAACAGGATTGGTGTCTGAAGGCATTGCAAGGCTTCACAGAATGTATGTAGGTGGGATTTTTCATCAGGATAAAATGATGTTAAGTGAAAGATAATAAAAAAGAATCTTTCCTGATGATAATGAAGAAAGAGCAGATAAATTTAGCTAAGTACACTCAGACAGTACAGGAATGGGAAGAGGGACAGAGAGACTGTCCAGAAAATTAAAACTCTGTGAGGAAAAAGAAATTGGACTTCACCTGGGGTCAGTGCTGTGATTCTTGTGATGGACTTTCAAGGTTTGAATGCAAGAGTTAGACATTAGTTCCAGGAGTTTGGTCTCCATTTGATTTGATTACAATAATATCCATCTCTGGTATTAATTCATGCCCTACATTCTTCACCTCAGCTCAGCTTAGCGATGGAAGAGTGGCTAGTTCTGGGGTATATGGAACAAGTTTTCCTGTTCCTTCAGGCTTCAAAACTGCAGCAGCACTGCTCTGTGGTGCAGGCATTTCTTCCTATTCTCTCATCCTAGTTTCCTAGATTCAGATATCTACTAGTACAGTTCTGTATGAGGAGATTGTTTGGTTACCACCAACTGCCAAGTCATTCCATGTCAAGTGCATCTGGAAGGGAGGAGAGAGAAGGATTTTTGCTTCTTCCAACTATTTCTCACATCACAGAAAACTTCAATTTAGAAATTCTAATATGGTCATTTTGATTGCTTGTGTTGAATGGGAAAGAGCTCTGTCTATTAGAATATAATTCTTGTTCTGCTAAGAAGCCATTAGAAAACAGATCTTAAAACTTCGTGACAATACTGATATGAAAATTAAAGCAAAAGTCTTGTGAAGGAAAACAAAATCAAGAATCCCATCTATTTTCCTGGGTATCATCACTGCTTTGATTATATAATATTACAAGTCAGGTTCTCTTGTCTTATAATCCACAAGTTGTTGGTAATACAATAATGGCATGCAGAAAAATGTGCCAAAAGGATCAAGCACAAATAGTGTTACCAAAACCCTCTCAAACCAAAGCCCTGTTTTATTGTCCCCATGCAAACTGAAATCAGCTAAGGGTGTGAGACTGCGTGTCTGTAACCTTGTGTGTCTT
Source organism: Corvus brachyrhynchos (assembly GCF_000691975.1). Classification (NCBI taxonomy): domain Eukaryota; kingdom Metazoa; phylum Chordata; class Aves; order Passeriformes; family Corvidae; genus Corvus; species Corvus brachyrhynchos. Next base: position 483,103 of record NW_008246057.1, on the reverse strand, counting down.
GCTCAGGAGTCTCCATGGGATGTACAGTCTTTGTAGCCTCTTTCTTCAGACAGAGAAGGATGGGTACCTCTGGGGAGGACTCAGCTCACCCAAGCCACAAATGGCGCATAGGAGTGGTTTGTCTTTCTCCATTGATTTTGCAGGAACTGCGTAGAAGTGTTCTGACAGATATTAGGTGTCTAAATACAGATGAGATGAATCTGAGCCGAAGAGTCAAATGGGCAACTTAGGCAAATAATCTGGAAGGAAGAGGTAGCAAAATAATCAGAACTACTAGAAATACATAAAAGTGTCTCCTTGAAGCCTGAGATGATCTTTTGAAAGGTTTGGTGAGGAGTGCTGAAAAATGTCTTGGAGTGTGGATGTGCTCAGACAGTCTGTGGAGTCCAATAAATATGAGTAAGATGTGATGAATGCAAGAACATGATGCATATTCTGTGTCGAGTAGGTGAATTTCCTGTAGCAAAAATTTGAACCAAACAAGCACAAAAGAATTACAGTATCACAAAGCTATAAATTCTTCTCTGCTGATTAGTTAGCATTTACCCATTTTCTTTTTGAGTCACTGTGTTGATGATCTCACCAGTGTTGAAGAAGAAGTATATATATTTTTTTGTTCTAAATACTCTATTGTAAGGCTTGAGAAGAAGAGTGATTCTGCATTTGCACCAAATAAAGCCAGCTCAGGGAGAACTGTGTGGCACAGTGGAAGTGCACAAAAAATGAAGTTCAGTTTGGAACTATCTTCAGAAAAATAATACCAGGTTCCTGAGTTCCTAAAAGAACTGAAGCTAATGGACTTGTTGAGTTCACCCAAATTAATCCTGGTATGAGTTTCATTTTGAGATAAAACCTCATGAGTCTGACAGAATTAAAATCTTTCCAGTTTGGTCAATATAATTTTGAATCATTAACTGAGTGATAACAAAGACCTAATGGTAACACTCTTAACTGTTTCATTTTGGATTGTGTTAAAGTGAAAAAGAGCTATTCTTTTGGTGGACTGGCAAGTGATGGGTGAGTACCAGATGTGGTTAGAAAGAGGAAGACTGCTAAAGTAATAATGTCTTAAATTCCATTTAAAACTATTTCAAGATCTAGCTGCCCAAAGGGGTGAAAAGATTCCTTTTGCAGCTATAAATTTCTCATTCTTTCTTCCCCGGAGTATCATAGAAGTGATGAAGAACATAATACAGCAATTAGGTTCTGCAGCTAAATTCCTCAACAGAGATTTGTATTGTAGCAGGTAAAAAATATGTCTTTATACAGTTGTAAAAGAAAGCATAGAAAACTACCAACAAAGCATTGCACTGACTGTGAATGATCCCTGTAATGATACAAGAAATACTGGAAGAAATGCATATAAACCCTGCTTATCACAAATATTCTTCAGTATTTTACCTCAATTCAGAGGATTTTCACCTATGTAAGTCTGGAGAACCACCACTCCAGGGTAATGTATTGTAAAGCTTTTTGAAAATTACTGTCAGTTGTTTGTCACGTTATGCAGGTGGCAAGAGGAATTGTATTTAATTATGTAAATCAGATGTCGCATTGTGGTTGACAAGGAAGTATCACAGAATCACAGAATTGTTTAGGTTGGAAAATTAAAAAGTCATTGAGTCCACCTCTTAACCCAGCACTAACATGTCCACATCTAAATCACGTCTGTAAGTTCCACATCTACACATCTTTTAAATACCTCCAGGGATGGTGACTCCCACTTACCAGTGTAGTCTGTTCCAATGCTTGACAACACTTTTGGGCAAGAAATTTTTCCTAGTATGCGATCTAAGTCTCCTTTTGCAAAACTTGAGGCCATTTCCTCTTGTTCTATTACTTGTTGAGGCAAGAGACCAACCCTTACCTGGCTATAAAGTTCTCTCAGAGAGTTTTAGAGAGTGATAAAGTCCTCTTTGAGCATCCTTTTCTCCAGATAAAAAACTCCCAGCTCCCTCAGCTGCTCCGCATCAGACTTGTGCTCCAGACCCTTCAAAAGCTTTGTTTCCCTTCCCTGGACACATTTGAGCACCTCAACATCCTTCCTGTAGTGGGGGGCCCAAAACTGAACACAGGATGCAAGATGTGGCCTCACCAGTTACTCATACAGGCCAGGATGCCATTGGCCTTCTTGGCCCCCTGGGCACAGCTGGATCAAGTTCAGCTGCTGTTGACCAGCACCCCCAGGTCCTTTTCCCCTGGGCAGCTTTGCAGCCGCTCTGCCCCAGCCTGTGGCGCTGCCTGGGGTTGTTGTGACCAAAGGGCAGGACCCGGTACTCGGCCTTGTTGAACCTCACGAAATTGACCTCAGCCCATCAGTGTGGCCTGGTCACACCTGTCTGCAGAGCCCTCCTACCCTCCTGCCCAGCTTGGTGTCATCTGCAAAATGGCTGAGGAAGAACTCCATCCCCTTGATCCCAGGCTTACCTCTAGCAAGTGTGGTTTTATCCCTTTCCCCTTCAAATCCAGTTGAGAAACTGTATCTGACACAGGAACTACTTGAGAGTCTTGCCTAATTGTTGTGTCAATCTGACTTGTTTGTTGAGGCAGCCAACTTCATCCCACTAATGCATTCTGTATCTGTTTTCAATTGCCAGTTTCCGAGCTGTATCTCATGGGGGGAAAAAAAAAGCTCTTTTTAAAACACAAACCACACTCTGTGAGTTGATTAATTCAGATGAATGGCATTATGGAAAGTTAAGAAAAAATGAGCTTTGACTGACAAAGCTTAGTACGATTACTACTTCAATATTTAGCGTTCTTCATTTCTTGCTGCCTTCTATTTCCTTTTGGAAAAGCATGAGAAGGAAAAATGGAAAATATCAAAAGCAAGTAAACCCTGATTTGCCCCAATGGATTATTTTACTTTTATTTTGGACTTTAAAAAATGCAGTTTTATAACAAATTTCTAGCTTTCTTGTCACCTGACCATTTCATTTCAAGGTTACAGTGTAGTAGTTTATGAATATCAAGAAAAAATATCCAAGATTCTGTGAAGCAGTTAACCAGAAGTAAAGTGAGTGAGGCATTGAAACAATGAAGCCTTCATTTTGAAATAGCTGGCTTGTGAATATTCTTGACACGAATATAGTAAAAGTATCTCCAGGTGTCTGGCCTTCTGGTTAAAGTTGAAAGCGTAACAAAGTAGAAATGTGATGACTCTTTCTTGTATTTGTGTTCCTGTAAAGTTCAGTGACCATGAAATGTGTTCTCTTCTGCTACAGGAATAGAGCATCCCTCTGATATGATAATAGGAGTACTGGTAACTTTGTATTGATCCCAATAAAATCTTGAGTAATATTTATTTATGCTATTGCTAGACTTCATCTTTTCATTCATAGAGAAAATAGATGTTGCAAAATATTCACTTAAGTCATCCTCCCCTTTGGAGGTCTCAAAGCATTATTTCCATTAAAAAAAGATTTAATACCACTATGGTAGTCATGTATTAAAATGCTATAAAAGCATTTTTTAATAGTAATATACTGTATTTTTTCTCTCTAAATGAAATTCTGCTCTTAAGCCAGTTTTCAGAAGGAAGACACTAATCTTCCTTGCTTTTTGACCCAACTGACTTGTATAATTGTGTTCTTAGAAATGGTTCCTTTGCAAAACACAGTCAGTGATCCCCAAGAGTGTTGAGCCTACCAGCTAAATTCGTGGTGTGGGACCAGGAAAGGGTGCTGCAGAGAAGAAAAATGAAAAGACGATGTCTGAAAGTTGCATATTTCAGTTCAATAGTTCATTTTTATTAGCTCTGTATTTTGACATGCACCATGTTAAAATGCAGCCATTTATTTTCTCACGACAAGCTCACATAAGGACAAAATTGGATGAAAGATTAGAACTGATCTTCAAAGAAACTGGCACAATATTAACATGTGAATTGAAATCTAATCCATATTTTAGATTACTGAAGAAAACAAGTAAATATGAAGTGCTTGAATGATAATGGGCTCCCAAAATACATTGATGTGGCCCAAGAAGAAACTGGAAATGGACAGCAAATGTTTAGGATTTAAAGATGGCTGAAAAACAAAAATTTATATTTTAATTTCCAAAAGCATGAAATGCATATATTAAAATCTCCATCTATTCCTAGGGAGTCACACTTAGGACAAGTCCAGACTAAAATCCTGATTTGTCTCGTTCTACTTTAGACATGGGAAGAACATCACGAGAGCAAAATTTTACTGATTTTGGATAGCAGACACCTTACAGGATTTGAAACCTGGAGGATTTGAACATTGAAACCAAACCTATATAACTCAGGTCTAAACTTTGAAGCCTCATCTTCAACTCATTCAGTTTAAATCTGATCTGAGCACAATCACTGCCCATCTATCTATAATAGATATAATGAAAACAGATGGGAAACCTCTCCTTACACAAACTCTCCATACAATTCACCAGTGACCTATTACCACTGCAGCTGAAATTTCTAATAAGATTAAATTCAACATCATTGGCACTGAGGAAAGGTCATCTAAAGCCTGAATATGGCTGATAAGCACTCTGACCTGCCCACTGACGTGTTTTATACTGTTGCCAGTTCCTACAACATCTGAACAAATTCCTGAGAAAATAGACTGGCACTACCACAAAACCTACAGTGGAAATATTAAGATTCTGACTTTTTCCCTGCTCCACATGATTGAAAAATTTAATGAAGTTGTATTTGGGGCAATTCAGAAAAGGAAAGGTTATAACTTCCTTTTTGAGCAATTTTCTGGGGAAAAGTATTGTAGAAAATTTATGAAGCATTGTCTTTTGATTGTCAGATTCTGGTTTTATCCAAGCCCAGTTAAGGTCTAGTTGCCTAGCTAAAGAATACCCCAGCATACTTCATAAGTTTTTTTTCTTCAGAGAAATAATGAAATAATTGTCTGCTACACAGCTCTTCATTACATACAAAGTAAATTAGCAACTGGACAATGAATGGAAAATATTAGATTTTGGGTTTTTAGTATTTATTTTTTCAAAGCACATGTGTTTAATGGAGAGCAAAACCAAGGTCTAAAGTATGAATTTATACTATGTAAAAGAAAATAAAAGTGACAATTCTTTCAGTGTGACTGAAATTAAGGATTATTTTTTCTGAGTTACTTTATTTGCAAGTCAGTTACAATCTTACAGGAGTCAGGGAAGATTCTCTTGGTTTTAAAACAGCAAAGACTGGAGAAAAACCTGGCCCCAGAGGACAGGGTTTCTATACTACAAGGAAACTTCCAGTGTGTCACAGGTGGCATCTCCCTTAGCTCTCTAGCTAATCCTACTGCTGAGTTATCAATCCCTACATGAAGTGGTAATACACTCTCAAATTTCCTTTTTCACATTTAAATAAAATGATGCATTTTCTAGAAGAATCAGGCTGAAAAGTTTATCCCTGAACTTAAAGGAGAAAGAAGCTGATGGAAAGATTTTAAACAGCATTTGAGGATTTACCCTGGCCATAGGCAGCAATACTGACCTAACAAAGAATAACCTCATACAAGCTGATAATAAAAAACCCCAACCCTGTCCAGTGTCCAGGGGTCAGCACTCTGCTTAGCTGCAAGGCCGTGTGCAATAAGCCTGGAATAGAAGTGAAGAATGAAACTCTCTGGGGGGGGACTTAACAGCATTACACTGAGAGGAGTATCTGTTTACAAAGGTATTGCAGTTTAAGCAATGAAAAATATCAAAAGAAAGGAAACAACTTTAAAGATATAACTGGAAGAAATGAGGGGCACTCAACCCTGGTATTGACTGCCCTGAACGGCCAGTGCCTGTTCTGGGGCTCAGCTTGAAGGAAACTCAGGACAAAGCTGAGGCCTGGGTCAAAACACAAATGCATAATTTTAAGCATACTGATAGCCCATTAAAGAAATAAGTAAAAACTTTGTAGGCTTGATTTAGTGGCACTGCTTATATATTGAAGTTACTCATGTGCTTAAATGGCTCCCCTGTATTGAGGTCTGAACCTGACTGGTCGTAAGGGAGTGAAATTTGTTACAATCTCTTGGTAGTTTTTTGATCCGCAAGAACAAACCCTAATAGACTCTGAGAAGACTGCAGTAGACAGGTACCATTCTCAGAAAGTTACCAACACATTTATTCCCCTTCACAGAGCCCCAGAATGGCTGAACTTTGAAGGGACTTCTGGAGGTCACCTGGCCCAACGATCCCACTCAAGCAGGGCCATCTTATGGAAAGCCACATCACACTAAAACCTGATCAGGAAGGTCTGTTAATGTAGAAAGGCATTTATGGGGGCATGCATGGAAAGCTGCTTTATGGCTGTTTTCATTTTTCTGAACATAGAAAAATTTTGCTAGTTTAGCATTTTCCATGAACACTAAATTCAATTAAAAGAATAAAATCAGCAGCAAATAGTTGAGGCCAGTATTTATTTCCTAAATCTGTGTTGTCTGTAAAAAGAAGAATCATCCCTTCAGTTTTCTCTACAGTTTTCCTAAACATTTTATAAAGCAATCTGGGAATACTCATAAGAATCTATCATCAGGCTCATGCCCTTGTGCATGTTATTGCTAGCATATTTTCCATCTTGCAAGTGTTCAGAAACGTCAGTTTCCAATAAAATTTTCTCACTGAAAATTGAAATTCAGTTATGGCAGTACATTTCTAAATTGAAAAGTGAACCAAACAGTTTTCATGGCTTTGTCTCTCTGCTAAGTCAGTCTTACAATTTTGGCTTTTAACACAAGAAAAATAAAAGATACGCAAATAAAAGACCTTTGCCTGCTGTTCATATTCTACATTTTCTGAAATACTTAACTTCAAAATCACTTTTGTTCTCTTCCCCTAGTACAATATTGTTTGAGATTCAGTCATTTGAATACCTGATATGTTCATGTTTTCTGTTTGACATTTTTTCCTCTATGAATACTGGATAGGATTTGCTTATTACAATGGTTTGAACTTTAGAAAAACAGTGATATATAAGCAAATCTTCTGATTATTTTCCAGTTTCCAGCAGCATGAGACTTGAAATGTAGATGAATAGCTCTACCAGTAGAGAAGAGAATATTTACTACTGTACATCTTAGAAGAGGCTTGAGTGAATTTGCCTGTAGGAATTAAAAAAAGACAGTTCACAGATAGTAAAGCAGAACAAATGAGAGATACTAGAAAGACATGGTTCAGGGAGATAAGAACAACAATCTTGCTAACAGTAGGTAATTTGCATTTAAATATCAGAAGCTAGAGTGAGCAAATAAAAAATTTCTCACTCTTTTCCCCCCAAGATTAGTGTCAACCAGTGTAAAAATAAATAATGAGATGTATTCTTAACATTGTACATACAAAGGAGAAAATACAGCAGTACAAGTATGTGAAAATTCCTTTAACTGCTATTGGATCATGCACTTTGACATATAGGTTATAAACGCCACTCTGGTAAAAAATCTGTTTATTTGAATTTAGCTCATAGCCCTTTTTCCAAGGAAATTGTAAGGAGAAATAATGGATTAATGAACACACATGGGAAAACAAAATACCCTTGCCCAAAAACTCCCCAAACCCAAGAAAGCTTGTTGGTGGAAAGTTGAATCCTACCATGTGTTGAAACACTCTTTATGTGTGAAAGATTAGAAAAATTTGCAGTGAGTCTTGTTGGACCTACATTAAAGCTCATAAAATTACTAGTTAAGGCACACACAGCTTTTTGAACGTAATCTTCCTCTTCTTGGAGTGGGATTTCCCATCCTGCTGACATGTTAACTTGCACTATTTATTTTACATTGTCTTACATTTTCCATCCTTGCATCCATATGCAAAACACAGCTTTCAAGTCTATTCACTAAAATCAATCAGGTCGCAATTTTTCTCAGGTCATTTGCTCCTCAAGCACAAATTATGAGTAGGATCATTTTGCTGCTCTCTTAGAGCCTGATGCTTAACATGGTAACAGAGTTTATCTGTGGAAGTATCTATTTACCATGCTTAATCAATCAAATAAAGATACGTTAATCACTTTGCTTCTCACAGCGCAATTAGGCTGATCTCCTTGATCTTGTAACAGTAACTAAGCAAGCAGCTGCTCTAGGACTGTTTTTATTTAAAACAAGGTTTCATTTTGCCTTCTAATTCTGACCTTGGGTATGAGGTAAACCTCAATGCATAGTAAAATCTTTTACTGGACATCTTATAACTTTATATTTTTTATCCTATACATTAAACAATTTAGTGAGTATATATTCTACCTGTGACACTGGAAATCATCCTAATTTAGTTCCTTCCCTTCTTTCTGATCTGTTGAGTGACTCTGTGAGCCACTGGGGCCCTAAACTGTATTTCCTGTTGCTGATTTGAATGTTTTGCTGCACAGAAAATCCTATTGAGTATTAAAGAGCTGCATCTGGGCAGTAATTAACTGCTACCAAGACCACATATGTAGATAATTCAGATGACTGAAATACAAATAATAGTATCTAACTTAGGTCAACTTCAACATTTCTGACTACCTGCAAAGCAAATGCAATAATGGATCATGTTCAAAAATTCAATTTTTATCATTCAGAGCATTCCTGGTATTTTTTTTAATTGAAAAAAAGTGGTAGATACTTGCATCAGAAATTTCTGTCTTACCTAGTTCCATATATTCTCATAAATGTTCTTCATAGGAAATTTCCAGCAACTCAGTTGATCCTCAAATGATACTGAGAGAGGTTCCCAGCTCATGGGTGTAAAAAAATCTAATTCTCTCCATGGTTTCACCTAAATTTGGATGAAGACTCATAGTCAGAGATTATGGATCTGGAAGAGAGAAGCAGCTAGCTATTCTCTCCATGTTGTGCTGATTACAGATGGAAACTTTTCCTGACATATTTTAGAACAACGGAAACTTTATTTTAAAGAATGCAATGGAATATGGACCCTGGGCTGCTTGACTGCACCTTTCCCTCTTTATTTGCACCTATAACAAAGATTTCTCTCTTTCTTGAACATCCTTCGTTTGACTAGTAGAGAGATTGGGGATCCAGGCATTGGGTGCATCTTTTTTATTGTGAAGAATATTAGGATTTATTTATGGTTTAGGAGAATATTGACCTTGGCATCTCCTCAGTTAATATTTAACTCTTGGGTCAATAGATCTGGATAGTCACTTATTCAGAAGTCACTATCAATTTAATTGTTATTGGCAGTACATACTGTAAAAATCTTTGGAGACTGATAATTGAGTATTTGTTACCAGATGCTATGAAGAATATCACATTAAAAACCTGATATAGTGATGACAAAAATTATCTTGTCATAAAATTTTTGTATATAGCACCATGAGTTGTTGAATGGAAAAATGCTAAAAAACAGATATTAATTGCTAGTATGTGTTTGGTTCTTTCATTTCTTCTCTTTGTTTAGATCAGTAGTACCAGAAATTTTTTCAGTGAATAAGAATAACCCAAATTTCTGTTTCTCATTAAAAATGATTACATGGTAATTAAATGAGCACATAGCCAATATTTCAAGGGAGGACAAGCACTTCTTTGTCAGTCTGCCTGGAAATCTGTTAAGTATAATCAAATTCTGAAACTTTTTGGTTTTAATCTTTGCTCAGTTATCACATACCAAGCACACTAAAGGCATTGATCCCCATCTGTAGATAACATAGTAAGGCATCTGATACCAACAGTATCCGCTTCTCCTTTTGGTGTAGCTTGATACCATGGTCCCAGCCACAGGGAAAGGAGAGGGATCTGAGCTGCCAGCTCTCTCTATTCCCAGCACCAGGAGCTATGATCTCCTGGCTGACGAAGCACGCTTCAGCTGTGCAGGATTTATATGAGATCTCTGTAGTGGGTCACCTACCAGTCAACCACCTAGCTGCTTTCAACAGTGGAGGGGCACTGGACTGGGTACAGAGATAATTCTTCATACTCAGCATTTGATTTTCTCCTTCAAACCCAGTATTGCATTTTTGTTCCTCTTCTTTGACACTGAGGCTGCTCATGGGAGTGACACAGAGACCTTCATGATTATAAGGCCCCAGAACTTCCTCACCAAGTCCCTTAGAGGGGCTTACAGGCTTTTTATGTACCCTGAGCTGGTCACAAGGGGAAACACCAACAAAATATTCTTAAGAAGGCAAAACAAAAAAGCTTCACTGGTAAACTTCAGAAAATCAGGGAATTTTGGCAAATGTTTAAAGCAACATTCAATCAATATAAAGCATTTCAGAAAGCATTAACTTAGCAAACTCCAACACATCCAATCTTAAGTTACTCAAACTTTGAGAGGAAGAAATTAGAGGAAAAAAGATAAGAGATATAGAAAAGAACAAATACAGCTTCCTGTTTCTGGTGGTGTTTTAGCTGATATGAAGTCCACGAGAACATAGGGTCAAGACATATAGTTGTGTTGAGCTCTGGTTTAAGCCCAGTTTGGCTTTCCTGGGCCCTCCCCACAGGTGGAACTTCTGGTTTGGTGGCCAAGGTGGGATGTATTAAGCAGGGCACTGCCTTGCAAAGGAAGACTTAACTGGCCCCTTTCCCCACACATGCACCTGAAATGTTTCAAGCCAGAAATCCTTCCAGTTCCTCACAATGACTAATGACTTGAATAAAAGCATGTATTTCGTACTTTCCAATTTTGGCTCATTAATAGGAATTCACATTAAGTTCTGCTTCTTGGAAATGTCTTTCAGTTCGATTTTTTTTTAACGTGTTGTAAAGACAGGCATGCCCCTTCTGAGATTGCTGGAGGCTTGGGTACATTACTGTGTCCTGCAAGAACCCAGTAAGGTGTGCTTGGCTCTTCTGAAGAGCCCCTCTGTGCAGCAGTGACAGACTGATACCTTTGGGAGTAGCAAGAACATAAATTGTCTTACACAGAAAAAGACAAGGATGGCAACACGTGCTTCTGTTTTCATTTGGGCACTCAAATGTGTCTTGTGGTTTGACACTCTTT
>NW_008246057.1:396289-472173 GCF_000691975.1 Corvus brachyrhynchos | reverse complement strand
GGATAGGAAATAAAAATGAAGAAGAAAGAACTTTTCTGGGGCTAGAATCACTCCCTGCTGATGGTCAGATACCTGATATATTATCATACATTAGTGCCTCCTATACAGTAGAATACATATCACTCCTGGCATGGCTTTTGCACCAGCTTCATGATTAAATAGCACTCAGGATGAAGATACAAACAATTAAACAGGTGGCAACAGGCTGATTCAAGAAAAACAAAGATTTTGTTATATATATATATATAAAAAACCTAATATATATATTAAGGCACACAAATGTCTTTATAAATAGAAATCAATTGGTGTTCTAAGATGCCTTCTGATACTTTATGCATTAGTATGATGGACTGCATCATGTGTATGAGTAATTATTTAAATATATGAGTATGCATATATTTAAATAATTTACTTTTGAGATTATATAAGATTTCTGAATTCAAACTGTGCTGATGCCAAACCTATAATGATACTGGCCAAGTCAAGCTCTGACAGCATTGAAGCCTTAATGATGTGGTTAATGCTGAAGTGATGTAAATGTAAGGTCTAAGAAACAGAATAGGGTATTTTAAGGATCAAGCCAAAATACACAGGTAGTTAAAGTTCACAAATGAAAAGGTACATAATGCATCTGTGGAGATAAAGGAGCATGACTGAGAGACAAGTTTTCCTTCAGTTCTTTGTTTTTTTATTTCCATCCAGACAATAGTGTTTAGAATATAAAGGAAATAGCCTTTATAATGTGTTTTTCTCCTTTAAGCCTCAGTTTTGAAAACACTTGATTACTTAAATCTTGCCTAAATTTAGATCAAGGATCTCAAAAACAATCTAGCGTACCTATTCTCCAAGAGTATTGCCCCTGTAAGTGCTTATAATCATAGCACACTCTTCTGTTCAGCCTAAATCTCCCTGGATGCCCAACTGTAGTTGTTCAGTTGCACAGAATAATAGGAGATAAGCTCCCATATCTTCCCTAAGAGTGCTTTGATATGGGCACCCATCTCTGGCAAAATCCCTGGAGACACTGCCAACATTAAAATGGGCAGCAGTGATGCTCTCCCACTACCTTCTCAATTGTTTTAAAATGATTTAACGATGAGGAGTTGTCCACCGAGGACTTGGGTTCTGTGTCCATGCTTCATGGAGCCTTGAACTTACAATAGTGGATAGCTTATTTTTCATTTCTGTTGTGCAAAAATACAGTATTCTTGTAATAACTCTGACAGCTTTCTGTAACTGCTGGGATGAGTCTAATTAAAGAATGGGTATTTACCTGGCTTATCTTTAATAGCCAAGAGAAGTAAAAGGCTTATGCAACATGATAAAGAAAAGAAATGTAGCTGCTTTGGAGAATAGGGAGGACAAATTTCCTTCATCAGCCTCTAAATAGTTGAACAGCCGCAGTATGTGAGGACCCAGCAGACATTTTAAGATGAGGGAGAGCAATTAAGTGTTGACTAAGATGGCATCAGGCAGCTGATGGGTTAAACAAACCCCAATGTGTTATAGTTACCACATGTGGTGGCACTCAGTGAAATTGCCCTTGCACATCTGAAGCCATGTGTCAGTGCCTGATGTAGAACACTTGTCCTGCTCTTCTCCCTCTCCTAGCACTCACCTGGCTCAGTAATTGTCCTCAGCAGAAACCCCTCTGAACTGGGCTGGCACGGTACCCTTGCAGGTGGATATAATTAAATCTGCTCCTTTTAAGCAGGATTCCTAACAATGCTGCAACTGTATTTGTTTAAATCTGACATTCTAACTTTATGAGGAAAGTGTTCTTTCACTCCAGCTGGCAGTGTGGTATGTCCAAGGTGCTTCTTCAGCTGGCTGACATGGGCATGACATGCTCTGCTAGCACTGACAGCACAGCAGGTCTGCCTGCAGCAGTGGAATATCAGTTACCTGGGAGCTGAGCAGCTCACACTGCATTAGATCTGCCACACTTGTCATTTATGATACAAGACTTTCATACTTAGAGGGCTCAATTCAGATTTAGTTGTATAAACAGAACTCATGGCTTCAGAAAATCCATTCAAACAGGACGAGCAGGTACCTAGTTGCCTGGTCTACTTCTAGACATTTAGGTCCTGCGTTCTTGACTTACACTGGTTTGCCTTTGACAGGAGGGGAGCAAAGCATGCTGATGCAAGAGACTGCCTGGAATAATATTCAGTGTTGTGTTTTCAGGATTTTCACTTCTTGGGTCACTGCTTTAATTACTGAACTAAAATGTAAAATACCCAGCTCAGCAGCCCTGGCCCATTATGTTCTCATCCTCAGAAGAGGGCTGGGTGATCTGGATGACAAGCAGATGAACGACCTTGATCTATCCTACCAACTTCTACTCTGCATGGACACTTGACTGTAGGCCAAGTGACTTCCCCTCTGCAGGTTTTCAGCAGCACTGTGAGAGCACAGAAATCGCAGGCAGATATTTTAGGCATCATGGGCTGCCCCCAGAGCCAAGTGTTTACCTTTTTGGTGAGATAATCTTATGTTAGGAACTTCTGTGGGTGAGCAGGGTTCTGCTTGGAAGGGATGTGACCAGCAAGCACATATGTGTATGTACATCCCAGGAAGCAAAGCTTTAGTCACATTTCAAGGAGGACATCCCCTTACAGGACCCTGAGGATGAAACAATCCTGCAGCCTCCAATTTGGATCTTGGCATTTCACTCTTCACATCCCAGAAAGCAGATGGAGCTCAGGAAATCTCCCAATCCTCATAATCCCCTCCTTCTCTGAAGCCTGCAGGAGTCCTCGGGTACTGTTGGGATGTTTCTGTTTAAAACAGCAGGGTCAATATTTTGCTCTGGTTTGTGTATGCTCACACCACTGCACTACTAAACCCTTGTGAAACTGCTGTAAGCAACATGATCATCCAGCATCATGAGCAGATCTTTTCTTTCCCCAAGGAGAAACTTTTCATGTGTCTTTGAAGATTATTTGATAAATAATATGCATACTGTGAAATCTGTGCTTGGTAAAAATGCTGAAGGTGTGTTCCGAAGGAAAAAAGAGTGGGGTTTTCTGACAGTGCCAATGAATGGTTGTGCTGGGTCTGAGCCTGCCTCTGGATGTCCTGCCTTCCCAAGCAGTGAGCATGCATGTGGCATCCAGTGTTCCCACAATACAGTGCAGTCCCTCCCAAAATTTGGGACGTGCTAGGGAGCTCCTAGAATGCAAAGATGATTTTGCTGTGTTGAGTACATTAGGAATTGCTTCAACAGGAGCAGAAAACTTTGGCGCTATTCCCAAACAAGATTCTCTCCCTAATTTTAGGTATGGAAGATGCCCTCATTCTGGAAACAGCCTTTCACAGGATGGTCTGTCAGGAGCTTTCTTGTGGAAGCTGAACTTTCCAGGAACCAAAATGGTGAAATGGCAGGTTTAACTACAGTAGAAGTGTTGCAATTACACTGTGTTTCAACACCTCTTCTGTCACCATCCTGAGTACCTGGCCTGGGGAGATAACAGCTGTTCCCAAGACACTTAGAACTGAAGATCTTTAGTTGTAGTCTTTCCTTACGAGGAGTGAAAAGAGTGTGATAGTGACAGTTTTTGAATTTGTAGTGAAATGTGTTCTTGCGAAAGCACCTGCTAGGCAGAGCAGGAGACACACATCTCTTTGAGGAGCACTGTAAGGCTTTGTTGCTGAGGCAACATGGTACATGGGAAATGGAGATTCAACTTTTAAAACCAGGGCAGACTTTCCATGCATCCTTGGGATCCTTAGGCATTGACTCAGTAAAGCAACTTGGTTTTCTGATGATGTGATTATAGTGTGTATTTAAAGACGTGATCAGAGGAGGACTTTTTGCTGTTCACATACTTTGACTATTTTATTTGTAAGACATGTAAGATCCTTAGGACCAGAACTGTGTCTCACTGTGTGTTTGTTCAAATGCCCAAAACAAAATAGGTCTGTGGTCAGGTCCCCAGGTGCCAGCATAGTCCATAAATTAATGGTAGTGGTAAACACACAGAAAGCTCATTTGAGTTAATGGAAAAACATCTTTATCATTTTATGTGTTTGTATTTTCCTTTGAAAAGCCAAATGTAATAATAAAAAACTCCACTCTACATGAGTTCAAACAAAATTTAATGCCTAGATTGTCAACAGATCCACTGGATCATGTGCTCCTGCTGCCAGGGCTTTGCCTGTCATGGCTTGGAGTAGTCATGTGCTTGAGGGGGCTGGAAGTTGTGTTTCCATGGTTATGTAGCTCCCGACTTTCTTTTAATAACCCAGACAAGAGATTTGTTAATGTTCACTACTGATAATGGGAAATTATACAAAAAAAATTTTTCCCAAGTGCTTTGTTTTTTGTTCTGCGCTGTAAAAAGGATGAGGTGAAAAAATAACAACAATTCCTCCACATAACCAGGAGCTACGTAAAACCAGTAAAATGTGACTTTTATGTGATTGCTTATGAGCAGCTCAAAAATTAAGGCACAGTGGACCTGTTCCAGCTGTAAAGGAACCTATCCCAGTTGAGAGTATTTACCCTTGGTGGCAAATTTGTGAAGGGTATCATGATACAGGAAAGGTTACTTTGCAGTCAATGGTCCATTCTTTTCCTGTGATTGCATCACATCCCAGGAAATCCAATAGAAATAGACACTACACCTATGAATAATATGTTGAGAGAGGCTTTTATTCATCTTCTGCATAAGGGTATATCAAGATCTTTATTTTCTCTGGTCAATTGAACAGTAATTGATGCTAATGCTAGAACATGAGGTTACCAATAAGGCTCTCAGAGTTTTTAAAAGTTGTGCAGTGGGGTGAGTATTCAATGTTAATATCAATTATATTTTCTATGTTGAAAGGGCAGTTACAAAGGAAATAGATTGGCTTTGTTCATACACTGAAGTTTGCAATTTGTTAGGGAATTTTTTTTTTCAAGATCTGAAAATCTATTTTAAAATAAGAAACAAAACCAAATTCACACAAACAAGTTAGCAACTTCTATTTTTCCAGTTCAGAAATGTTCTGATAAATATGAAAATATATTCTGAAAAAGTAACATTGAAAAACTGAATACCATAACTGTCAAAGTTTCTGAGAACTGGCGGCAAAAACAGAATTGGGAAGTTCTGAATTGTACTATCAACATCATATATACCCTGGTGATCTTTGCAATGCCACTTAAGTGAAAATGTGAATATTTTTCACCTTGATTTTTAGAGGAATTGAAAAACAAGTGTAATTTTAGCTAAGGTTCTTTGGTAACCTCATCTTTACATGGAGCTATAAATCGTATTTGAAAATTATACTTCATGTATCTGATTTTAGACAGACACATATGATTTTCTTACCTATATGACATAATTTTCTAAAGTAATAGTGATTAATGATTGACAATAAGGGGTCATTTTCAAGTACAACTTCTTTTTCCTGTGGCTCAATTCAGGGTTTCTATACAAGGAGTTACAGAATGGCAAAATAATATTTGATATCATAATTCTTTCAAATTACTATCATAATATTAAAGGAATTCAAGAAATGCAGATCCAGCTACTCTTTTAGATCACGATTTGATTAGACACTTGAAAAAGAGCCTGATTTATAGCCTATAAGCTGGATCATTAAAATCAGTGGGTTTAGTGAGAGCCTTAAGTATTAGTGACCATCCATAGCAATTACAGGAGTGAAGCAAGTACTTAAATGCAGGTGTATCATATTAAATCCATATTTCTGTAGTGATATAAAATGAACATTATCAGAGCCTGGCTTAAAAGTTGCTGATACTGTTTTCAGTAGAAATAGAAATGTTTTTATTACATTGAGCATATTAAAAGAGGTAGATCTTTCAAGGTTATTTCATAGATAGCTACTTGTGGCTCAGAATAGGTTCTTAAAACTTTTAAAAGTAAGATTATCCTTTACTGAAAGACAAACTACAATAACAGTGATCATATGTGATTACTGAAAATGTTTAGTAACTTTCTTAGAATGATTAAGTTTATTAGTCTTCAGCACAAAATGAAAATCATTATTCCAACCTCTGTGGTACTGAGACCTTATATGTCATGTGCAAATATTTACAGTTCTAATACCTCCTACTTCCAGACCTCAAGGCCATCTGACTTAGTACAGAATTTAAATACAATGTCTCAGGTTAGGACCTGTATTACTTTTCCATGATCTGGGGATGTCAAATCAATAACTGTGTACTTAAAGCTGTCACATTTTAATCCATGTGTCAGCTGTGAGGTTGTGAAACCTTAAATATACTATAACATTATTTCCCCAAATTATAAAATTTTGATTGAAAGCAATTTTGAATTTTTAAAGTTTCTGTTTCTCTTTTTGCTGGATTTAAGAGTGCAAAAATGATCATTTAAAATGCAGAAATGGTTATGTGCCATGTTACATGACAAGAATGCTACCAAGTGTCACAACATTTTCTGAGGATAGGATGGGTCAAGAGCCAAGGAAAGAAATAAGGGTATCTCTAGGCTGCAGTTTCAGGTAGATAAATAGATATGTGTAGGAAAAATATTGCTTTTGAGTCCAAGCACTAATGTCCACTCTTTCTAGAAGAACAGACAGGAAATATGTCTAGGTCAGAGGCATCACTAGATTATATATGCAGAGATTTAAGTTTTATTCTAGTCTGAGACCCTAAAAGAAGCATTACCCTAAAAAGTAAAGATGGGGTTGAAGACACGTGGGAGCTGCAGAGAAGGGTACTACAGAGGTGATGCTTGAGCTGACCTGTGGGTCCCCCATCGAGCCTCATTAATGTGCTCATGCTGAATGGAATTCATTGAAGTGATACATTTGATCCTGGGAGAAACTTCCTTTTCCTTGTGTCTGAAAGTCACATTAGAGTTGGTAAATCTCACAAATTAAAGGATATGGTCTGTTAGAATTTCAACAGGTAGAGCAGAATTTGTTCCCCACCTCAGACTACTTGCAATCTTGAATTATTTTTCTCATAAGAAACAGAGCTTGCAGCTGTGGCTCCACTCAGCATGTGGGTGGATTTGTAAGTGGTTCTTCTCCAGTCATGAAACTCCATAACCAAAAGCCAGTCTTTATTTTCCTGGGTTCACACTAGTTTCAGGGCTCAGTGCACACATGAATGTTTTCCCAGGGCCAAGGCTGCAGGAGGAATATGTGGCTGTGGTGGGGGAGAAGAGTGCTACTGCCCTGTTCAGAAGGGCAAAGCATGGAAGTTGGCTCCACCCTGGGTGATTCAGAAATAAGAGATGGTAGGAATGGCTGTGCCAGTGCAGATCCAAGTGCCACATGGTCCAGAGCGGTATTTGCAGCAGTGGACAATTCTCAATTTCCTTGACACGTACCAAAACCAGGACAGTGTATCCTCACTCAAGTTTATCAGTTTTTGATTCAGGTATTTCACCAACTCATATTGACAAAGGACTGCTGGCATGTGTCTGTTGGTACCACGTAGAGAGTAGCTCTGGTTGGAGCTGAGTTAACTGTCCAAGTAGGGACTTTAGGGTGTTCTGGGATCACATGGGATTTAGAAGATACCCCCATCTCCTGTGGGTCCTATTATGCTTAGGTGTTTCTTTCCTGGCACAATTCTTATTGCTGGCACCACTTTGAATTTCTCTGAGGACAAGGAGCCAAAGAACATAAACATTAGGACATTACAGTGCTCAGTGTTACAGTGTCTATTTGATTTTATTTTTCCTTGGAACAAGCTGTACCTCTAATGAAACAAACCTGATAATAAATATCCTGTCTCCTGACACAAACATTAATTACTTCTTCAAATGAGCAGGTTTTTTAGTCCAAGTACTGAGTACTGAGACCTAGTTCTAAATCAAAAGATAACACTCTTCTCTTTGAAGAGGACCAGAAGCAGAGTAATCAGTGACAAGGACATAATTTACTAAGAGAGAAGTATTGTTTGAGCTGCTCTGAGAAAAGAAACATTCTCCAAGGCCAGATTCAACCAAGCTTTTAAGTACTGATCAACACTGAAGAATTTTGTTTAATGAAACATTTCACATGCTTAACCTGAGAATTTTATAATTACCTAGCTGAGCTGGAGTCAAGAATACTTTTCAATCAATAGTATAATGAAGAGCTTAAGGGAAGCCTAAGAAGTATTTTCTACTAGTCAAGGAGGATCTTGAACAACAGATGCAGAAGCCAATGTAAAGTCCTGAAGTCCAAAGAGATGATGGTCTAAATTACAGTTTGGAAGGAATTATATAAACTTGACAAAGAAATTTGTTAATTTTTAATTGGGAAAAGTTAGTGGGTGTTTCAGAACTAATAAACAGCAATTTGTAAAATAATGATTTACGCATCTCTGTCACAATAGACTTAATCAAGCTGTTCAGAGAGCTCATGGAGTTCATAAAGCTCTGGTTTTTGCTACTGAAAAAGCTGATTCTGGCATGTTTACTAAAGAGAAGATACTGAAAAAATCAGTAATATTTAATGTGGGAAAATATAAAAATATACAATACACAATTTCAAAACATATTTTTATATTGAAAAATTACAAAACAAATTTCTCTAAATAATTGAAAAATTCTGGTTGAATAAAAAATAACGAAAAATAATTTAATTAACCTTTATTTTACAAAAAGATGTAAATATAAACATCGTTTAAAAGCACAGATTTCTTCTATTGATGTTTTCCTGTGGACAATGCTTCTCTTATAAAGAAAGGTCATTCAATATCAAAGCAATTTAATCTTCTTCCCCCTTCCAGATATGTAAAGCTATTAATGACCAGTATGCCTTTACATCATGTCCCTACCTCAGCTATGCAACATTATTTATTTCATGGCACAGCGATCTCTCCTTCCTACAGCTATCCACAGCCCCCCTGGTGTTTCAAAGGTTACACAGTCAATTTGAGAGCTGTCTTTAATGCAGAAAAAATCTGGGTAGGAATTTTAAATTAGTCATTGTTAGCTCTTTATTTACTTAACCTATGTGTGCTGATTTGGAAGATGTTTGTAGATGTCTCCAATATTTATGCTTCCAGGTTTGATCTTTTTTGCTTGTTGTTGTGGTCCATATGCAAAATCTAATTGAATGTTTTGGTTTACATTATGGTTAGTCTCTCATTTAAAAAGAAAAGAGATACAAAGATATTATTTCACGAATAACAAAAATTAAATTGGACACATCTTATCTTCAATCTTTTGCTGGAGCACCTGGAAACTGTAAGTCTTGTCACCTATTTTCTGAAGCCAGGGCAGCCCCTTTGGCTGTGGTTCCTTTGGTAACAGTGTTGATTTAAGCTGTTCTGGTCTCTGCTTGTTCTGTGTCTGTACTAACCTTTGTTATGGCAGCATAGCTTTTGTGGCGCTGATAACCAGTAGCAAAAGAGTAGTTTTGTCTGGAGGATTGCTGGATTTTCTTTCAGAGTTATTTTGACCATGGGTCCACTCCATCAGAAGGGTCACTGCCCTTTTCAAACAGCAATTGCTGTTTCAAAACTAGTAAACAAGTGCAACTGAGGGGAGGTGGTGTTTCAAATGTTGTTATGAGCAAAGGGTAGCACACTACATATATGTGAATCCAATGCTTTATAAAGCATATAATGGAGGTCTCAGCAGCCTAATTCAAGTATCATTATTACTCTGAATCTATTTCTGATCTGAAAAAGAAACTAATTAGGCAATTAGAGTGCTTCTCTACAGAAAAGATCTCAATAATAGTGATACAATTGAAATATTAGTGCTCAGTTCTTGGTTTTCGATGCTTTTCTTGAGGAATGCTTACTCTTGAATTTCTCCTCTGAACTAACAGTCCACAGCTTTGTGCTGCTAGAAAGGATAAGACCATAAACCATCAAGGCCCAGATCCTTCACTGGGAAGAATCCAGTGCTGGTCTTGCCAGTTTCTTCCTCCTTAATTTGCCCATTTTTATACACTTTCTAACACACACCTTTCCCTTCATTCATGGTTTTGCAGCTCCACATTACATCTGTGCTTACTCTCTATGGTTCACTTTGTGTTAGATACTGCTGTTTTCTTCTCTTTGTCACTGTCAAACCCAGCTTTGTCTAGCTCCTGGTCTGCATTCCTTTGCCTACTGGTGGGTGGTTTATATCTCCAGACACCTCAGTGCCAGCCTGGGCCCACCTCTTATCATTCCAGACTTGCACTTTTATATGCTGCATCCTGCCTCTCCACTTCCCAAGGTCTTTGCTATTGTATTTTTCTATGTTACATTGTTGTGTTAGAGGTGTAAGTATCTCATTCTACACAGAATAACAGCTTGTTACAGCTATCTGCATAAAACCGTGGTTGTACTACATAAAGATAAGCAAAAGTAGAACAAATTAGCCACAGAATTGCAGGCAAGTCAAGAAAAGTGCAGGCAGAGCAGCCCTGGAAATCCTCCGTCCTTATGGCTCTCATTTAGCAGTGGCAATGTTTTGCTGCAGGGCTACAGGTTTACAGAGGTGAGGAGGCAATAAATGAGAAGCTCCTGGGTTAGGGACTGTTGAAGTCAGCTCTGTGCAAGAGAAGATTGCCATGGCACTTTGGTTTTAAATCTATCTGTTACAAAACCTAGTAGACGGTCTGTATTAATATATGTGCTACTGATTTTGCATCAGCTCATGCAGACTAAATATGTTCTAATTTCCTGGTAGAAAAGCATTTAATAGACACGGAAATGGTGTGAATCCATTGGCCAGTCAGGTTGAAGAACTTCTTTCAAAGCCCTCTCCCTCTGAGGTGTGTGTTGCCACTCTCCCTTGTGACAGTACCAGCAGTTGCCCAGCCAACAATCAGGGACCTCATCCAGCTGAGCCCATCGAGGTGAGGGACTAAACTGAACCAAGACCCTGGCCTTGCTTCCACCTCAGTTACAAAAGCTTGGGAGATTAGGTGAGGTAGCTGAAGTAATTCACCAGGCTCGGGGTAATGATGGGACTGCTTGTTCTGGCAGATTCCCAAAACGCTGTGGCATTCCTCCCAAAGCCTTACAAGAAGGTATAGAGGATGGCTTTTTGGCTACCACACCATCTACCTGGAAGCTTATTCCTGCAGACACTCGCCGAGTGGCTAGCTCTGAGGTCGAGCTCTGGGCAAGTCTTTGCCAGCTGCTGTGGCAAAGGACACTCGTCGATGGAGCAGCGGGAGGTTGGGCAGGAACTGTGGTGAGGCTTGCTTCAACCACCGTCGACAAAGGCGCTGGGAAGAAGAAGGAGGCAAGGGAGGCTTTTCGGGGAGACAGAAGCAGTTTTATTGACGGTCGAAGGAGAACTCTGAAAAAGCCTTGAGAAGCCCCTGACAGGGGGCGAGCACACAGAAGTAACCAATAGGGACATGGCAAAGGGGAGGAACCGAGGCGGGGAAATATACACTGAGACCAATGGGAGAGGGGATAGGCGGGGAGGCTGAACCAGGGCCAATTGAAAAACAATGGCATAACCAGGGGAGGAGAGGCTGGCGGCCATTGCAGACGTGCAAGGTCAGGGCCAACGTCTTTTCCGGCCAAACTGCCTGAGGGCTGCCTGAGGGCGGCCATGTCAAGGCGGGCATCCATTTCATGGTTCCTGGGCCCCTGGGGTGTTCAGCCATTGGACCTTTTGTCCCGTGGGGTCCAGCACACCCTGGCAGGAGCCGTGGCTCACCACAACAGCTTATGGGCATTTTCAGTTGAGTTTCTTTACACTGTATGTGTTTTGTAGATATAAATACTCAGCTATGTCTCCCTTGTACTGTTTCTCTACTCTTTTTTTCAGGACATGACATATTAAAGCTGGCTCGAGGCCTGTTAGCAACAGATCAAAATATAGTAGCTAGATGAGGGAATAACTAATCTTGTCTAAAAATAGCATGTCAGTTCAAAAATGCTGAAAAAAAATGCTGGATGCACTTTGCATTAACTAGGGATTCTCCATAGCACAAATCAAAGACAAATGCGATATGAAATGTGGGCATTAAAAAATGCTCTGGGCTGTATTCTAAAAATAGATTATCATCTTAAGATATAACTGTATATGGATGCTATTTTGAACCACAGTGTAAGTACTAGGGGAATATTACTCAAAATTCATGCTGCCATGTGCCAAATCAAATATTCTTTAAATGGCTCTAGTGGTCTAAGCAAAGGACTAATGTGTGAGCAAGGCATGTCTCCAAGAAAGGTGATTCTGAGTCAGCAGCTCACTAAGTCTTACCACTAAGAAAAACCCAGTCCTGCTCTCCATCTGTGATGACTGCTGGGTGTAATGTACAGCCTATGGAAGAGGCTGAATTTCAAAAAGAATGACATTAAGACTATCTGTTATTTCTTTTAGAGATTGGAAATGTGAAGTAGAGCTATTAGCAAATGAAATGTGGGTTTGTGGTTTACATGAAAACCGTTCTGTGGTAAAAGCCCTTCAGCCCTTACTCTTCATTAACAAACACAAGGAACACATTTCAAATCCACTGCATTAAAAAGATCTTAGAACCTTGGCAATGAGGGGTCAATGTACCAGTACTGTCCTGTTCTTCCCAGTATCCTGCTACTTGAGATACACTCTTTGTTGGCAAAGCTGACTTTGAAAGTTTCTCTTCCCCTCTGTCAGAGCAAGATTTGACTATTTATCATGCTGTCCTGGCACAGTCAGCTGTGTTTTCAGCTGTGCCAGTTTAACTATTTGCAGTGGTGTACTGTACACAGGTGCACAGATATTTGGCTGTAAAAACCCAAGAAATGTTTTATTCCTGGAGTGGTGTCTTTGACCAGATCCCCTTCATGAGCTTGGGCCAGGGGCAGTTGCCCTGGCACAGCTGTGCTACACTGCAGTGAAAATGGAGTAACCAATGGCAGAATTTCAATCATATTCAGCAAGTCCTTCCTCCTCATCTTTTTATTATTTCAGAAATAACATCTTTTGCTTCAGCTGGGGTTTGTGTGTGCTTGTTTTACCAGTAAATTTGGTGTGGTGAAAGAATTTTTAATATAATCAAAAGCAACAATGAAATCAAGCCAGTGGCAAAATACTTGTGGATTAAATAAGCTTGGGTTTCCACTCAGAATAGATGTTAGCTCTGTATTATTATTATTATCATCACCATAATCTATTCTACACTCTTGAATTAGACATGCCATAAGGCTTTCCTGAATAAATTTGCTTGAATTAAATATTTTTTCATTAGGAAAAAAAAAAAAGCAAACCTACAAGCTAACAATATATCTAATATTAATATTGTTAGGTTATCTTGGTGGTTGCTTAAACCTCTTCTAAAGTTCTCACCTTCTTTTATTTCTGAATCTGAACTTTCCTTGCTTCAATTTGCAGTCCCTGAATCTTCTTTTATCTTTATTTATGAGGTTGATGAGCCAGCTACAATCAGATTGTTACCCAAATTAGAATAAACAGCCCATAATCAAACCACTTTTTTTTTTTGTTTTTAAACATAATGGATTCAGACCTTTTGAAAATTTTGTTGCAGGCAATTTTTTTCAAACCTTCAATCATCCTGAATCCTCTCCATTCTTTAGCTCTTCTTCAATCTCTGTGGCAGCAATCAAATATTCTAGTCAGTGGTTAACTGCTGCTAAACCACTGATATAATGTCTCTTCACAAATTCAATATTTTCTTCTTATATGTGAGAGAACCACACTAATCTGTTCACCCAATGCACTCTTGAAGGCAATCAGGTAGTTGGGTAACAGTGATTGCTCCTGCCTAACTTTGATTAGTAATTGCTATTGCTTGTAGGGCCAGGAAGATGCCCCATTTTCTGCTCATGGAACTTGGTCTCTACTTTCTCTGTGAGCACACTAACCTACCCATGAACCAGGTCCAAACTAGATAATTCTTGAAGAGTCACCCTGCACTGTAGAAGTGCTTTTATCTCCAAAGCTTTCTTTTAAAGTATAACATCTTAAAGAAAAAAAAAAAGGGGGATATAAAATAGAAAAAAAAAAGAGGAAAGAATAAAGAAATAAGGCAATTGAGCAAAACTTATTTATGAGGCGCTTCATAAACCCACACGGAGAGTGTATAACTTCCTTGTACCTTCTCTTTTATTCCTCTACTGCACCCTGACTAGTATATTCTGGGCATGACTATCTCTAGGCTTCATTTCTACACTTCTTTTGACTATTAGAAAAACCAGAGATGAACATAAATCCTTGTCCTTGCATACTCTTCTCAAATATCTCACATGGAGAGATATTACCTGCTTTTGTTCCCTTCTACTCTTCCAGTCCAATGCGGAATAAATAGACATCAACACTCAAATGCAGAGTAGGAGTAATATATTTTGTAATTATCTGAAATCCATTAGCATTTCCATTTTCTACACCTAATGCTGTTATATTGAAATCCTGGCAGATTGGATTAGTATGCCCTTCTGCTTTGGGGACAAGTCAGTTTTTAATGCCGTGGTTTGTGACTACCCAGCTCCTGGGAGTTGCCTGCTCCAGACACAGGGATCAGGCATGGGCTGTTTCATTCTGGTGCCATCCACTGGCCCTTGGTTCGAAATAAAAGTGACACTCAGATATGACTGAAGAGACTATGGAAGGCTTGACTTTTTCATTTTAAAGACAGTTTTTCTACTTCATTTGGTCACTCATTTTGTATTGTATATTATTTAGTACAATCATTTGAGTTTCCAGTATGAGTTATTTGAGACCTATCAAGGGTCTACTTGTTGGACTGTTCATATACTTGACATGGTACATTCACTGGAATAAAAATTAGACCAGACCTATGGAGTGGATTCATAGCTTTTCACTTTTCCAAGTGAAAACCCCAGCCACCAATCTGCTTACTTGAAATTTATTCCTGATTGTACAACATCCTGGTCTTGACGGAACAGAGTGTATCCTGACTCAGTGTAAGCAGCCTGGTAAGGCAAAGAGAGCCCTAAAATTTGTTAAAATTTTATTTCATATACTAGAATGAACTTTTAATGCTTATGTTAACCTGGGTGACTTGATCAGATTTCCATGGTTTATGCAAAATATGACAGAACCATGCACAATTTCAACAGTTTTTTTAACTTGAAATTCAGTTCCTTCTCTTTGCCAAAATAAAGTCCAACATAGGATTCTTCTATACACAGTGTTACAAGTTCTGATTTAGGAGATGGCCATCTGCTATAGATTCAAGAATGTGCACCCATTAATTGAGATGCAGTGTGCTGTGATAACCTGGCCTTTTTATCTGTATGTTCTTAGAGAAAGTCATCTTCTCCCTGTTAGTATGGAGGTCACAAGCAGAGACCAGTAAGTGTGACCAATCTTTTGCTCCATCTGGTGTACTGGCATAAATTGGGCAGCAAAGAGGTCAAATTACTCAAGAAAGATATCATCCTGGAAATGAGCTGTGGCAGAGCGTCATGTGCTTGGGAACTTAACAAATTAAAACCTGAAGTATTATGGATCTTTGGCAATTGCAGAGTTAGGAAGCCTTTAAGTGCAGAATTCTCAAATCATAAATTGGAAGCTGTGCTCTTAAATCAACTCTAAATCTATTTTCAGCTCCTCCATCTTTTGTGGGGCCAAAATCTTGGCTGTTAAAGGCTCACAGAAAGTTACAAGATCTTTTGTATGAGTCAAATAGGATTTTGGTCCCAATGCCTAAAAGCATATATCATCACTAAACTCAGGATCTGTTCTTTTCTGTGACTGCTGTTTTGAAAGCAAACAATAAATTCATTACTATAACTGTATGTATAAATCAATATTATTTCAAAATTTCAATAACTTCCTGTTAAAAAATATACAAGGAGACTAAATATCTCTCTAGCTCTGACAAAAAATGAATAATATGTGCTATTAGTGCTGTAAAATTACAAGCAAAACATTACTAGTGACATGCTGTATTACAATTAGGTATTAGAACAATCCATGATCTAGTACGCACAGAGAGGGAAGTAGCAGTAAATCAGGCGCAGCAGTGTCTGGGAAAATTTCAGCTTGCTTTGGTAGAATAAAATTTGTGCATGATTAACCCAGAAACTGGGAATTATAGAAAAAGTTAATACTAGGATTGTAGGACTCAAGCAGTGGAGGACAGTAAGCACTGGATAATCAGAATGCTTTGTCTTGAAGAAAGCTTCTTCCAAGATGTGAACAGAGGTTTTAGAGGGGAGGATACTCTTGGTATTGTACATGAACCATGTTTTGGCAGGAAATCTTCAGTAAGGTATATTTTAAGTGAGGGAAGTCAAAATATTTTGGAAGTGTTAGAAGAGATGACTGCAGTAATGTGTATTATAAATGAAGATGATGCAGAGCGAAGAAAGAGCAGGGATAGGTGAGTGAAAAAGCCCACAGGCTGTGTTATCCATGGCAGGTGGGCACCATGTAGGACAGGCGCTTCTACCTTCTAGAGGGCTACAAGTCACTGGCTGTTCAGCCTGCAAGAAGCCATCGAGATGGGCCTTGAAAAACTGAATTTTCCTGGACAAAAAGAAACCTGACTACTGCTCAGTGTGGACTGAGTTCATGTCTGGAGGAGGTAGAGAACAGGCTGGTAGGAGAAGCATGGCCTCAAAGGGAAGGTTTGCATCAGCATCTGTCATCTCCCCTGATGAATGTGCCTGTCCATTTTAGGTGGAAGCAAAGTTCCTATGCTCAGTTGGAAGGGAAAGAATAATGTACATGGCATAATACTGGAAAGAACTAGTACATTAAGTTTTAGAGTTGGCAGCAAGGCATTGTATTGAATCTGTCAAACTGAAGATGGTACGGCAGTGAGAACAGCATTATGGTAATGACATTTGAGAGAAGGAAAAAATGTAATCTTGAAAACTAGATATATGTCAGTTTGACCTAAGTGCAATGAAAACCTTTTGAACAAATTTGGAAGAGAAGAATAATTAAGACATGGAGATAAATGGAAAATGAGATTAAATGCAATATCGGTTTATGAAATCAGATCAGTCCAAACTAATTTGCCATATTTCATCTAAGATGTGCCTAATTTTCTAGAAAGAGAAAATATAGTGCATCTCATCTGCTAAGATTCCTGCAGAATGTTTGAAGTTTCTAGGTCAGCTAGGAAACTTAATACATGCCTAGCCTCCTCTTTAAATACGTATTTCTGAGGAGAATGAAAAACAGATCAGACATGTTTAGGACTATGCATAACATTTTAAGAGTAGACCATAGGTAAAAGCCAATTCGAAATTCAATTTTTAACTAATTATTCAGTCATCTTGAAGTTAGTACTTATTCTTATTTAATTATATTAAGGAGCATCATGCTACATAATATCAGAAGCCTTATTAAAATAAAGCTACATAATATATTTTTCTTTTGTTCTTATAATAATAAGCTATTTAATGAAACTAGAGTGGTTTCATATTAATTTTCTTGACAAAATCATGTTGGTCATTGTTTATCATCTAATTATCTTTTGTACATTCACAAACTGAACTTTTAATAAGTTTTCCAGTGTATTTCAAGATTTGAAACTAGGCTGATTAGATCTGTATTTCACAGAGTCCTCGTTTCTCAACATTAAAGTGGAGGCAGAAAATTTGGTAGTCCTTTTCCAGTCCTCAAGATATTATCTGTCTCTCACTGTTTTTTAAGATAGTAATCAGATCTTATTTTGCCTATATCCTCAATCATCCAAGGAGGAATTACATCTGTCCATGCCTACCTGAATACATATATGTCAGCTAATTATTCTGCAAGCTGTTTTTCTTAGTCTGACTTGTAGTCTATTTCCTTGAAAAGATATTGTATTTATGTTCATTAAAAATTTTAATTTTTTTTTTTTTGTAAGGGCCAGAGAAGAACAAGCATTAAAGTGTTACTCTTGTTTGAATCTTCTGCATTCTTCCAATTTAATGTGTAATTCCAATGCGATGTGTGATTTTGGATGTAATTTGCCGTATATATATAAAATCTCCTTCATGATCTAGCTTTGAAAGCAACTTCTATGCTCTTCTGTGGCTTTTCAGGTTTCAGTAGTTACAACAAATCATGTCCTCTGGATATTGAACTTTATATATGACTATGGTTTTTTGTATCCTCAAATTAGTCAGTTTGTTCCACAGTTATGCTACCTGACTAGTATTATGTGGGTATTTGCATTTATTTGAATGTAGCAAGTATTTCAGAAATATTTCTTTTCCCTGTGACAAATATGAAGAGGCAGGGAGAAATTATTTGGCTTGTGTTTGTTTCTTGCTCAGTGCCATATCTCCTCTGGATTTTCTTGGCAGGCAATGCAGCATTTTTGAGTGCTACACTGGTCTCCCTCACTCTTGCATCCTCTGATGCAGCGTGAACTGGCTGCTTACTCTGTACAAATTTGAATTTCACTGTTGTAGTCAGCTCCACAAGATTACCAATGCTAAGGTAAATCGGATCAAAAGAGGTTTCCTAAATACAATTATTTTATATCACCGCCAACTCCATTTTTTCCCCTGGGATTTGTATCATGAGCCTTCCTTCTTTATTTTGTGAATTTTCAAGGGCTTTATTTCTATGCATAATGTCTTTTAGAAATTAATCTTGGCTTTCAGCTTCATAGATGTTGATTTATCCTAGGTGACAATCATGAAGAGTTTGGAGGCACTGCATGTGCTTCATGTAAAGCTTTCAGTTTCTCCTGCTAAGTGTAGTTCAGTAGTTCGTAATTTCACACCATTTTACATCCTGTGGCTGTACTATGAAACTCCTATTTTCACATTATTTGCAAATCACACTGCCACTTGCAAATGTTCAAAAATGCACATGTTCTCACACCCATGTGTCTTTCCTACCTAGATGTCTTGGCTACATCCATGACAAGTCTGGAAATTCTATTTGTA
This sequence comes from Corvus brachyrhynchos, assembly GCF_000691975.1. NCBI lineage: Eukaryota > Metazoa > Chordata > Aves > Passeriformes > Corvidae > Corvus > Corvus brachyrhynchos. The sequence goes on along the minus strand of NW_008246057.1, from coordinate 453,431 downwards.
CTTAGATTTCTTAACAAAATCTTGTACCAGCAGACTAAGCAGGCAATGCTTGCAATTTAAGCTAATTTAGAACAGACATCTGAAAAATAGAGATGAAGGAATAATAACAGACTTGCAAATGTAAATATTCAACAGCTAACAATGGGATAGGAATAGATTTCAGCCTTTTCCAAACAAGATGTCGCTGCCTGCATATAAAACCAGAGTGGATATGCAAAACATGCACCAAGATGGGTGATTTATATCATAGTGATTTTAAGTACCATTTAAATCAACAAGGATTAATTTAAATAATGTTTATCCTTTTCTCAAAGATATTCTGCAAAATTGAGTTGGTTTTAATTAGCTGAAATAATTTGATAAATTTAATAAAGTTATTTGCTCAATGAAAAATTTATGTCTGCTACATATTTGTCTAAGTTGTAATAAAACAACATGCTTTTATTGTGCTACTTAGTACTTATAGTTTTATTACACTGGAAATCAATGAATGGTGGATTCATTATTAGTGGATAATTTGTCTTTTTAATTATTATTTGTGTGAGTTGCATTTGAATGGAAATTCCATTTAAATGATGCTCAGTTAAAGATTAACGGTATTTTGATATTGTTTATTTGGGACTTAAAACTACAAAAAATGCATTAAAAGGCTCCTCAAAACAAACTTTAATGCAAAATTAATTAATGTATTAAATTAAGAAAATATTGATCATCACTAGTCAACTGATTTTTTTTTTTTTGCTTGCCATGTTCTTCAAATTTTTAAAACGGCTGTCACCATTTCACACCTCATCACTCGTTTACAAACTGAAACAGGAAAATGAGCTTTCCTCCTTTTTCAACATGCTCTGGTTCTCACAGCTTCGCTTCAGCTCAGCATTAAGCTGAAGTAGTGAAATAAATGGAGATGAAAAGTATTCTTGTGCATCTTCATGAAACACAACTATTGTCAAAAAATAGCTCAACAGAACACGATTCTAGTTTTTTAACTGATAAATCCTAGCTCTTCATGCTCTGATTGTTTTTAAAATGTGATGGAAAACTTGCTCTCGTTAATTGAATATAAAAGATGTTAAGAGGCTATTAAAGAGTCAGAATGTAAATTGAATTTTCTTTTAAAGGTAAAAATATTAAATTTACATGGGACAATATACGTCTTCTAAAATGACTCTTTATCTGTACTTGATCTGGTACAAGACAACAGGCACATGTTGTGCATGTGTATGTAAATAAACCCTGACTATTTATGCTTTTATGGTATAATTTAAAATTTATTCAATTCAATAGCTACTATATTCCTTGAAAAGCAGCCTCTTCATTGGATTTGCATAATCAGCTGACAATATTTTAGGAATTTTGCCAGAATGCCAAATGATCAAAGAAAACCTGTGATATTCATCTTAACTTTCTTTAGCCTACCTTATCTCACAGAAACCACTGGTAAGGGAATATGGGACCTTGCTTTAAAGAAGATGTAAGTTGTCTGATGGGACAGGAAGGTATAGGAGTAGCCCCTAATCTAGACTTGGAGAGCAAGGGAGGAGATCATTTGTAGTAAAGGGAGGGGCAGACAGTCACTTATTTGTGGAGGAGTGGACAGTCATGGGGGATGGAACTGTAGTTAGGAAAAGCAAATGCACAGCCAAAGGGACAAAAATAATGGCAATGGGAAGGGATAGAAATGGAACATGTATTTTGGGGGTTAGAAGAATAAAAGGAGATCCTGCAGTAGGCAGTGGGCTTCATCTGTGGAATCAGTTGAGTATGGGACAGTCTTGCAAAATTATAGGTATTTTTGGGTAAGAAAAGTAGTTCTCCTGTTCAACATATGGATATCTGTGATGTTTCACCTAAATTTGAGATACCTGGAGTGCAGCTTTCTGCATCTGAGATAGTTATCTATGCTCCTTTTATGGCCACTGGAAGCAAACAGGTTTTGATTACCACTGTTCTTGTGCATGTCTAAAATGATCATCTGTTTTGCATGCTGATAATATTTATCTGTTGAGCGCAAAAGAAATCTAGACACCTAACTCAGGTACAGACACAATGTAGACATCTAAAGTTAAACTAAATGGATCTCATACCCTGTTGATAAGATTTCCAACTGGGCAGGAATGGATTCCAAAATCTCTTGGATCAAGCTGTCTAATCTCTTGTATTATTTTTTAAACCTCTGTGGCACATGTCAAGTGTTATTGTACTGAAGGATATCTTTGGTAACTGCTGCATTCCCAGGTGCTTAATTTCAGGTGCACAAGTTTGAAAACATTCTTTCATTTGTTGCCCCCTTTCTACAACACAGGTGTGTTGCTTTTAGATCCTAGAATCCTATTATATTAATTGCACAGAAATATCTTCTCTTTCCACCTTATTCTGATTTCTTTGTTTCAGTTGGAATAATACTCCCTGTCAAATGAGACATCCTTGTCTCCAGATGTTGCAGAGAGCTTTGTGTAATGTTTTGCAACCTAAGACTGCAAACTCTGTTAACATGCAATTGGGATTTTGTGGATCTGTATAAATTTCTTGTATAGTTTATAGGATTTTTTTAAAGACAAATTATTGAATTGGACCACACAGCTTTATTCTGTCAGGAATAGTGTTTGGATCACATTGGCGACAAGTAGGTACTGTCTTTTGTGAACCATAAGCACAGAGGAATGTAGGTCTTATAATTTCTGGCCCGGCAAATAGTACTTCTAGACCCCTGATGTCAATAGTGGCCATAAACAGACCTTTAGGGAAGAACAAGGAAAGAATCAGCTATATGAGGACAAGCTTCGTCCTAATGTTTTCCTCTCAATGGAATCACTGAGCCTGGTAAAGCTGGTCTGTCTACTAACTGTATGGGATGTCTCTTCCAGAATTTCATCCAATCTCCCCTTGGACATCTAAATATCCTGCATGCAGGACAGCCTTTGGCAAGCATTAATATGCCTCTGCTGTCTGTGGTGCAAAGAACCACCTCCTCTTGTTTTTAAAATGCTCCCACTAGCTTCATTGTATGGCCTTAAGTTTTGTTATTGATGTTGAGCATGGATGAAGACTGATTCTTTTTCACTGATTGAATTATTGTTGAGCAGTCCATCCCTCTCCTTACCCTCTGTGATCAATGTAGTTTTGTATATCTGCGTCACACCTCTCACTCATATGTTTTCAAACTGAAAAGTGTGGCATGAGTGAATTCTGAATTTATACAGCAGTAAAGAGGTGCTTTCTTTGTCAACTAGTGCTTGTCCAACATGTTCCTGTCATGTGCTTATTTTTTTTTAATTTGTTTTTAAATGCTGACCAGACTAGGGCTGGTATTTTTTTAGAACCAACTATCATACCTCATGTTCTCTCTCCCAAGCAGTAAAAGTCAGCTCAGAATAAACCACTTTGTCTGAAGGTACAATTGGCTTCCCACAGGGGCATCACTTTACATTCGTCTACACTAAATTTCATCTGACACTTTATTGCCCAATCAGTCTTGTCAGTTCTTCTGCAACACTTCACAGTTGGCTCTCATCTTACTATCTTTAATAACTTGGAACCATCAGCAAACCTTATCATCGATTACTGTCTTTTCTAGGTCATTTATGAATATATTAACCAGCAGAAGTCCCAGAACAGATCTTTACAGAAACCACTGCTGACATCCTTGATATGTAGGAACTATTTATTTTCTCCTTTTCTAAGTTTTCTACATTTTATCAAATATTTTTTACATGACAGGACCTTCTTTCTTAACTCATCGCTTCTCAGTTTCCTTTAAAAAGTCTTTGGAAATCAGGTTAGATTAAACCAGCCAATTAATAATTATTATTCTCAAAAGTTTTTACTCCTTTAGAACTCTCTATGACAATTATAAAGCAGGACTTGCCCTTAAAGAAGCAATGTTGAATTTTTAATCAAACAGTATTTATCTATAGGTCCACTAATATATCTTTTCTGTGTAGTTACACCACAGTCTTTTCCACAGTTATTTTGGTTTCAAACAGATTCTCCCTGGAAACCCTTGACCCTTTTCTCCTTGCTCCCAAGGAAAGATTTGAATCTAAGAATGCCCCAATTTTTTACTAAAGTTAATGCCTATTTGAAGAATTAATCTGCCTTCTTCAATGGACTTGTCTTTCCTGAGTTCTCCTTTATACTTTGGGCTCCTCAGGTTCCTTTTTTAAAAATATCACTGCAAATGCTGGCACTCCTCCACCATTTATTTTAAAAATTCCTTCCAACCATCTTGATTTTAAATGCCAGCTGAATTTTTTTTCCCTTAGAGTTCACCTCTCCTGTTCAAATCACCTTTATTCACAATGAACCTGGAGTAATTTTGTTTTCCCATTATAGAATCATAAAATCATCAAAGTTGGAAGAAAATCTCTGAGATCATTGAGTTCAAGTTAACCCAGCACTGCCAAGTCCTCACTAAACCATGTCCCTAAGGCCGAAATCCACACACCTTTTGGACACTTCTAGGGATGGTGAGTCCACCACTTCCCAGGGCAGCCTATTCCAGTGTCAGCCTTTCAGTGAAGAAACATTTCCTAATATCCAATCTAAACCTCCCCTTCTGCAGCTTGAGGCCATTTCTTCCCATCCTGCCACTTGATACCTGTGAGAAGTGTCCAACCTCCGCCTGGCTATAGCCTCTTTTCAGGCAGTTTTAGAGAGCAATAAGGTCTCCCCTGAGCCTCCTTTCCTCCAGGCTGAACACCCCCACCTCTTTCAGCCACTCCTCATCAGCTTGTGCTCCATGCCCTTCATCAGCTTCATTGCCCTTCTTTAGACATGCAAACGAAATGTCTCAACAAGCATTTTCCTCCCCTTTGCTTTGTCTATTGGGGTTGTGAGTAATTCCTTATGATGTCTACCACATTTTTCATGAGCAAAAGTCTTTATATAATCATCTTTGAAGTAGCAAACATGTTTAGCTTTTTTCCTGATGATTACGTCTTCTACTCTTACCAATATTTTCCCCTCTTCCAGTCTGAGTTCCTGATTTCAAAGGAGCATCCTTAGTGCTGGATGCTACATTGATATTACCTAATGGAGAAAACCTGTCACTCAGAATTTTTTTACCTTTCCCATCTTCTGTGATATTTCTGGATTTCTTAATGAACAGCTCCATCTCATCAGGTAGGACTTGTGCCCCTTTCAAGATTAGATGGCTCCAACATGTTTGTGAAAGTGCTGCTGATTAATTTTTCTGTCTTTCTCAGTTCCTGTTATTCAGCCTTCCAAGTCTCATGGCATGGGCCTGAATTCTCTCTCTGAAGCTTTCATGTTGCTGATACAATTGCTTTGTGCCACTTCCCCAGAGGGCAGGTACTCACCATTTGGCATATCAGAGGGTAAACTGAGAAACTGTTTCCCTTTTGGCTGAGTTTCCCCTTCATTTCTTCTCCACATGAATGCAAAGGTGACTTCCAAAGCAGTTCTGTACATCCACATGACTTAACTCACCTCACCTCCCATTGTATGTCCTTAATAAGAAAGCCACAAAGCATAAACAAACACTGCAACAGTAAATGCTGAAATAAATATATGAGTAAATATAGGTTTATAAACTAGCAAGAGGGAAAATAATTTCTTTAGCTTTACATATGTATATTTAATCACAGAATCATATAAGCCCTTTCAGGGATGGAAAAAAATACAATCTTGCTTTAGCTGAATTTTTACACACATCCTCAAAGTCAATTGCTGGAAAAAAATTATAAGGGCAACTTCTAATCTCATATAAATTCTTAAAATTCCAAGAAAATTCAGCATCACATAAGAGTTTTCCATATGTATTCCCCCAAAAAGAAAGATTAAAAAAAAAATCTGTCAATCTCCATGCAGAAAATAGAATGAAGCTGTTTTGTATGTCATTCTCTGAGACTGACATTTAACACAAATTCCTTCAGTGGTTCTTTCATCTTGTAACAACTAACAGAATACCAAAGGAAGATCAGACTATCCTGAAAACTGCATCATCAGACTGCTATTCATAAGGCAGTGCATAGGGATATTAAAAAAATACTACTAAATGTACAAGATGGTGCTGTTCAACACTGAAACTGCAGCGCCTCTAGAAGGTACAAAACAAAATAATCTGTGTAAGGTGGTATAAACAGTCCAGCTGTGGGATTCTAGGACTGAAGGCTCCTGTAGACTGTAGGCTTGTTCCAAGGCAAGCACTAATCCCCAGACCTGTTGTTTTCTGTCTGAAAACTCAGTATTTCATGTAAGACAGAGGATCACAAGTGAGACTCAGTGTTTCTATTTACAAAATAACTGAAATTTTAAACCCATAGTTGTTCAGCAAGATATGTTCCTTGGCATTCAGATCTTAGTTTTAATTTGACAGAACTTGATTTTGAAGTCTAAGCCAATCTGAAATAAGGCCAAATATACAAAACATGGTGAGGCATATAATTTTTTAATGTTTCCTGTGAAGAGAGTCAAGTTATCTTGTATGTGTACTATTTGTGAAGAAAAAAAAGTCCTTTTTTTTGTGCGGTTTCAGACCTTGAAAATACTGCCCTTCTGTTTGTTGGTATTGTATGGATTTTGTTATTGCACGATTTTTTGCTAGACTGGTTAATTTAACAAAAACTATATGATTTTCTACAAATGTATATAAGCAGAGTAAAGCAGGAATATCCAACATCTACCACGTAAGAATCATCTTAAAATCAATACAAATGAAAGCTGCTGTTATGAAGTAACATGGATAGACCTGTTATATTTGAAACTGTACAGTAGAAATTGTAGTCTTGCTGTGAAATAGCTGCTGAAGGGAGCCATGAATAGAGAGGCTTATGGGCATTCCAATTACTTCCTGTGGCAGAGATTAAATATACAACTCTGGTTTTAGCTGGATACCTGAACAAGAACCTCAAATAGTAGCAGCAGTGATACCCTTCCTCACTACATATTTAAAGGTTGTTCCACAAGTTGCTTTTGCAGGCACAGGTACAAATGTATGAGTTCCATTTTCCCCTGACCAACTTCCCTAGCAGCTGCTTTGTGGAAGTGTTCACAGAATCACAGACTGGATGAGGTTGGAAGGGTCCAAACCCCTGCTCAAGTAGGGCCACCTAGACCCAGCTGCCCAGGACCTTGTCCAGATGTCTTTTAACTCCACAACCACTCTGGCTGACCTGTTTTACCTGAAGATTCTACCTGGGGTTTTCTACCTAGAGTTGTTTCTTGATCATATGAGATTAAATTTATTTCTTTTGTTTGCAAGTAAAGCATATCCCTTGAGATGTCAGCCTGTGTCCTGGACTGCAACAAAAGCAGTGTGGGCAGCAGATCAGGAGAGGTGATTCTGCCCCTCTGCCCTGCTCTTGTGAGATCCCACCTGGAGTACTGCACCCAGCTCTGGAGTCACCAGCACAGCAAGTTGGAATGGGTCCAGAGGAGGGACACCAAGTTAATTCGGGTACCTCTCCTATGAGGAAAGGATTTGTTCAGCCTGGAAAAGAGGAGGCTTCAGGGCAACATATTTGTGGCCTTCCAGTGCCTAAAGGCAGCCTACAAGAAAACTGGAGGACTTTTTTCAAGAGCATGTAGTGATAGGACAAGGAGGAAGGACTTCAAAGTGAAAGAGAGTAGGTTTAGATTAGATTTTAGAAAAAAAATCTTTACTGTGAGGTTGTGGATGCTCCATCCCTGGAAGTGTTCAAGGCCAGGTTAGATGGGGCTCTGAGCAACCTGGTCTAGTGGAAGGTGTTCCTGCCCATGGGAGGTGGGTTAGGACTAAATGGTCATTAAGGTCCCTTCCAACCCAAACCATTCTATGATTCTGTGATTCTATGTCACTGTTACGATGGGAATGAACATGAAAGAGAGAAGGGATCCTGGTCAGTGCCTTCATGTCCTACACTGATTAGATGGTTGCAGACCAGAACTCCCTTGTACAGATTGAAGCAGGTGTGCAGCTCTGGGCATCTGCACTACTGTGCCTTCAGCTCATCACATATGGTTTGGTACTTGCAGTGGCTATTGCAAGAGAAGAGCACAAGGTGAGCTGAGGACACCCCTTAAGTGCACAGGAATTAGGCAATACATGACAATGGATCCCACAGAGGGATCCATTGCAGGCTCTCTGGACTAACCTGACACCTGTAGCATGAAGTGTCTGATTTTCAAACAGTATTCATGAACACTATTTTACTCTCCCTTTCTTCATTAAATGCTTTACTGTAGGCCAGGCCACAGAGGACTAACAAGCAGTCAGGAGGCAGCTATACAATTTTGGTCTGCTGTCCTTTGGCGAAGTGCTTGTCTAAGAGATACTCTGACACAGTGACACAGACATCCCTGTATGTGTGTTGGCAGGGAAGGTTTACACAGAAAGACCTATTTTCTAAGTGCATGCTAGTTGCCAAAGGCTCTGCTAAAAGAATGCTTTGCTGAACAAATTGGTTTTAAAATGTGTGTGATTTATCAAAATTATAAACTATGGGGGTGACTCAGCTGACTCTGTGTAGGCTATATTTGATCTAGTCACTCATGGCTGCCTTTGCAGTCAATAAAGAGAAACAGGCACTTTCAGATCATAACTCATCTACACTTAAAGTAGATGCCATTTATGCCCTAATACAGAAAAACCTGTAATTAGCTGTAGGAAGAGTTGAGTCTGACTGCCTTAGGTGTAGACATGTAAAGTCAGGTGAGATGATTCCCACCCTGAGGCACTGTTGTGCCAGCATGACTCTTCCCTCAATGCAGTCACAAATCTGAGATGCACAATTCAACAGAGAAAATGTGTGATTGATGCTTCCTCTATTAGTGGTGCAAAGTTCTAGATGCGAAGTGTGTTATTTGTTAAAGGAGGTCATTCAATGACTAACAAGCAAGAAACAAGTAACCAAGGACAGATCTGTAAGAGCAGAGTGAATATATAATTTGATAGGAACCATGCTGGGCAATGTGCATTATTTTTACATGACTGTCCACTGTTACACATCAATACTGATAGAGCTGAATTTCCCTTACTTTGAGCTTTATTCTACTCTCACTGTACTCTTTCACACGTGTAGCTGCATGGTTTGCAATGAAGTTACTCCTGGTTTAGTCAGTGTACATGGCAGTGGCATTACTCTTTTATTGTAATTTTCTTCTGTTCCATCTACTTGTTCCTTGTAAAAAAGATTTCCTGTCAGTTCCTACAATGCAGTTTTGTGCTGTGCTTTGCACAGTGATTTCAGCATTATTATTTGCAGTGGAACATTGTCACTCAGACTTCATTTCATTACTGAAAATTTACATTACCCTTTTGATTTCCTAAATATCTTCTAGTAATTAAAAAGCCTATGCTTTTGCTCTTGAATCTTTTTCAAGAATCATCTATTTTCCTTCTCTGCTGTTCTCCGGGCTGTGCTCTGCAGAGTGACATAATTGACTCGGATGCCTTGATACTATGGAGACTTGGATATTATGATAATGAGCATGATAGGTACATTAGACTCCAAGAAGGACTTTAGGGTCATCACAGATAATTACCTTAACATGAGATGCCTGCTGTGCTGTGACTAAAAGGATAATGTGAACTTCAGAATTGCATTAAGGGGAAGTTATATCAAGCAGAGGTAGGAAAATAATCTGAAGTTTGTGTGTGTGTGCATCTTTGCCTGAAGCATTGCTTATGGGGCACAGCTGGAGGCAGATCATCAGCACAGCTGTCAGTGCTCTAGTGATTTGCAGGGAATCCATGTCCTTAGATGTGCTGCAAGTGTAAAACAATCACACATTCATGATCAAGGTGTTTATCAGAGTTTAGAAGAACATTTTTCCTTGGCTTGGACAGATTAGTTTGGATGGTAGGTTGGAGTTTATAAATATATATATATTTAAGTTTGGCTTTTTCAGTGTAAGATAATGGATATTCAGTTATATTTTCCCTACTCAGTGTCTTGAATCTAACCAGCTCTCAGACTGATGGTACATCTCTCATTTCCCCTCCCTTTGGTCGCACTTGCAGGATTGAGGGACTGAGACCTTACAGGCCTAGGTGGCTTCATTGTTTCTTCTCTTCCTCATTGATGTGTCTGTGCTGGAGGCAGGTGTGCTATGCATCATGTCCCATAGGCTTAATCCCTACGCGGTGGTTACCAGCACACATACTTCCCTGTTTTCTCTGGAAGGAAACCTGTTGGGAAGGCAGAAAGGCATCCTCTCCATCTTGATAGATTGCCTATACAATCAGCCTAGGGAGAAGGGTGGTGCAGCAGGGATTCAGATAGTTTCTAGGAAATATTTACATTTAGCTTGCTACCTGTAGACTGTAAACTACTTGAGTAACTCCTAGGAGAGGATCTGTAAGAGCCTAACCTTCTGTTTGTGTAAGAGTGTGACAAGAAAAATGATGTCCCCAAAAGAGAAACTTCTTTACATTCTGCCAGTAATATATGTGCTCACAAAAAGACGTAATATCATGTCTGTAATTCTGAATTACAGGCAGCACCAGAAGAAGCCTTGGAGTTCAGGAAAGCATGTTTGAATTTACGCTGCAATGTTGCACTGTTCATATTCACCCAACTATATTCTAGCTAAACTTTTGGCTGGAAAATGGCTTTGCACTATCACTGTCTTTAATTAAATGCTCTGTGTTTGCCCCTTTAGTACAGAGAGGATGAATGCAATATTTGTTTTTTGCAGAACAGAACACTGCTTTAATGAGACCCATGAAATCAATCAAAAACTTTCCCCAAGTTTCCTGAGATTTCCAATCACATACAGAGAGAAACAGAAAGAGTGCTTTTAGCCTCTGGTGTATAAGATTTTAGAAATTGTATGATATTTCTTTGAACTTATTTCTGAACTTCCTTAAAACTAATTTAATGACAGAGGAAAGTTTATATATTAAGCTTGCAAGTAAGGGCTAGAGAGAGAACCTTCCTAGTATGTGACCTCAAAGATTAACACTGTAGCATTATCTTTAGATCACAGGGTAGAAAAAAATCAGATGAATGTTTTAAATGGCAAGTCATGTCAGACTAACACTAAAGACTTTAACAAATGAAACTTTCTTGTTAACAAACTGACATTATTTTATTTAAAGGTCAGCTGACAAAAGGGTATGACTCCCAGGCAATCTCTCCCAGGCTGTGAGCAGGACCTCCTTGGGGAGACGCTGACCTTTTCCAGGGGAGGAGCAATCAAGGCTGATAAAAGTCAGTCATCTCCAAAAGAAATATAACAATAATTATGCACTGCACTAGGAGTGGACTTCTAATAGCTTCATGGTTATTCTAGGGCAGAAGAGACACTACGGAATTCACTGGTTCCCTTCTTCTGCATGTTTTCTGTGGTGACTGCGCGCGGTGGGCTGATGGGTGCACTGATTGTATAGGAGCAGCTTGCTGCAGTTCAGATGAAAAATGGTCTTGCCATGGAAGCTGGTCAAAAAGTTCTTTCCCTGTATCTTTTGGAATATTTTGGAACTCTTCCATTTTGGGAGGTTTTGATGACCTTATACCCATTGGCAACAATTGATTTTCTTGCAGCTTTCTTGACTTCAGTAAATTAAATTATTTCTGCATCAGCTGAGAAATGAGACCTGTTGCTTGAAAGAATGTTAAGATGAAATTTGCTTTTGCAGCCTCTATTTGGGCAGATCTGTTAATGAGTGTTAGTTGAATGATGAATGCAAGCTCCTTGCACCAAACAAATATTTTCTTGGGTGCCACACTGAGTTTTACACAGCTAAAGGTGGATTTACTGAACACCCAGAGGAGGCTACCTTAGATCCATCTTGCGTGGATTCCAAGTCCAACGTTCCTGTACCCAGATGCACAGTGACCACAAATTCAGAGTAACTACATCTGATAAAAGGGTAATACAGAAAAGGATCCAAAAAGAGATTAATCATGTATACTGTTCATTAAATACAAACCTTCACTGCAGAAGTGCATCCATGGTGCCTGCTATGTCTTGGGTCTCATATTTGCAGAGTTGATATTTGCACAAATTGTCAGTGAATACATCATGTAGCAGAGCTCACTAGCCAAGTTCAGTCTAATTAATTCAAAATAAGACATGGAAGAATGCTGAAAAATATTTTAAAACAAAGTTTTAAAAGTGTGAGGTTATCTATATTTCCTCAGTGCCTTTCTGGTAAGGAAGCTGACGTAGAACATTACAGAGCATACTAGGCTGCCCTGCATCATCATTATGGAAAAATTCCAATCATTCTCAGGATATGTACTCTAATTCAACTGTAAATTACTGGATTTAACACTGGAATCACTTGTGGGAAATTCTGTAACCTGAGCTGTGCAGGAAGGAATAAATGTTCATAATAATCTTTTGCCTTCAAATTTGTGAATCTATGTTCATTACAGACTGTTTTTTCTCTGTCAGGGATACATCTTTCAGTCTGTAATTCTGCAGGGGAAAGTAGCACTGCAGTGAGATTTCATCTTTTTTCTACCTACTGAAGTCCTGTGGTTAAATGAAAACAGAGCTGAAATCCACTGAGCTACCTATGAGAAAAAATAATTCCAGTGGTAGAAAAATGACAGCCTCATGTTTAAAAGAGTGCAATTTGACCACTTAAATTATTAATTACTAATTAGGATGTACTGAGATGCAAAAACTTGAGAGGAGTTCTTAATGTACAGCCACCAGAAACTTGTCACCTATATCCTTTATGCTGCACAGACTGGAGACCCTCGGTTTCCTGCATGGAACTCACAACTGGTGAAGTTCTGTTTTGTCTGATAAATGATACTGCCTGTGCTTAGGGACTCTGGTTGAGCCTGTTTTGGCATTTAGACTCGTGGAACAACTTTGGTGACAAATGAGTGGCTGGAGGCCGCTGTATTAGTCTGGAGTCTCTGAGCAGCATTTACAGTGACTGGGAAAGCAGCTGCACTCTGGTGTCCTTACCTGAGCCAGACCTATCTCTTTGTTGGGATAGGACTGCTGGAAATTTTATTCCTGTGTTGTCAGCTATATGTTTAAACCTATTGCCTGCCTGAGTCTGCTGGTTGTCCTGTTAGGAATGGCATGGCATTATCCATGAGTGCTGTTTCCTGACACCCACTCTGCTCATCCATCACAGCACTCATCTCGTTGAGGCTCTCCTTGCTGACCCAAGCATATTTAAGTCACTTCTTGCTGCTCTCATGCTATACTAGATATAGAGGCTGTATCATCTGCCTTATAGTCATTGACAGGGACTTCATACTTAGTTCAGGAATATGGTGCAAATTACTCTAAGCTCTGATATAGCTATCAGTAAAGCCATCCATCTGAAACTCTTACCAAATTCAAAGGAAGTGAAAATGTCCCGAAGCTACTAAAAATTACAGCTCTTGATTTTAGAGGCAGGCTTACTTCCTAGTTCTATTTCTCCACTATCTTTGCCCTTTTTACTACAATTAGCCATCTTTTCTGGCCAATCCCATTTCCCTAATTCTTGAACAGGACCATTCCCCTGTGGCATGCCTACTATACGAGCGAGACATCTTTGTTCTTTAATTTTATGGTCTTGTTGCTAATCTACTTTAGAATGATTTTTCTGTTTGAGTTTGTCACTGCATTGTGCGCAGTCTAGAATTTTCTGGGGATCCTGTTTGCGTCAATGGCAATATTAATCTGAAGATTATGTTGAATAGGGGGCCTGCTATGCAAGAAAAAAGATCTACTTATAAAAGCTGTCACAAGGGTTTTGCTGGCTGCACAGGCTGCAGACATACATTGATGCACTTGCACAGCTCATTCCTGGGCTGTGTGGGGTTAGGTGGTCTGTCACCCCTCTCTGCTGAAGAACAGAGTGCTGCCTTTAGGCAAGGCTGCATTTATTCTCTTTGTGGTAAAAAACGGAGGGTTTTATGTAGAGGTATCTGCAACCCCATTACTTGGGTTCTTGCTGCATGACATCCATTGCATGACTATTCCCAATATCCAGCTGGAGTTCTCACATTCACAAGAATTCCCATCTTTGCGCCGAGCCATGGAAAATCAATTTACTGTCATTCTTCTTCCTCTTGTGTTTGCCTACTTAGAAACAAATCCACCTAAGATATGTTCCTGCAGCAGGTGTACCACTTCTCCCTTTTTGCAGAATATCAGGGAATCACAATTCTCTTACAAACCTGCATGACTTCAGGTGAGGCAGACTGAGGAGAGAACTTCAGGCAAAAATAAGTGCATAGGTCTGTGCCACTAAATTGAATGCAAGATTTATGATTGATTTCAGTAAATACAGAAAATCACTCTTAGATTCTTTTTGAATCTTTTACCAGAACTGACTCATATTTCTCCTTTTATACATTGCAGCTATATCAGTGCTGCTTCAAATGTCACAACTAGTTTAAAATAAATAATATATAAATGTTGCTCAAAAATCTGTGTGCTTCATATACAGTAACTGGGAGTTACTACTAATGTTGATGTCTTTACAAGCCATGGCAACCCCCTAATGTCTATATATCCTCTCCTAGGTTTACAAGGGCAAAATAAGTCCATCATTCACGTGTTTAAAAATTCATAACATTTCAAGTTGTTGCTATCCTTTTCCCATATATCTCTGTAAAAGCTACAGAATCTAAGACTTAAAGTTTATGCTTAAGTTTTTGTTCTCATTGTGGAGACAATTCTACTAAATTACATCAGCAAGCTGTTCCTACATATTCAAAATGTTTACAGTCAGCTCAACCAATTTTGCTTAAGGGTCTAAAACTACTTCTCTTTTTGAGAACAAATTAGGGCACAATTCCAGAAAATGGAATTTTTCGGCTTATAATTGTGAGCACTTAAAAATATGGATGATTTACTACACAAGAGACCTTTCATGCTTAGCTACAATCATTATTAATATTTTCTTTAGAAATGTGTATTTTTTTTCTCTATCTGTTGAAAACATAAAGCTATATGTCTGGAAAAGATTTCCCCTGCATGGGTAAAGAGATCTTTTCAGTTGAGTTCCTAATTGACTTCATTTGTGCAACCAGAATTTTTTGACAAGGGCATGTGTTCTTACTGTTCTGTTCTACTCTATTCTATTCTACTCTGCCCTTTTCTCCTCTGCTCTACCTCCATCATAATTCATGAATTACTTAATTATTAAATGCTGAAATGAGAAAAAAAGATTCCCCCCCCCCAAGTGTTTCCTCCACTAAACTGTTGATCTTGGTTACAGATTGAACAGATAGCTCCAGAATAACTGGCAATAGTTCAGTGGCCACAATTTAAGCATTTAAAAATTTGAACATACTTGCAGATCATTTGAGAGATCTCCTACACTGAAAACATGAATCCATCAATGTTATTGACATGAGAATGCAAATAAGTATCTTAATTTATTGTCCATTTGTGCTGTTAGAGTTGAGTGAATCTGTTTGGTGAGGAATGGATCCATGTGGATTAGGATCCTGCCCTGATACAAGTTCTGTTCTTATCTGGTTCTTTGAAGCAAGGAGATGTATCAATAACATTTCTTTCTCTTTCTATTTTATCACTACTACAGAGTGATAGCTCTGGTCATATTCAGCAAAAATGCCTTAGCTGTTCCTAAGTCTGAGACAGAAATTGTCAATAAGGTAGGGCTCATACTCTCCTCCCAAATTTGATTAAGTTGCCACAGAGCTCTTTTTTGAATAACTAAGTATTTAATTACTTCAGTTATGGGGCAGCAGTTGAATGATTTTGCTTATTATAGCATGCAGTGCTTCCCTGCAAGGTTGTATTGGTTTTACAGTTTGAGTAAGGGCAGGTGCAAGATTGCTTTAGATTACTTGAGGTTAGGAAGACACTGATTGGCATAGCTTCAGGGCTGTTGGAATCCTGTGGGAAGTGAAAGTAATTATATTTTATTTACTCTCATTTCTGCAGTTCCTTCTGTCACTTACTCTCACTGGGTCAGCCTTTCCCCTTTCTAATATTTATGTCAGGATATTGCACCAGAACTACACAGAGAGATTTCACCCGGGCTTTTGGAAGGATTGCATCAACATCTTGTGAATTCAAAATTTTGCCTCTTCTGTCAGAAAGCAGCCAACAAGTCTTCTGTTTTGTCAGAAGAAGAAAAACTAAATTTTCTTGTTATTTTCTGTCAGCATTTTTGGTATATTCTAGTACCTTTTTTGCCTTCCCTTAGTTGCTTTTTCCTCACTGCTGCCACTGTTTCTGTACCCATATTTAGTATTTCTAATACTTACTCAGGTAACAAGGCTGGAAACTTACAAAACATTACTATTTTTCTTAGGCACTGGTCATCTTGTAAGTTTGGGCTTCCTAAAGGTCCCCTTTATTCTGCCACCAATTATCTGAGAATTCTGTCTTGTTTCCCACATACGTCCTCCTTTTAAAAATCTAGCTATTCCTCATGATGCTGTTACTTTTGTCAGCTCCTCACCTTGTTATTTGTTAAACCAAATATTTTTCTCATGTCTTGTCCAGCCATTCTCACACCCTGTTCAGTCAGCTTGACCTAACCAGCATCCCAGTCACCTACCCATGACCCTAACACTGCCCTGCTCACAGTGGAGATGCCCCCCCCTTCCATCTCTGTGCCACGAAGCCCAGGCAAGTCTCCTGTACCAACCCCAACGTGGGCTGCACACCTTGGGGCAGGCGCCTGACCCCAAGGGTTTTGCCCTGTGCAGGGTGTGCTGGGCTGTGGGGTGGCTTTCACCATTGCCAGCCCCAACACAACCCTCTAGAGGCCAGACAGCACAAACAGAGTGGGGTGCTTCCACATCATGGCACTCCTGCGAGAGCACCTGCCTGCACCTCTGCTCTGGTCCCATGGGTGGAACACTCACTAGTCGGGTATTGCTCACTTTTTTTGAAAATATTCTTATTTGTGGGCTCTGAGAGCCTCCAGACCTGAGCCTAAATGTGGTAAATGGGGGTAATGAGATTAGTTAAAGGCACTCCTGACCTGAACTAAGTGCTAATGCAGACACACTGGCATTATATTAACAAATCAGCTTCATAACCATCTCTGCACCTGATCTTTCTTGAATATGAGCAACAAGAACTACATACAGAATTTCTCTTAATGCCTTACCACATCAGGGGTTTACTATTTTTCCCCAAGAGACAGTATATATATCCCATGACCATTCCAGTAGTTGCAAAACACAGTATTCCCAGGACTGGTTGGACTGGCCAGAACTTTCTCTTCAGAAAGGGGCCTAATTATACAGAGCTCAGTACCCACATAAATGTTATAATTAAAGATGAAGAGGGGAGGTGGTGCAGATATTTATGTTGATCTACAAAAGGAAGCTGTATTAATAGTGATAAAATTAGCATACCTGAGTATGCTCAGAGGAATTAGGCAGTGATTAAACTGGGGTGCTTAGGCTGGAGCTTATCAAAACTACATGTGTAGTTATCAGAATAGATACATAGAAACCTTGGCTCATGACAAGGGCATGGAAGAGCTACATAGCCAAGCTGCTGTTATGTGATACTGTGCCATACCAGGTCTCTTGCATTCAACAGGAACCAGTATCCCATTAGTGACTGGCTGCCAGCTGGATGTAACTCCATTCTGCACCACCCTCTGGACGTGGCCATCCAGCCAGTTTTTCACCCATCTAAGCCATGATCAGCCAGTTTCTCTGGGAGAACGCTGTAGGAATTAGTGTCAAAGATGATCTGCTCCATGCCCTTGCCTGGCACTGAGGTCAGCATGACAGGCCTGTGGTTCCCTGTATCCACTGTTCTTGTAGATGCCGTTATGTTCGCTAATTCCCACTTACCTGGGATGTCTCTGGTTAACCAGGACTGCTGGTAAATGATTGAAAATGGCTTGGTGATCTCTTTCATCAGCTCCCTTGTTACTCTCAGGTGCATCCCATCTGGGCCCATGACTTGTGGATGTCTAATTAGCATAGTGTGTCACTAACCCTTTCCTCCTGGATTGTGGGGGCTTTATTCAGCTCCCCATCACTAACTTCCAGCTCTGGGAATGCTGAGGAAGAGGGGTGAGAGAACTAGTTTTTGTCACCTACAAAGCTGGTGCTCTTTGTCCTATTCTTTACTATTTTACATTGCAAATTTATGTTTAATGTCCCTAAGTACATTGTGCTGTACATTTTATTTCATCCTTTTTCTACTGTTCACAAACCATGGCTGTCTCGCTCCTTCCTGATGCTATCCCAGTTCCTCTCTGTGCTGACCATGCCCTATTTAGCAGCACACCACTACCCTTAGTGCTTTGGCTGTCAAAAACATTTTAAAAGATCAATGGTAGAGAATGGTAAACTCTATCCAGATTGGTATTTTCCCCTCCAGCATGGCCAGGTGTCATTTTCCATAAGTCATCTCCTTTTCCTATCAGAATTCATTTACTAATTCCCACGCAGTAAGGCTTTACAAACTGCTTTCCATAAAGCACCGTACTTGAAGACCAGATAAAAAATACCTACTATATTTAAATTTTCTTCTAAAAATAGATTCTTACTGAGATATCATGCAAGCCTTGGGCAATCTGTTGTTTGGATAATGGAGATAACTCCCATTTCTGATTTATTTGCATGTTTGCAATATTGTTTTTATTTAAAAAAATTGTTCTCGAGTCTTGCATAATATTAAGGTTTGACAAAAATGGTTTTGTAGTTATTGATATCTCTTTTTCCATATGTTTTCTATTTTCTTTATTTTTAAAGATGCACTTTTGGCATTTGTATTTTTTCAAAAAATATTTTATACTTTATCATGGATTTTGCCCTGGTTTTTATTTATTTATTTATTGTGCAGTGGAAATTACCCTGTCCTCCTAAAACTATAAAGAAACCTTTTTGCTTTCACTTCAGATGATAAATTCACCATCCTGCACTTACTTGGATCTTCAATTACTTTTCCAGCATTTATTTGACATTCCTGTCCCAGTTCAATATTATTTTAAAAAACTCTTTATTTCTCTTATATTGCACCCTATTTCTCTTTTCTTCTGTGTCTTTATAGGGATAAAAACCATTCTGTTTTTTCTATTTGTTCTTATTTCTCATAATCCTTTTCAAGATTCCTCTCAACATTCCCTTTGACAAGTCTCACTTTATTGCAGTATCACTTTATTTCTAATACCTTAAATATAGAATCAGAAGGCTAAAAGGGCCCCAAGAGGTCATGTAGCTCATTTCCCTGTCCCAAATCAGGACCACTGCACCATGGTTGTCTAATGTGCTCTTAGAGATCTCCAGTTACACAGGTTGCCAAATCTACTAAAGTTCAGTATTTCACTATTGTTTCTACCAAAACTATTTCTGCTGTTTAATTTTAAAGTTTCTTACTTGAATTTAAGCTGATTACTGCTTGTCTTTTTCACCAATAACATGAATAATAGGTTGCTCCCTTTCTCTCTGCAGCAACATTTTGCAATTTTGAGTAATTATGGAGGTGCCACTCAGCTGCCTCTTCCTCGGGCCAGCCAGTCTCACTTTTTTCCCCAAAGTGAACTTGTGTGTATGACTATGGATTTGTCTCACTGCTCTTCTCCAAACTCTGTCGAACTGATTCTTACCAGACTTGAGCCCAAGAATGTCCATCAGCTGAGTCTTCCGGGATGTTGATTCAAATATTTTGGTAAGTGCGCTCCTGCATATACATCTTGGACAGTATTTGTCTTTTTTTTTTTTTTTTTTTTTTGCATCAGGAAAGTTTGATTGATCCAGGTTCAGTTTGCAAACCTCTCTAAGTGATATATTGCTGCAAAACTACTCCCTAATCAGTTGTCCCCTTCCTAGGTTTTTGTAGCTGATTTCTCCTGCCCTATAATCAGTACCTTGCTCTGGTCCCTGTTTCATGGAAAACCTTATGTTTCTTCAGGTGATTTCATTAATTATCAAGGTTGTTTGAATTCCAGGTGAATGTACTTGCTGTTTCATCCAGGGTGATATCATTAGCAAATGTGAGAAACATGCTTAATTCCATCATTCAAGTCATTCTTGAAAATACCAATTAGTTTCCATCCACAGAACACTTTTTCAGAACCCCATGCACTAAATGCTTCCATTTTAACAATGAACCTTTGATAGCTACTCTGTCAATCTTTGTTTCAATAAAACATTTTTCTATTTTTGTAGGTTCTATTAGATGTAGGAATTCTTTCCCACAGAATTCACTTAGGTAGTCTTTGCACATTTGACTTGTCAAGCTGAATGATTAGAATTCCTTATCTCTAACTTGTTGGGTTTTTGTTTTGTTTATTTTTTATTTGAATTTGACATCAAACACTTTTTTTTTTTTAAATGAAACTACAATTACTTATGCTTTTTCTCTATGTTCCACTGTGGAATCAGCCAGGAGTCATTTTTTGCACACTACCACCACCAGAACCATTAATTCAAATAAAGAGAAAAGTCACACCTGGGAGAACCCCAGAGAAACGGTAAACACCAGGTTAAAGACAAGAGCACACAACAGTAGAAGCAAAGCATATAGACCATTCATTGCCTTACACACTTATTAATGGAAATTGATTATTCTTATGTGTGCAAACCTATATTTGCAAAAATTATTTGCTGTAGTGTGGCTCCTGCAAAGTTGATTTCTTGCATTTTTTTTATGGTATCATGATGATTTCTAGAAAAGGTCATGATGAATGGAAAATATTTTTTACCACCAATTTTTTAAGACCATGGTCAACTATTTCTCCTCAAAAGCCTCCTTCCTTTTGCCTTGTCTGATGTTTTTTAAATGATTGCCTTTCAGCTATAGGCTCATTTGTGTAGCAATTTTCTTAGAGGGAAATTTCATGTGACTTTAAAGCACACCATTGTAGCAAAACTATCCAGGTCTCAAGTGACCTCAAGCCAAGTTTAGGCATTGCACTAATGTCCCTGGCTGGACCTTTGCACTCTTTTTGGGGATCTGCATTCTGAGTTTCACCCAGCCTTTTAAGGAGCATTTGTTTCTAAAGCACTGTCCTGAATCAAGTCCCTTCATATATTACAGGGAATTTCTATTTGCAGCCATTCCACCAGATGCAATAAGCTCTATAGCTATGGTTCAGTAAACAACTGCACTCCACAGAAGGTTGTTTTGATTATAAAGGCCAATGCACTTTTTCCCCATTTTTTCCATTTGTTTTTACAGTGCAACATATTTTCAGTTAATTCAGGTGATGTAAAAATTTAGTATTAATTAACTGTTCTCCTGTATCACTCCAGCAGTATTTGCACAGTTACTCAAAATTGGCCATATCACCAGTTCTGAATTAGTTTGCAGTAACTCTGTATTATAATTTTACATGATACCTAATAGGAAGTATTTTTTGCACGCATATTTAGAATAGATTCTACAGTATTTCTTTTATGACACAAAAAATTATGATTTTAAGATTTATTGATTCCTGTCTATACTGTCATTAATTCTGTCTTTTCCAACTCAGATGTATTCACAGACTGATACTTAAACCCTTCATGGTTTCAAACTTACCAGATTTGTCTACTGAATTCTACCATTTAATACATTTCCAAAATATTTTATTTGAATTTTTCCCAGTTTTTGAATAATTTTGTTGGTATTTTTCAAGTTGAAGTGAAAACATACACCAGTGCTTCTTGGCCCATTTTTCTTTTATGACATTGTCATTTTAATAATAATTATTTTTGTCAGTAATCATACTGCCATTTAATTTCAAGGGTCCTTTTGACTCTTGCTCCATCATATATTTTCAATTTTTTCCACTTTCCAGCAAATGCTGAAAATCCTGGTGTTTAACAACGAAGGTTAGGAGGATTATTTATTTTAAGCCAACACAAATAATTGCTTCTGGAGAAAGAAGGAAGTAATATTTTCCAGGAAAAAAATCCCAAACCTAAAAGATAGCCACTTCATGGATTTTTGCCTTTCTTTACTCCACATGTTTATTTTAGTTTCTCTTAGCATGTTTAGGGCTACACTCACAGATTTGTAAATTTTATGTACAGATTACACTATAGTGACCATGTAGCCTGATTTCTTCCCTAACACATCAGGCATAAAATTCCTCCTAGGAATTTTAACCAGAGGCCCAGCAGCTTGTGCTTGAAAGGCACTATACATGCATCTGTCAAACAATTGGTTTGATCAGTACAATAGATTTTCTTTGGGGGAGAAAGTGTTTAAAGGCAATTTGACCCCAATACACATCTCAGCCTTTGGAAAGATATCTTTCTACCCTCCCAAAGTATGAGCTGACAGGTAACATTTCTTCAGGCTCAGCACAGTAAAGATGCTGGCATATAAAAGCATATATTAAAGGCATACAAAGTTTTCCTTGGAGGCTGTATATTGTTTTTTCCTTAAAGTTTGTTGGGATTTTGAATGCTGTCGTATAGAATGAAAAGAGGGAATTCCATTGCCTGATTAAAGTGATAGATGGTGCTAGCTCAAAATAGTCAATATACAACAAATGGTGGTATAAACCCTGAAGGAAGAAGTCTTTTTTTCTTTAGAATCTAATGGATTTCACTTCTATGATATCTATTAAATACAAAAATCCAGCAGATATTCACAAATCTAATTTAAAAAACCCCATCTAATTTACTTTTTTTCTCCCATTTTGAATTTAGAATACTATAAAAAACCCACCTAAAATTATTAAATAGAATAATGTCCTCTACTGGCAGGATAAACTGACTTCTCTGTGGGCAATAGAATTGGCTTTCTTTGTCTGGGGTGAGTGGTAGGTTTCTCCACTTACATATTTGAGCACAAGTCCAAGCCCCAACATTGATTAATGTACTTGTTGTAGCATCTTTTGTTTCCCCCGAACTCTGGCTGCCTTGTAAATGTTGCTTTTGTGGAAGAAAAAGTCTCTGACCCAAGAGTGCTTTGCATTCAGTTTATGTCCACATCAGAATTTCTTTAAAGCTGAATTGACTATAATAATTTTGTGCACTGGTGACAGGACAGTGTTTCTCTGCTCTTAGCTTGAATGTCTCTTATTTATTTTAAGAAACTGAGAAGCCCATGTATAGTGGGATGATCTCTCCCTGGGCCTCTCTGTTGGAAAGTGAAGGAAACTCTTCCTTTGACACAAGGAATGTCACAGGAGCTTATTCTGGACAGAACTAATTTAGTCTAATAATGCAAATACTCTCATCCTCTTACCCTTAATTTCATTATTAATAAATCATATTCTTTTTAAGATCCAACTCTGTAAATTCAAAGAGCCACTATCTTCAGAATGATTTAGAAGTTTCCATTCACAGAGAAAATTCCAAAGGAACAGTGATCTACAAATCAGCTGTTGCCAAAACCTCTAACTCATGACTGACATTGTTCACAGCAATTTTGTGAATTGATCTCCTTCTTTCCTCCATCAAATCTCTGTCTTTATTTTGAAAGCTCAGTAGACATTAGAAATTTTAATGGCGACCAACAGGCTGGTTTTTCTAACGCACTCTGGATTTAAATCCCTCCTATTGCTTTGAAGACATTAATGAGACTAGGAGCAATAGAAAATCATGCACTAACACAAGTTCATGCTGACAGGATGTAGAGTACCATATTTGTAAGAAATAATAACAAAAGGTGTGGTCTTCTATGGTCAAGGCTGTCCCCCGTTCTAGAGAGTAGGTTGACATGCTTCTTAAGACAAAGTAAGCAGTTATAGGTAAAGCTTTTCATTTGGATTGGGTCTTTTTCTTTGTTTTTTCTTTCCACCTTGAAGGATGTAGTGTGCAAGAGGCATTTCCAGGGGTTTTTTTGAGTGATGCCATGTTTTAATGAAGGATGAGGTAGTTCAAACAGTGTGTGTGCCCTGGAAGGGCTTGATCTTGGCACTAAAATGAACAATGTCTTGAAGTCGGATACATTCAGTTTTAAGGGCCTTTATTAAATACTACAAAAGTTGCAATTATTAAACTATTACAAGCTTCAATACTGCAAAGTTACAAAAATTATGAGAAATCTACATTATCGGTGAGGAGGATACTGATAGACAGTTCCTTTATCTTCCATGCCAGAAGATAAACAAAATCTTTTCTAATCATGGCGCTCCAACATGTTATCTGCGTTGCAGGTCACCTGTACACCAAAATAGTTTCAGATGGTAGGGCCAGAAATGGACATGTCAAGAGAAATTTTACAAACACATGACAATAAGCAGCAATCCTACTAAAATTGTAATAGTAAGGTTTTTTGGTAATTGAAGTTTTATTCTGACCACCTGTAAACACTCCACTTCTTTCCATATTTAGACATCAGATAAACTTTCATTTTCCAAGCATTATTAAAGGGAATCTGAGACAAAAATAAGAATCTCACCATTACTAATGATAGCATTTGCTAAGGATAGTCATTATTACCCAGAGCAGTAATTAAACTATCAAAACCAAACTCATAATGGAATTAGTTCTGTTTGGTCTAAGAAAGATACAAAGGGAAAATCATAGTAATGGTACTCTGACTTGTCAAAGGTTATACTAGAAGAGAACAAGCTATTTTTTTACATGCCTAAAGTAAATAGGAAAGTGAATTAACTTTTGGCATTGAAGAATTTAAATGAAGGAAATTAGGAAAGACTTTCTAATCACTGTGAAAATTATCTATTTAAGGTAGATAAGATCTATTTAAGAGAAGAAAGCTCAGAATCTCTTTACAGGCTTTTATAACCATATCAAAAAAGGCTTCATTCAAGAGCAACACAAGGTACTGGATGAGATCATCTCTAGTGGCTCCTTTTATATTTTCAGTCTAAACCTTCAGTTCAAGATCATTCCTTAGAAGATTATGTTCTTCATCGTGAGTGTAACAGTTGTGATTGGCCAGTACACAAGTGAATTGTTTAAGAATTTTCCTCTTTTCTCTGTTGGCTTTTAAAATTTGTATGCACCCAGTATGCTCCCAGCTGTCAAACACGAGGGAACTGGTTGTATTATTTCTGTTTTACTTTCCATTTCAACAGCTTGAAGGCCAAAAGCCTTCAGGCTGTTGCTGACAGCAGATTTCTAATGAGAAGTACTACACTGTATTGTGGAGAACACTATTTAAGGGCATAGAGCTCCCTATTCACAATCCATCAGTAAAATCTTCTATTTCACAGTCTTCCTTTCACCTTGCTTATTTGTACTCCTCTTTTTGATGCACATAAGAATGACAGTATTTACATACAGAAATTATTTTTCTACCATCCTTTCTCTCACAGTTCTGCTTTTAAATATATGAGTTCTACAACTTCATTTTTCTTTTGTTGTTTTGAGCCTAAAAACTCAGGAGAATTTCAATAATAGATTTTTTTTCTCTTCATGAAAATATGCATCTGTACTTCAAAGTTTGTGAGCAAGACATCCAGCAAAAGGCAAAATAAAACTGTCATCTGTCTCAATCATTCTAGCAAAGTCGAGTTAATTAATATTGATAGAAAAAATGTCCAAAAATAGATGTATATTTGAATTACTGTATGCTAATAAGCCATGATGAGAGCATAAGAATCTGAAGCATTCTTCAAAAATCAATATGATAGGAGCATTTGCCAGGAGAGGTTTCACAAAAAGATCCAAATGATCTGTAGTGTAGCCTCATAAAAGTGGTTCATATTTTAGTGTAGCAATGTACTGCAACATCACTCACAGAAAATGTCCTCCTCTAAATTCCAAAACATTAGACCACTAAATCAAGAACTATTTTATGATTTGTATACAGTTTACTGCATGTTCAAGCTGCAATGAGGATAGCAGGAGGTTTTGTTGCAATTTATTTTTTAAAGAATTAATTTATGTGGAATTACATTATATGGAGAGCAGAAAGACACAGGCTTTCTGTGTTTTTTTTGTTTGTTTGTTTGTCTTTCCTTCTGACTGCAGTCTACATTGTTCTTTTTAATATCTTATGTTCAATTCTGGAAATTCCTGCAGTACAAATATAGGTAATTTCAATCTTTAAGAGAAATGTATGCCTGCATATCACCTGCACATAACTTTAGATACTTAGACTATAATAATTTATTACTATTTCGTGATTACAACAACTAACATCTCAATCGCCCATATTATTCTACCCAAAACATCAAAAATAGCTCTGGCTTTATGAAGCTTTTCTGTGTGCAAAGTTGGAGGCACAGAGGAGTATTCACACTGTTGAGATGAAGACAACCATCTAAACAAATGCACAAACTTTTAATAGTTAGCCCTTGAGGCTGCTATGCAGTGAATGCAGAGTGTCTGCACAGTAGGTCAGGCCCCTTGTACATTGTGACTTGTAGCAGAGGATTTGTGAGCTAAATGCTTTCCAAAAATCACGTTTTGCTAGTAACGCTACACATGAGCCCTGGACATGCGTGGATTTCCAGACACACAGCCATCCTTGATGAAATATCTGACCCCTGAGCACCTCAGCCCCTGGTGACATTTATTCAGAAATGTCCTAACGTTTACCAGGAATAAGGGAGACCTGTGGTTGGAAATGTGAGATTCTCTAAATCCACTTGGAACTAGGAAAAGTCTGCTTAGTAACTAGGTAACTCTATCAGTTCTGTAATTTCTATTATCCCATGGGATCATAGTAACTGCTGTGGTACTGAGTTATGTTCCCTTGCCCCCAGTATAGCCCAATCATCTATTGAACAGCATTATCAGAAAGAGTGGGGAACACTCCTACCTCTGACTTCAGACCCTGGTACCCCACTCTCAAAACAGCAGTCTAGAGGCAAATGCCTTCTGCAGGTCTATTTTGAAGGGATGTAGCTGGAGCTACAATTTTAGAGAAAGAAAATCTTTGCAGAGTCCCTTGGGCTTCCAGTCCTGCTCCCAGCTGAGTGGGAGGTTGGTGCACAGGTTTTGGCACATATGTGACCCTTGATATGCATAAAAGCAGAAATTCAGGTGTCTGGGAATCTTGAGAGTAAGATGTCCATGTACATGTTGACTTTAGTGCTCCTATAATGGGTGGTCAACACCAATAATTTCCTTCAATCAGAATGTTTAATTTAGCCATGTGCACCCTGCCCACCTTTGAGTAATTTGTCTTGTCAAGGAGCTCAAGGTCTTGTATGAATTTTATACTCACAGTGTGAAAATGCATATGTGTTTTCAGACTGGCCTGCATGAGCATGTGGTACAATCACCTTTGCTGGTTCTGTGATAGAAATGTCCCTCACTGAAGGAGTGATTTTTTAAAGAAATATTTTTTTCTGCTCATATTATCAGTTTAGAAACTGAATCCCAGGACAACCTAATGTCAGTTAAAAAGCTGAGGATTATCTCAAAAAATACTGTACAGAAAAATATTCAAATATCTTACATTCATCTTAAATGTTCCTGTCAACTCTCTCATTTGACTTTATGTGCACTCTTAACTTTTCATTTATTCCATGTTCTGAATGAGGCAGTGAATATTGTCATCTTCTCTTCCTCCATTCTCCTTTCTCTAATACGTATTTTCAGCTGTTGCTTATTTAGGCTATTAGAAATGTCCTGTTAGAGATTTAAAACTATCAGCTGCCAGATCAATAGTTGAGTTGTGTGCTGTGATACCAGTTATTTTTCCCTCTCCAGATAACTTGCCTTCTCATAAGCTGTCTCTGCATCTTATAGCTAATGCAATGGGAAGAGGGTTTCCAAAGGCTGAGTTGCTGAATAGTGAATTAATTAGCAGAACTTCTGCTGTTAAAATTAGGTATTAGCCAAGCTGGTGTGCAAATATGTTCAAAAAATTTCAGCTGAACATAGAGCTCTAGCATTTAGCTGTGGTAGTTTAGATTTAGATATATATTCTCAGATGATTAGTTTTGTGCCTGGTGTTATACACATCAAGGTCACCTAAATCCACTTCCACAGTTGCTCCAGACAGAGGTCTGCCTGGAGCTAGAGAATTTTTAGAGCAAAAGATTAACCTATGCTGTTTGTACATGGCCAGTCACTTGTTATGGAATGCAGGACTGTAACCTCTTTGGGAGCAAGGGGATACAGCATGCAGGAGATCATATCGAAATGGCTTGAGTTCTGTTTCCCATTTGGAAAGTAACAGTCTTGAACGGTATTCACTAGTGGGCACTTTCTGAAACTCTAGTTATATTAACTCTACTGACTTGTCAAATTTGGAGTTTGATTAATTTTGCCAATTTAAAAAGCATGTTGCAGCTTCACCTGGTATGTTTCATTTCCTGTAATAAAATACTGTTTAAAATTGATTCATGCTGTGAAAAAAAAAAAAAAAAAAGTTGTATTTCATTCCAAAGCAATTTCTTTAAAGAGAAAGTAAATCTTTTAGTGTTTTTGGCTGGTGAAGTACCTTAAAGTAATTTTGAAGCTTTAACAAGATGAGCTGAGGACCAGATCCAAAACTTGAGGTGTAAGAGGAGCATTTCATCTAGATAGTGTTAAAGGTGGCAGGAAGTTGCTGTTCCCAGGTCTGAGACACAGCAGCTGTACATGCTCACAGTCCAAAGGGGCACCAGACCCCACTGATGGCTTGCTGAACCTGAGCAACTCTTTAACTTTATTGCTTGCATGGATATATCTTCCTGTAGAAACAAACTGGTCTGGTAGAACTGATGAAACTCGGTTTTCTATGGCTTTGTAGCCTACATAATGTATCTCTAGATATGTCTCTAGATCCTTCCTGCCTTAATTCTTCTGCTTCCTACAGGCCTTCTCAGTAGGCCCAGTTTCCTCCTCGGTTCATTACCCACAGCCTTCCTGAAAAGCACTTGAGGTAAGGCTATGGCATCATGATTTACAGCTGCAGTACTAGAATAGGAAAAGAGTTTTTTGTGTGTCTTAAAATTTAGGAGGTATAACTGGCTTGCAGGCTAATACTAAGAGTTGTAAAATGCAAACAATTAAATTTGAAATTAAAATTAGCGTGACTAAAGGATTTCATTTGCAGAACAGGATTTTAGCTGTAATTTGGCATTTGATTCACAGTGAAGATGACAGGTTACAGACTCAAGAATAATAAAAACTGCCTCTGGAATTAATTTTCCTTTACATCTTGTTGCAACACATTAGACACATACATTATTTATCATCACATGGATCTCATCTTAAAAAACTCCAGAGCCTTGACCCAGTCACATTCTCTACTCTGATTAGACTGCAGCAGGAGATAATTATTCCAGGAATATCTCTGTGTTGGGGTTTCACAGCTGTTGCAAACTGCTACAACAACTGAGATAACATAGACATTGACAATAAAGAAAACCAAAGGATCTTCATGTTTTACAATTTCTTGCAGGACATTCTCCAGATAGCTGAGAAAAGACATAGCCTACTACTTTTTCCAAGACTGCTTTGGTATGTTCACACAAATAATACCAAGCTGACTCTAGTGGGAAATGGGAGGGAAGACTTCTCAGATCCCCTTGAGAAGAAAGGTATCCTGCTTCCAGAACTTGCCTGTGCCAGGAACAAAACTGGATTCTGCTTAAATTCATTTTACATCACTTGACCACAGCCTAGTGGGAGCAGAACTATTACAGGTGCTGACATAAAGTGGGCTGAGTGGCCAAAAAAGGATAACACAACCACAGTCTGCAATTGGCTCTGGATTTTCTCCACTAATGCTGGGAGACAGTCGTGATTCTGGCACCCCTTCCCAGCTAAGCATAAAAGATAAAAAGTAAAGGTGACTTCTACAGTTGAAACATAACTGTTCGATATTCAATTTCAGCTTAACTTTAGTTATGGAAAACAAAAAGGGGAAAGAATAATATTGCAGTCATATTATAAACCCTAAGTCTCATTCCCAGCCAATACAAATTTCTCACAGCAAGAGAGAAGAAATGTATACGTTTTTTAGAAAAAGTGACAAGATGTGGATGATGAGAGGGGGTTTTCTCTTCACTTTGTTACATCAATCTTGCTCTGGAGTAACTCCATGGGTTCAGTGGCATCAAGCTGACAGACCAAGCCAAGAAGCAGGCTTTGTGTTAACGAGCTCTCATGGGCTTGCCTGATGAGTGAAATTTTGGGGACAAGAACATGAGGTATTTGAATACATGCAATATTCTCTCTATTCTTCTGTTCTACTTGGAGCTGGGTCTAACGTACACAAGATGAGAGCTAGTAAAGGTTTGTAATGAGGTTTCAGAACATATCTACCAGGGAAGTCAAAGGACTGATGTAGCTAAAAAATGATGATGAAATCAGAGAATAATTTATTTTCATCTACTGAACTACTGTTATCCCTCTCCCTGGCAGAGCTCAAAGAATAAGTCATATTCTGAAAAAAATAGTATGAGAATTACATTTTTATTTTATTTTAAAAAGTGAATTTGCTGAGTTCCTGACTGAAACTGAGAGACCTACTTTCTACCTACTTTCCAGGATCTCAAGGGTGGAGATTTGGGTTGTATCTAACAACATAATCTCTTTCATCAAATTCTAGAGAATCACGGTATAAACAGGATTCCATTCCAACCCTGAGAAATAGATGGAACTCAATACTTTGGTGAGAAGAAACCAGCTTGGTAAAGCTTTCTTTCTCCCTAGTATATTCTGAATCACTCCACATGCCATGGCGGAGTGAAAAATAACCGCTCCGTGAGTGGTTTCCACTTTCCGTGAGGAGAGAAAATAACCTTGGAAACAAAAGAGGGTCTGTGAGGAGATAGAAAGACTAGACTAGACCAGACTAGACTAGAATAGAATAGAATATTTCAAATGGAAAGGACCTACAGTGACCATCTAATCCAACTGCCTGGCCACTTCAATGATGACAAAAATGAAAGCATAATATTAAGGGCAGTGTCCAAATGCCTCTTAAACACTGACTGGGGGCATTGACCATCTCTCTGGGAAGCCTGATCCAGTGTTTGACCACCCTCTCTGTAAAGAAATGCTTCCTCATGTCCAGTCTAAACCTTCCCTGAGGCAGCCTGGAACCACTCCCACAGGTCCTTTCACTGAATACCAGGAAGGGGAGCTCAGCACCTCCTCAGGAAGCTCAAGAGCAGTGATGTGCCTTGTTTCCCTGGCACTGGCGCTCCTGGGGCGGATCAGCTGCCCGTGCAGTTCTTTGGTCTTTTCCATCACTGCTACTGCATGAGGAAAAGCAGCCTACTGCCATCCTGCTCTTGCTTTGTCAGGACCCAGCCCTGCTCCTATTAAACCAATGACAAAAGTGCACATCTCATTTCTCCTCAAAGGCTTCAGACGTCTTTTATATTCAGAGGACCTCGATGCCCCTGACATTTGTGTACAAATATCGTCTGCAGTCACCAGCTCTGTGCTTTTACCTCAAAGTTTCCAAGAGTCCCTCATAAAGCGGCATATGGGTGGACAATATTTTGGCACATATTTTATTAAGGATAAGTAAATTCCCATGGGTGAAAAAAATCCAAAACTGTGCCAATAATTTCATCTAACAAGAATTTCACTGAGCTTAAACACACAATGTTTGTGAGAAAAAAAAAGTTTTCTTTGGCAGTCTGAGTGCAAAGAAGCTTCTTTACTGTCCCAAATAGATTACAAGACAGTGGCTTGCAGAAAACCCTATTATTTTACAGCTTTTAACAGCTTTAATCTGGCTCTAACAGACCCTTTTAATGTTTAGCTTTGTAAGATAGCCTAAAGAAACTGCTATTTTTAC
Organism: Corvus brachyrhynchos; assembly: GCF_000691975.1. Taxonomy (NCBI): domain Eukaryota; kingdom Metazoa; phylum Chordata; class Aves; order Passeriformes; family Corvidae; genus Corvus; species Corvus brachyrhynchos. The sequence continues at coordinate 421,970 of NW_008246057.1, read as the reverse complement.
TATTTTAAATAAGAGAGGAGCTTTTGGTTGGAAATCGCTAGCTATCACAAAATTTGCTATTGGTTGTAAATATTTGGTCTGCTGGACAGGATACAAAATTGTAATGTTGATAAGCATTTTCCAACTGATTTCAACAGCTTCTGCATCTTGACATTTGTACACTCCAAGTGTCTATCTGCTGTTGATAGTTGTGAAAGTAGTTTCCTGGCTCTTTAACAAATGCCTCTGCTCAGTGCTGACTTTTTTAAGGAGAAATAGATGAGGAACCAAATGCAACCCCAGAAAACATTGTCTCAAATATCTGATGTACTGTGGAATGGCATCATACACAGTCCAAAGTCTAAAATTATGCTATCTTAAGTTGTACACTTAAATGTGGAACACTGAAAACTGTATATGAGCAATTATTGCAGTCCAGTAATGTCTTTATTTCTATTTGGTATAAACTGGTTCAGAATATTTAAACTGAATTCAGTTTATCCAAAACAGTAATGTTCACACAAAGAGCTCTCACTTATTTAATGAATCTGATTAAACAGATCAGATTAGCTCAATTATATTAGTTAATGAAAAGTAATAGTAAGGAGTATGAAAATTTCCTTAAGTCCCATGGGCAATAGAAACACTGTTAGGGATGCAAGGGAGTTTGGGATGACAGCTCAAGGGGTATCAGCACTGTCTCTACCTCAGGAAATCTTGAAATGATTGATGATATTTTTTTCATTCCAGGAGATTTAAAGATATTTTGAAAGTATTGCCCCTTCGAGTCAGGTTTTTAAACCAGAGTAACTTTGTCCCTGGCAGGCTGTGTTCTGTTGGGAAAGGTCTGTGAACCTTTGCTGTCCTGAACATCTTCCTGTGTCCGCTGCCAAACACATGTGAATGTTGCCACAGAAGCACGAAACACATCCAAATGCTTATTGCCAAGCACAGAGATGTTAATCCCCAAACTCCAAATTTGTTTTTTTCCCTATCTTCTGCTAGACAACAGGGCCATGTAGGCCAGATTTGTGCTTGCAATATCACATCAATTACCAGGAGGAAAAAATACAAAAGAATATTTTGCACCTCCAGCACTGCTCATCTGTTGATTGTTTTTCATCTTTTTTTTTATTTTATTTTTTTTTAGTGGGGCATGGAGGTGGTGGAGGACTGGCACAGGTGGTGATTTATCTCCTTCATTCACTTAAATATAAAAGTATCACATTTCTTCCAAGATATTTTGAAGTTCAAATAGCAGAAAGCTGGGAAAATTTTCTGGAAGAATCATTATGTGCTTACCTCTCTCCCATATGCCCAGGATATTTGTTTTGGCTGTTGTCAGACACAGAATGCCAGGTTGGGTGGACTTCTGTTGTTATCTTAAAGCACATATGTCCTTGTATAGGACATATCCCCTTGAAATTATGTTTTTACCAAGGTGGTTTGGTAACCTTTCTGTTGATGGAAGCTAACAACAGGATTTTTGAAGTTGTTTTGTGTTGCAAAAATATGATTAATCCAAATACTTCATGGGTTGGAGCATCTGTGTACATTTGTAATTCGTTCTCAAACTTGACTGTGATCTTCAGAGTGAAGAAAAAGCAAATCTTCTAGTCAGGTCAAATGTATTTATGAATATTTCAGTTTTCCAATGTTTAAGGGCTGTCTTCATTAAAAATCATGTACATATACACAATAGAAAAAGTCTGATTTATTGAATCATGAAAAGATTTTCTGAACAGTTTGACTAAATAGTCATTGAATGACTTGGAAACTTAATTTTATGAACCTCTTCCTCTGCAGCTTTCAAGCAAGTACCATGATCAAGACTTCTAAGTGGTTTTCACAGAAAAGATTAGAGTAACACAAAAGAAAATTATGCTCACTGCAATTTTTTTTTACTCCTCGTCATTTCATCTCGGACATCCAAGTACAAACCCCCCCCCTCCCTTTGCATTCTTAAATTCATGCATTCTGAGGTTTAAGCATATTCTGAGCTTGATCAAATGAATAGCCTTGCTGCGTCATACAGGTAACTGAAAGTAGGACTTAGATAAGCAAGCATCAGCCCTGAGTCCTCATTAACGGGGTGTCATGAGAATATTTTAATTCAGTCTTTCATTCCGAGAATAAGATACTGATATAAAGTAAGAAACAAAAGGAGAAGGTTTTTGTATTTTGTATGGTTTTGTTTGTTTGTGGACTTTTTTTTTTCAAATTACAACAATACCAGGCACCAACCCTTCGCAGAGTTGAGTAAAATAGAAGAAATACATCGGGAACAGGAAACATAAATACATTCATAACAAATGTATTCTGTTGCTGAGAAAAAAACAGACCTGTCCATACTATATGAATGAATACAATGTTCTTCTTCTTTATACATAGTTAAAAGCAGAAACCAAAAAATATCAAATAAAAATGCATTTCTATGCTTGTGTAAATTTGATGTTGCTACAGTAAACCAATTTGCAAATTTCAGTCGCAGCTGGAGACTTCCACTTAGTGCCTGGAGGAGTGCATGGGTTTTTGAAATGACTGAGATACATACCAGTGACAGCAAAACACTCCCAGGACTTTATTACTCCCCCATCTCACGACAGTTAGGAGTTGAGCTTGCTGTCATTGTCACTTTCCAACAGAGAATTAAAAAACTAGGTGATTTTTTTGAAGCACCAGCCACCTTAAAAAATAAGTATTTTATTGATTGTTGCAAGAGCTCTCCAGGTGGGAATTTTAGACAGCCCTAGAGATTCCAGTGGGCCGCTCCTGCTGTGTCAAGTCCAATTTATTTGCTTACACCTATTGATTAACTCTATGGGTGGAGTGTCACAGAGATTCTTGTTGCAGGATCAGTCAAATTGTACGTGGGCAAAAGGCGTAAACAGCCAACAGAATATATTCCTACAGATGCGGAAACGGTCACATAGGACAGCTCTTTGGTTAGGTATTTCAGAGCTGTTTCGGATAGAGTGGAGACAATCAATAACATTTTATCACACATGAACTGAAGTGGTCACGTACAGCCACAGGCAGGTAGATTATATGAAATGAGCAGAAAGGCATCCCAGGGAGTCTCACTCAATCCATCTGAAGATGCTGCTGTGAGAACCCTTGAAAGTGGGACTCCGGGGGGGCCACAAGACAGTTCAACTGTGCCCTGATCCTATGCCACAATCCAAAAAACTTAATTTCTACACAAAGACTTTGGTCTCTGAGAGTCTGTGCAACACCAGCAGGCAGGTGATGTAACCTGATGACTGGAAAGAATATGAATTTTTCATAGTAGGTGAGCATTAGAGAAAAGCTACACTCCATTAGAGCACTCTTGAGGATGTCGAGACTGAGATTCACAAGAACAGCCCAGCACAAGATGAGGGCTTCAGAGAGGTTGCACATTTTCCTTCTATGAAGGTTTTTACAATGCAGCTGGATAAAGCCCTGAGCAGCCTGATCTGACTTCAGAGCTGATCCTGATTTGAGCAGCAGATTGGACTAGACAATGCCTGCTGTCCTCCCATCCAAAATTTCATATGATCCTGTGATAAGAACATGACAGAAACACAAGAGGAGGTTTACGTTTCTGTCATAGGTGAAAGCTGCCCACAGAAGGAGAATGGAGACTCCTCAGAATAAAGGTGCTCTGAATGCTGCTGCCCAGTGTGTGGCAGGTAAAGAGCAGCAGATGATGACTGAACCCTCTGGGATACATATAGACACCTGAATGACCAACACAAGACCATATTCTGAAAGTTGATAGTGAAAAACATTCAAAAAATATGAGCAGACAAGACAGTCCTCAACAAAGAGTGGCAGAGATTGAATACTTGCTTTTTAGAAAGCAGTTATCAAACAAGTTGACATGAGTTTGTTATTAGAGAGCCAGGGGCAGGTGTCTTTGAAGATGATTTCTTACTGCAGAAAGAAACACAGTACCTGTAAACGATGTGTATGAAGTATTTGAGAAGGAAAAGGAAGAAAGGGGAGTAAGTTTTTGGAGAGGCAAGAACGTTTAAGAGGCTCAGGTCATTTGGAAAGGAAGATTCTGTGTAGAAGGAAATGAGTAAGAGAGGGATAAAATGATGAAATGAGGGAGGAAGGAAGACAATCAGGACAGAATGCCTCTCATGAGTTTCTATCCATCTAGTCAAGGGTACTTCAAGGGAAGAGAGGTCTAATATCTTTGTAGAACATCATAAAAGTCCTTTGAATTCATACAGAATTTTCATTCACATTAAGAACATTTTTTATATTTAGATATTGACTTAAAATACAAAAGAGTTCCCAACAGTGCCTGGGAAAAATTTCAGGTCTGTTTTATAGCCTTAGCTGTACTAAAGCCAAAAGAGGATATTAGAAAAGAGCTAATTATAATTACTCAGAGAGAAAATGATCATATCAAAGGCATTTCAATGTTCTGCCATTTCAGAGGACCTCATAAAGTTCAGGAAAAATTCTGATTCAGTTCATAATGGGAAACCTTTTTAAAAGTACCATAGTATTTTTGGAACCTCTGAATAGCCAGAGGGAGAACTGACTGAAAGGACGCAAGTCATCCTTACAGAGCATGGATGAGTGCATTAGGAACTTGGGAATAAACATTTGCTACTATTTTACTATTTTATTAATATTTATTCCACAAATCACCTGCTTCTGTGAACAACATTTTAGGTTGTCACAGAATTGATTGTCACAGAATCGATTTTTGTTTGTAATTTATTCTTGCAAGCAATACCGTGGAACCCTCAACAAAAGAGGAGCTGTGACACAATTGTTCTGCACATAGGAAATACATTGGACTTATGGTTCAGGAGGTTTATGGTGCCAGGCCTCGTCTCTGAGCAGCATGACACAAGATACACTGATTTTCAAAGTCCTTTCCTGTGCTCCCCTTTCTCCTCCCATGCTTTCCCATGTAGGAGTCTGCACCTCATTCAGTGAGGGAAGGAGAAGGAGAAATAGTGGTGGCAGATTGCTGGGACCATGCAAAAAATACTCGTGCCAAATCCTCTGCTTTCTTCCCAGTAAAACCTTTCCCCTGCACTTTTAACAACCTGCGGAACTGAAGACATCTCAGAGAGCACATCCTTGAGCCACCAAGGCATGTGCATTCCACTTTGGTATATCTAGACTGACATGGTGTCTTGGGGTGACTTTATGATGTGTATCCCATATTGCTGCCCTATGCACAGAAATTAATTTTTGTGCTTTTCTATGCCTCTAAACTGAGCCTGAGAGGGGGAAGGAAAAACTGAGCAAAACTTTTTCAAAGCAGTTTGCAGCTTGTTCAAGGTCACACAGAGATAGGAACTTTTCTTTCCAGCTGCAGCAGGGGAGTGAGGAAGCACCCAGCTTGCAGCTGCCCGGTCAGCTTTTGGCCAGTTGTTCAGTTTCTTTTTCTCTGGAGAGAGACTGAGAGTTCAACTTTTTCCTTCCCTGGAATTTTGGATTTTCTCCCTTTTCTACTGGACTGCTTCAATATCAGAGCATATCGGGAGGTCCTGGGCCAAGTCCCAGCTCCGAGGAGACCAAAGGGAGGACTCGAACACTTTCCCAGGTTTTTCTCCACAGCGAGAGATTTTATTATTTAGCATTATTATCCTTTTCCTGTGTGTTTGTTAAATAAATAGTTTTAATCTCTTTCACTTTCCTTTGAAATTTATTTTTTCCCGAAACTGGTGGGGGAGGGATGGTGGTGACCTGCCTTCTCTCAGAGGATATATTTCTAAATTTGGCCAAACTGGCACACATGGGAAATAGAATATTTTCTGCTTAGGTTCACCTGTGCAATGAATTTCTAGATACTGTTATGTGCTCCAAACAAATGTAAAAGCTGTCAATAATTTTTTTTTTTTCCCATAACAGTTGCTCAGAGGCTTTGCCTAGAATTCCTCTGGGCACAGGGAAAAAGAAGCAACAGGTATCTAAATACCACCATAATGATTTGTCCTGTGTCCTCTTTAATGTGAATGCAGTGGAGATAGGAGCAACATTAAATCATCACAGTCTGAAGTCAGAGAGGTAACACACAGGGAGCCTTGACTCGAATCTTATTGGCATATTTTTTTTTTTAGTAGTGTGTTATTTTCAGCTTCAGTGGATTTTTGTTCTGATTTTACAGAACGAAAATTTTAAAAAGTGATCATTGGCCATTTCTTCTGCATTTTTAATTCTGAATTGGTTTCAGAAATTCAGTCAAACACATCTGTGATTTTTGTGGAACAAAAGTCACAAATTCTCTAAGTATTTGTTTCACTGTATAAAGCATTTTAACTGTTCTCCCCAAGCTATTTTCCACCACTGATCGAAGTAATGGAATTGGCACCAAAGCAAACCTTTCTGTGACTAGTTCCATCAACTGGTTTACACATGTTACCTGTGTAGAAGTTGGTTGGGGTTTTTTTTAAACACTGAGGAATGAAAAATATCCATCTGTAAGTAGCATTTACTATGTAGGAAAACAAAGAAAAACATTTTTTCTCTTAACAGCCACACAGTCACCAGCAAATCAGTATGTGGGATATAGGATATCTCCAGAACATATTACAAGTCTGACAGAAGACAGACTTAGGCTGATGGTTCTGTCGGTTTAAATTTGGACATCTTTTAATTAGGATGATGATTATGACTAGCTTTCCAGAGACATTACCAGATAAGTAAACTTTCTGAAATTGCATATTAAGTTCTCATGAGAGATCTTGAGCAGTTTTACTGGCAGTGGGTGTTTCAGTCATCCAAGTCTGTTAGAATAGCAAGTCAAATATTCATCTTTCTGCTTTGCGTTTGAATTTTCCACGTGGGCTACATCTAAAGTAGGATGTGGAAGTTTAGAAAGTTCATATGCAAAATGTTATTGCAAAGCACTGTAATGGATTGGCTGGCATGTATGGGTGCATGTGGACACACACATGCTTGTATGTGTGGCTGGGTGGCATCAAAACTCATTTGTATCAAAGATCAAGCAAATAATTATTTTCCTCTAGCATAAAAAGGTTGACATTCTAAATTCTTCTGTTATGAAGCATCTATCTAGCATATCTAAGTGGCATCTGTGCCAGCAGTTTTAGAATCTCTGGAAGATATTTGAGACAGAAAAGTTCTACTCTGAGTTGTTGAGGGAATTTGGTCAGGTCTGTGGAGCAATGCCTTATTTACAAGTTTCAATAGGTGAACTCAATCCAGGTTCTCTGTACAAATTTTGTTTCAAACCAGACTCTGCAAGGCTAGTGCAGTCTTGCATAAAATAGTTTCCTTTTCTAGTCCTAAAATAAACTGTTCCTTTCCACACATAAAACAGCCTTGCTTGCTTGACGGACAAGATACTCATCTTCTCTGAATCTGCATGTCTCTGTGGAGTTTAACAAGATGCAACCATGTACAAAAGCTGCGAATCTGTTCTGCGAACTGCAGTCTGGCAGAAATCTGTATTTGTAACTTCATATCTTCTTAGCTCAGCCTGAATGAGGAAAATTAAAAAACTTGTGAAATGAGTCTTATATTTCATGGTGACCAGATTGGTTGGAAACACTGTTGGGTTTTATAGGATTTTATAGACCATTTAAGACATATCAGTTCAGCTGGATGGAGCTGTCATTCAGCCCCCAGCATACAACACAAGTCCTGAGCAGCCTATCTTCCTTCAATTAATTTTGGTTTAAATAAATTGGAAAAAACCCTAAGAAGGAACTTCACACTTATCCTTCTCTGTCTTGAGAGGTGATGCCATTATGTCTGCAATGTCAAGACTGAGTCAAAAGAACTTCTTTCCCTCTGTTGGGCTGTTCCTGGTAAAAAGCATGCTTTTGATTTACAATCTGAGGTGAAGAACATTGTTCTTTATATCTGTTCAGTTCTATGATAGATGGTACTTAAGATTTTATTGTTTACCAGTTAGTAACCTAACGTGTGTTTATTTTTGAGTCCTTTAAACTCCATGACCATTATTTTTTATTTAGACACATTTTCTTTTGTCCCTTTGTTTCACCTGCCTTTAATAGACTGCTATCATTATCTTTAAATTGATGTCAGATGAGGTCCTCTCTGCAGGAAAAGTGCTTTTAGTCTTCATTGCACATGGCAATCTCTAGCTCTTTCTTATCCATCCTTCAAAGACAACAATACTGGAAGACTGCTGGGCTCATGTCTCTTTTAAGGGCATTAATGGACTCTGTACCCTGTTAGGATGCTTTTTCATGCTTCTGTCATCCTTTCCAGCTGAAAATTTGACAAGATAAGAATTTATAAGGACTGTGGTGTTTTAACAGGCCCTTTTTCTCTTATATTCTATAATCCCTGTGGAGTTTCAGAAATGGTTAGGCTGTGATGAAACACACCTAGGCAGAAGCCGAATAACCAAATGTTGTGAGTTACATTCTAACATCAGCTAAGTAAAACTGTGCATCTTTTCATCCATACAAAATAAAAAATAAAATTTCACTGAAATTTGATTGATATTCTGTTGATCTGGAGAGCTCCACAAATATAATGAAATTCGAAGGGTTCTGACCTTTGAGTCCACTTGACAAGCCCTTAGTAAGCTAGGAGGTGCAAAAGTGTCCTGAAATCCAGTGTTAAAGGATGTGGCCCATAAAAAACATCGTGTTCCCTTTCAGTGTGACAACACTTTATACATTCAGGCTGAGCAATGGGATTAAATACAGGATTATTATGAGATCAATCCCTTGTTGTGGTTTAAGCCCAAAAGGCAGCTCGTAGTCACTTGGTCACTCCCCCCACAGTAGGAAGAGGGAGAGAATCAAAGGGCAAAAGTTAGAAAACACGTGGGTTGAAATCATCTGATAGGTAAAGCAAAAGTAGTGTGTGCATACAAGGTGAAATGAGGACTTAATTCACAACTTCTCAAGGACAGACAGGTGTTCAGCCATCTCCAGGAAAACAGGGCTCCATCTTGCTTACAAGATGTTACAAGCGCTGTAATTTTGAATGCCCCCTGCTTTGTCCTTTCCCCAGCTTTTATTGCTGAGCACAACATTGTATGGTGTGGAATATCCCTTGGTCAGTCAGGGTCAGCTGTCCTGGCTGTGTCCCCTCCCAATTCCTTGTGCACCCTCAGCCTCCTCGCTGGTGATGTGGGGTGAGCAGCTGAAAAGGCCTTGGCTCTGTGTAAGCTCTGCTCAGCAAAAATTACTGTGTTACCAACACTGTTTTCATGACAGCCCCATGCAGGCTACAATGAAGAAAATTAACTGTATCCCAGCTAAAACCAGTGCATCCCTGATCACTCAGAGATCCTCTGATACTGCGTGCGTTGACACCATCAAGGACTTCCAAATGCACTGGCCAGGTGCCTGCTAGAGCTGTGTTGGCTGGTCAGCAGTGCCAACAGTTTGTGCAACTCTGCTTGTGAGGGGATGGCAGGGGTGGCCTCTTGCTGCTGGAAAGGGACAAGGGATGCAGAGGGGCTGCCAGAGGGGCCACGTCTCTAACTCTGCCTTCATAACTGAGATGACGACCTGGGCTCTGTCTTTGGATGAACCTGTCTGTGATCTTTTCTTAGTCTTTGATTCTGTCTACCTGTCATTTTTATGTGAGCCTACACTGCGAGCAGAGTAGTGAATAAGAAAGCTAAATTCTCTGGTTTTGTAGAGACTGTTAAGATACACTCTTATACCTTCACCATTCCTCTGTGCTTTGGTCTCAATCCTCTTGAGAGCAGAAAACACACACACACAGGGCACTTGGACTCTCAGGGGTCCTTGCTGGGGTGTGAAGGGCTTGGAATAGGAGCACATGGCTGTGGGATGCACAGCAGTGGACCTCAGGTCTTCATGCAGGTATAGGACCTCATGTTTGGTCATCCAGAAAGTTTAATGTGGCAACCCATGGGGCAACAGCCCTAGGATCACCCCTACAGCCTGCTGCTTACAAGCCTTTCCTCAAATCCATGGCATATTTAGATGACTAAGAACTTTGGTCTGAAAACTGTGGCACAAGTTGTTGCTTTCAAAGTATCAAAAAGTCAGGAAGACCATAAAGTACAGGAAATATCCACAGCAGAGCAGCAAATAGGCTGTGAAATGAAAGCATGGTCCAACCTCATAACACTCACTGTAACACCCTGGTGATCACCATCAAAACTATGCTGAAAAAGTCAAACTACAGAAAGAAGCAATTGCCCTGCACTCTTTACTCTGATTTCATCATGTTTCTGGCCACTTTACTAATTCCCTGTGATTTCTGCATTTCCCTACTGCTTAAAAACTCTGATCTTTCCTTTGCAGAAATACTTTTTCAGAATCCAATACTTGATCTAACAATCATAGTAAATGAACTTTTCACCTTGTTTTTACTTTAAAAGTGCAATTTCACTGGCAAGAGATGACTTAGTAGTTTCAACCTAGGTTCTTAAAGGCATAAATTAAAGTGGAAAAACTTAAATTCTTTCATTCTTTACCTCTGGAAATCTGCTCAGCCTGGGCTTTTCTGATTGGTTTTCCCTGGCTGTTGAATTGATATTGTGATGATTATGTTATGATTTCATAAATAATGTGATGTAATTCAGAAAATCAGATGAGAACTTCTTGGAGAACAGTTGCATTGAAAACCTGAGAGGAAAAACCCATCTTCTGAAAGAAGGTTTTCTGTTCAAATAAATATTTGTTTAGATCTGACATTGCTGGAGATGTAAAAGAGCACAGCACTGCTGAGATCTGCACTGCCGTTTTCATCTCACTGTCTGTGACTTAGTTATAAGTAAACATCATACTCACAAACATGATTCTTGGTTGTCTCTCCACAAGCGTTTTGAGTATCTTTTTTTCACATATTACTTGTTTCTCTGTCCCTAATAATAAATGTGAGGTTTCTTTTGAACCTGGGAATGAGCTTCAGCATCAGATGTTTTCTGTACTGCCTGGTAAGCAGTGATACAATACACAAGTCTCACTGCTCTGCTGCATGTCCTCCAAAATGGTACTGTGATTTTTTTTTTTTTTTTTTTTTTAGATTTTATTTTGTAGGGGAGGGGTAGGACTTAAAGGCTGTATTTTACTTGGTTTTTTTCATGACTGAGGACAATGGTCCTTCCTGGTGTTTCTCATGTAATACCACCAGCAATGTCTGCATGCAGCTCTTGCAAGAGGTTCATTTAAACTGGGGGTATTAAATGATAGAAAATCTCAGACACATGGTAATATAAAACACTTCTGACTTGAAATTCTAGCCAGTGATAAATTGTTTGAGGCTTAATTTTATGGTTTAAAAAGCCACAAAATCTCTCATGTGAGTACAGGCAGGTATAATACAGTTGTTAATTTTATTTATATTTACTTAACCGAACAAAGGATGAGCTTGTTGGTTTACATGAAAAACAGATCTGAGCACATGAAAACACTGGGGATACATATCTGTAAGACTTAAAAGATGTAATTTGAATTTTTCCTTCCTTGAAATGTCTGGCTTTGGGAGACTTTTCAATCAATAAGTGTCCCAGGACCTCAAAGAGAATAACAGTAGTTTTTATGAGGAATATTTAAATAACAGGTTCATCCTTACACATCACTTACATTTCTTATGAGGTATTCAAACCTGAAAGCAAGAAATGTAATTTTAAAGTTTATTTTATTGTCAAAAAAAATTTTGTTCTTTAAATTAATGATTTAGGAAAAATCTGAAATGACACTCTTTTTATTTTTCCTAGAGCCAGGCTGAAAAAAAAAAATATGTAAAAAAACTAAGCTAGACAATCTGTATGTAATGAATATAAATTTTATCCTAAACCAGCAGAATCAAATTATATATTGTAACATTTAGCACTTCTGCTAAGATATATGCTATCAAATTTTCAGTGTAATATAAATGTTCATAAAGAAGATTATTCATCCAATTTTGAAACCCAGAAATAAAAATTAAAATTAAATGAGACTAAAATGAACATTGATTACAGTGTTTTTTCTGCCCCACTTAATTCACTCTGGTTAAAGCTAGGGTCCTTAGGACTCTTATTTCAGGGGGAAAAGTTACCTCGTCTATGCTACTTTTAAATTGTATGAAAGCCATGGTTTTGGAGGGCAAAGTGGGGGTTTTTCAGGGTTAAGACACAAGCTGGGCAGAAGAGGACTTCAATGACCATTTTGTACACCTTAAAGTACTGGATATTCTGGCCTTGGGGTTGTAATGCATTGGGTCCCACTGGAACCTCTTCTCATGGGGCCTTCATGTTCCACCAGTACATCTGCTCTGCAGGTCAAAGTGTCACAGCAGGTCCTGCAGACCTAGAGGACTTAACTGTGGTCAGCTTTGTTGTTAAAGGTGGTGTAGCTCCAGCAGCAAAGAGAGCTAAGCTGGTCAGTAATGACACAGATTGCAGCACCTGGCAGACACCCTGAACCCTATTCCATAGCTAATTATTCACCTGATTTCACTAAATGAAACACAGCTTGGGTGTGTGCAAAACAGAGATTCTGAAAGTTAAGGGTGTTTCTGTGTACAAAAAAAAGAGCACATCTTATATATCTTGGATTAATGCATCATTTATGGCTTCTTTTATTTAAAGAAAAATAAACCTAGAAAACCACATGTCAATGCCCTCATTGTCAGGTACCAATGTTCAGGCAGTGAATTGCTCCCCAAGCACCAATGCCTCCTCTAAAATTTTCAATTTATAATGATGAGATGAGCTTCTCCACTTGTAAAAAAAAAAAAAACAACCAACTTCTTTTGACATTAAAGTTGGCCTGGTATTCTAAAATGAACTCGGGAAAAGAGGCAGGATCTGAAGCAATTTCCCTTCTTTGGGGGTAATGAATCCAAATAGGGCATCATTGCAATGCTTATGCCAAACACATGAGAGAAGCTGGGAATCCTCTGTAACACTTCATGTCACAGTGGAAGGGACAACTGCCCAATGAAGAGAAAGCTCTTATTGAGACACACAAATCTGTACCTTTCAGATAAATTTTCAGAATTGGGAAGGCAGTGGCAAATTCCATGTGAGCATAATGCAGCAGCAAGAACTGCAGCCACATGTTTAGTGTCAGTTCAGATGTCCCTTTTGACATGCAATATGTAGTCTCATGATTGAAATAGAAATGTGTATGGACCCTGTTGCCTTGTGCTTTTGTTTTATCTGTTACATAAATGGAAATCACTACTATTTTGACATGACTACCTTATTTCCACTTCATGTGTATTGCAAATCACTAAAAAAATGGGAGTATTGCAGCACTAGACCCAGAGATTTTATTTTTTCACTGCACTACTTTTGTGATAATTATTTGGCTGAATTAAAGCAGAGTTTTCCCATAGACAATGAAATGCTCAATGTGGCTGTCTGGCAAGGTCATGCATAGGGTAATAATTTGCATGGAGCTGGAAGAAGTACATGCCTTTCCAGGGCATAAACAGGCTTTGAGAATGCCAAAAATGATACAAGAAAAATAATTATAACTTGAATAAAACCAGCTTGTTTCTTTTAACCTTCCCCCAGATTCAGCTAATTTATTGAACTCTGGGCATTGCAGTCAGAGCTCCAAAGAGCTTTTCTGTTCCATTTTGCTGCACTCCACTGCATGAATGATCAGGGAATGTAGCAGTGCCCTTGATTCAGACGTTTACAAATCACAGACCTGTGGTGTTTGACTATCTTATCAGCACACATGATGCAGATAGAAACCTGCTCAGAGTCATGGCAGCACAAAGAGGTACTGTCTGAATTGCATTACTTAACAAGTTGCAGGGCTGTCTTTCAAAAGCCACAAGGTATTGCCTTTTTTTTTCTTTTAAAATAATATCCACTACCACCTACCTGCTAACATAAAATTTCTAATACTTCTGATCATAAAGGTACATTATTATTCTTGATGTGAGAAAGCAAATATAAATCAAATTTTTAACAGTTAAAGGCACTGAAAATATTTCATCTGACCCTGGTAAGATGCTGCAGCAAATATTATGTGTGGGTGGCAAAGAATTACTGTTCTATTTTCTGTAGAAAAGGATAATGAAATTAGATGCCAGGGTGGTATTTTTATGACCATGGACCTGTGACTGACTTGGTCCTATGACTATTTCAATGAGTTGTTTGGTGTTGTTTTATTTGTGTGTACATGTTGCAGGTTTTTTTGTGTCTTTTTTTTTTTAATATACTTATGCATCCTTGAATTTGAAAAAAACAAATTATATGGTATGTTTGTAAAATCCATGCCATATATAGCATATAGATAATATTATAGGTATATCCTTCATAGATAGTCTTGTCTGATTTAAGTTACACATCAACCTGGTGAAATGTCGCCCAGATCTGTAATGAGAGTGCTGTCCTGGAACTGGCATGGTGGAGGAGACACTGGAACATGCTTCTGTGCCAGTGAAATCTTGTGTGCCTTGGATAATTTGCTTCTGTTTGGGCTGGGGTGGTAGAGAACTATTGCACAACTCAACTTTACCCTGCCTGCTGTGAGGCCCTGATATATGGCAGAAGGATTAACTTCAGGTTCCTGTGAGGTTCTCAGTGCCTGATGTGATATAAATACAACTGTTGACACTTTTGATGGCCTAGATCAGATTGTCAGAATACAGCCTCTAACCCTGTGTCATACAAATAATGGAATCTCTAACAAGGTCTTGAACCAAGAAAACATACCTTAGGTTAGGTCTGACAAACAGGTAAGGTGTTTAAACCATGTTCTGGCATCTCAGAAAGTATGTGACAGTGCTGGATGAAATGAAGAATTCCAGGCCTGAGCACCAACTTTGCAGAGCTTTCTGTTTATTGTTAGTACATGCATTTTCTTCCAAAATGTAAAGTTTTTTTGTTAAGCTTATGGAGAAAATGTTCTGTATACATCTGCAGAGAGGGAAGAGAAATTATGGAAGAGAAAGCATGATTAGCTCTACTACCCAGCAGGGACAAAAGCTGAAGCATTCAACCATTAAAATAGTTCTGTGTTATAAAGGAGATTAGCCTGAAATCTCTTGTCAATAGAGATATACATACAGGAAAGCAATTTAATGTGTCCACATTTGCTAGAATATTGAATTAGACAGGGAATTTTGGCATTTACTGAGAGCAAGTAAATACTTTCCGTGGCCTGATGAGAGTATAATATTGATCAATTGGACACATTTGTCTATAAAACAATAGTCCCAATCCTTTTGCTGAGGCAGATGAATTTAATGTGAACATGCAGAATCAAGTCAGAAATATGACAATCTGCCAAGGCGATGATGAGTTCTTTTCAGTTCAGGCTTTGACAGGTAAAGCATGATGTGTAGGGTGGTCAAAGAAAGAAAAAAAACCAATCACTTGCTTATGAACGGTCACTGAGGGCATGTTTGTAATATGCTCTGCAGGGAGCACAGAGAGATCTGTGAAACACCATGGTAGCGCTTTTTTGCAGACCTAGTTGGGCAACTGTTATTAAAATCCCTGCTAGGAATGAAATCCCTGTTATGAATGATTTTTTGGGACTTAGAAACACTTCATACATTAATTGAAAATCAATATACATGTAACAAAAGTGGGGTTTTTTTAGGAGTGTTTACAGATCTGAAAACATCGAGAATTTTACCTAAAATAGAAATACTTAAAAATTCAGATCTGAAAAATATTATTGATAATTTGATATTATTTTTAAGCTCATTATTTTAAATGTTCTTTTTCAGAGACAGAGGTGGGTATTAAGTAAAAATGACTTTTCACTTTTGGCTTCCTTGCCTAAAGATTGATTGATGACCTTTCCAATGGATTATTTTAAATCTTCACAAAGGAACTATTCCTTCTGCACAGTACAAATATATAATATACATGCATAGATCTGAATTTTCTGGACACCTACATCTTTGCTAAAGCTCCTACCATATTCCAGGCAGCATTTGTGTGTGCTATTACCAAGACTGGACTGCATGCTTAAAAGAAAATCTGACTTCGTATACAGATATTTCATAGAGATTTTTGTCCTATCTACGTGTATATTTATATCTATATAATTTCAAGGATCCATTTTTATATATATATATATTCCTGAAAGCCAGCATGACTATGGAGGCTTGTGTTGCATACATCACTTTGATGACCTGAACATATTGTATGGAGAACATAAGTCTCCAAGTAGAGACACAGTAATTGTAGTAGAGGGTAGAGCAGGTCAGCATTAGATTTAACATTTTGTATGAGTCAGCTTCAGCTGCTGCTCTCCAAATAAAGAAGAGCTGGTAACTGCTTTGTCCTGTTAGCAATCCGAGAGAATCCCTGTTACCCTTTTGCTTGACAAGTTATTGAATCTCCTGAAGGGCTGTGATTTACTCCTCTGCTGTTGCTAGCTCATTACTCATGGCTGCCTGGACCATTCCCATCCCCTCTGTGTCCGGTGTGCTGGGGATGAGGGGCAGAAGCTCCCAGACAGGAGCGGAGCTGGCCAGGGCTCCTGGGCAGCCCCAGCCCTGGGGATGGGGGCTGGGGGTGGACCAGACTCAGCCCATGGACAGGTGGGACAGGGCTGTGGTGGTGCTGGAGATGTGTCCTGTGGCCTCTCTGGGGCCAGGACTGATGGTCCTGGGGCTGGAATGGGATCCTAGGCTGTGGGCAGGGAGGGTAGGGCCCACATGTGCACTCTGGCACTGACAGAAAATGTGGCAGGTATTTTGGGCCAGAATCTGCTACCCGCGTTCTATGGAAATCCTGGTCTCCATGGCAGTGCAAAAGAAGTTTCTCAAGTTCTTACATGACCTGAAATAAGAAGCTTATTCTGAGCAAAACCATCTCTGGGGTGGGAGCAAAACAAGTGGGAAATAAATACAATGATATCTCACCTAAATAACTGGTTGAAAAACAATCATGCTCCCCAAATCTATCATTCCTCTGTTGCCTGATCAAGCTCTCCCTGAGTTTTCCCTGCTTCTCATCGGAAAGTGATTGTCCTAACAAACGCATTAACATTTATTGACTTGATCTCATGATTCTTTGGCGCAAAATGATCCTGATGTGTTCAGATACTATTCCTTTTCTATTATCTACATCTGTATGCATATGACAAATTCTTTGGAGGTTTTATATATGACCTTTTAAAAAAAAACTTCTGTCCGTTTTACCACAGCTTCACACTTAGGAAAAATCCTGAATTTAGAGTGAGTCCAACAGAGTCAGGATTTCTTTGTGTGAGGACTCTCAAGGCCATTAATACAAATTAAAAAATGATTTTAAAGAAAATGAAAGCTATGAATCCATGATTGAGCATCTTTATTCAGAATTCAAGTGTTTGCATTTTTTTTTAACTATTTTCAGTTTGGAAGTGAATTAAACTAATCACCCAGGTTTAGTGCTGTTCAACTACCAAATGTTCAACTCAAACTCACATTAACTTTTAGAGTGTCCATGTCTCAAATGAACAAAACAAAGGCAATATTTTTTTATAGATACAAGTTGATTTTACTATATACAGTGGGAAAAGTCTTTCTTAGTCAATTTTTTGGTGCTTCAGTCATAAAAGAAATACGCAGTTATTTTTTCTGGGAAACTGAATATATTTCCAGTAAAATTGATTTACTAACTGAAAGCTTAAGTGAAAGAATATCTATGAGGTTTCCCAAATAAAAGAAAGGAAATTCCAAATCATATATATATATATGTATGTATTTAGAAACTCCCATTCCCAACACTGTCCTTTGATTCATTCTGTCTTAGCCTGATTTTGAATATCTTAAGATTTTTAATTTGTTTCACTTCCTATAGTGTTGCACAAGCAGACAGGGTGCTTGCTGAATCCCTGCCTCTGAGAAGCTCTGTGCAGTTCTTTATTCAAGGACTATCCTATTTAAGGGATACAATAACCCAGACATTGCACACTTCTATATAAAAATTTTACTCTTTTCTCTCAGCATGATGCATTTCTCTATATGGCTAACTATATATATATAAAATGTTGCCCTTAGAAACTCTGTGAAATTTAGCATAGATAAATTTCATATAATTTTAGTGGACCAAAAGTGTACATAGGGGGGTTGTTTTCTGCTGAAGCACACAAGAAAGCTGAAATGAACTTGAAAGTGATATGGGCTCTTGGCTTCATGAAAGAAAATGAAACGAGATGTTTAGATTGTTCCCTCCTGAATTGCTGGGTGTCATGCTTGGGTCAATAAAGCTCAAAGCCTGAGTTTTTTACAGCAGTCATGAATTTATGATTAGGTCAGCAATGAGGTAGAGTGAAACATTTTGTGGGTCTGAGCAAAAGCATGTTCAGTTCCAGATTCCACTACCCATCTGCCCCTCTAAGCCCTGGAAAAAGACAGACCACCACTTAAATTGCATTCTGTGACCTAATACTCTTATGAGGGGTACTTCCCTTGGATTTATTTTGGTAATTTCTTGTTTTGATATGTGTGGCACATACTTCTGTTCCACTTAGGAGACTTAGAAAACTTCCATCAGAATGTTAAGGAAGCTTATGAACAAAAGATCTATACCGTGCTTATCAATTACCAGTTTCAGGTGGCTTCTCATGGATGGGGCTGCCTGTGACTTAATCTGTCCACAGACCATCTTCAGGAACACTGGACTCAATCAACCTTGGAGTGCACCATCATGATGATCTTGGGATGGGCTTGGATTCATGATTCATTGAGCATGTAACACATTGTGGACAGAGCTCAGCATTTGCCTGTGACTGAGTGCCCTTTCCCTCAGTAGAAATTGTGTTTGGAGTTCACTGGGAAAAGCACACAGGAAAAAAGATGGTTCTGGCATAACCTTGACCTCAAACTTTTTTTGGCTCATAACTCGTTAACCACAGTACAGCCATGCGGAGGATCTGACATATAACCCAAAAAAGTGTAATGTGTAAACAGATATGCTTAGGACTGACATTTTCACAGGTCTCACCAGAAAACAAGTGTTAGATCCTGTCTGAAGAGTAAAGGAATTCATATGCTTAGTTAGTTAGTTAGTTAGTTAGTTAGTGTAGATACTCTTACACCACCATGAGGTGTTTTCTAGCAGTAACATTTCATAAAATGAGAAAAGGCTCTACTTTTGGTTTGGTATAACTCTATGCCAATAGCCAGTTTTTGCATCTTAAATATATCAGAAGAATTCAAAACCACCATAAACTATTAATCAGACTCACAAGGAAAGTGAAGACAGAAATACCTATGAACATGTCTTAGGTGTTTGAGCTTTTGTCTGATAGGCTTGGACAGTTATGACCTTCACTGCTTGTGCTCCGAATTGTGTGAGCAAGACAAGTTCCAGTTCCTGAAGCCAAAGAGCTACATTAACATGTCAGTGTCCCAAAGTACATTCCCCTTTTACCATGGCTAATGGTTTTTCTGTCAGAGCTGATATGCATGTAGCCATGAGCAAAGGCTTCCCTCTGAGTCCCAGGCAAACATCCCACCATCATTCATGAAAGTGTTTCCACACACAGTGATGAAGTATCATCACCTCCTCAGCTCTCCTTGACAGACTGGTTTTGATCATGGTCACACAGAGGGTGTACAGCAGAAGTATTCCCCAAGCCCATCCTTCTTCTGGATCTTCTCACACTATGATGAAACACAGCTACACTCCCTTGCAAGACTCTGTGGGAAAATGCATCTGTACTGCACCTGTCCTATTAGCAGACTGTCCCAGAGAGCCAGGCTGCCATCCTGAATAAGTTCAAGAAATGCTACAGAAATTTCTCTTTAAAGTATTCCAAGAAATCCAAGTGGTTTTCATAACAGCTAAAGACAGTAATTCTGGTTCTTTAGTGTGTGACAAGGAAAAATTGGCTAAAGATGTGTGACAGCTGCTTGAAAACTCATTCAAACTGACAAAGCTCTTGAAGTAACTGCCTGCATTCATAGCAGTGAAGAGGTTCACTGCAAAAGCAATCACTTTTAATTGTAAGAATATCCTTGGCTCATAATTTTATTCTCTTCTTAGTCAGATTTCTTAAATCAAGGACACATTATATTTTAGACTGTAAAAGTATGTCAGGTCTATCCCAGTTTTTCAGCCAAAATGTTTTCTGGCAAAATTATTTCCCCAGTTGAAATGTTCTCATAAAATGTAAAGGGAAATAAAAAGGAAAAAAAAGAAGAAGAAAACAAAAGGGTGAATTACTTTATCTCTCTGGCCTATTATTTATACTCAGTCCATCTGCCTAAGTTTTAAAATCTGCATTTTTACATGTGTCTAAGGTTGTCAGATTCACATGTTACAGAGTTTTAATGGAAGTTTGATGCCTGAGAGTATTCCTATAGTGCTTTTCCTTTACACAACGAATTTTTCATTTGCTTTCTCTAAGACAAAGGTGGTATTGCCTCATTATATCATTAGTCCATCTGCTCTCCCCAAAACACCAGGTAGATTTTGCAGTTT
Organism: Corvus brachyrhynchos; assembly: GCF_000691975.1. Lineage (NCBI taxonomy): Eukaryota > Metazoa > Chordata > Aves > Passeriformes > Corvidae > Corvus > Corvus brachyrhynchos. The sequence goes on along the minus strand of NW_008246057.1, from coordinate 401,671 downwards.
GAATTCTGCATTCCCACTGTATGGAACCTATCTGAGATTCTGAGACTTCATCTACAGGGTCTGTAATCATATCTTTAAAGTCAGTACTAATAGTTATAATGTCTTTAAGACTTATTTCAAAAACTTGGATCTTGCTTAATCATTGCTAACAGACTGTGAAGTTGTCTCAACGAAGTTCAGGAACTTTAAGCTTAGAATCTCTTGAACAAAACCATGAAATAATATTTCTTTGAGTTCTTACTATTCAGATTGATAAAGAGTTGAATTATCCATAAATCAAGTGCAGAGAGAGATACTCTGCAGAATAACAGATATTCTGCTTTTATTTTTGTGATTAATCACAACAGAAGTGCTAGTTAGATTTTAGAAAATGCACAAATGTACACATACAAACCAGTAGGTAGAGAAAGTCTTGGGGCAGTAGTGACTGGCACCTACCAATCAATGCATGAAACACCATAAATAACAATAAAAAAGAAAAAAGTCAAATACAATATTGAGATGTAACAGGTGGATCATAGAATCATTAGGGATTGTTCAAGATGGTGGAGAAAAACCCACCTAAAGTATTTTTTAAGAAGTTGAACCAAAATCTGGATCAGAAGTATAACAGCTACTGGGATGATCAGTAGAATGGAGAGGCTTTTCATAAAAAGTTATTAAAAAAGCTTTGCTTGTTAAGTCCATGAGATGAAGTCTCAGAGAGAGGATATGATTGCTCTATAAAGATCCTTGATGGGTAAGCATCAGGAAGGGGAAAAACTATTTATGGTAAAGGACAGTGCTGACACAAGAATAAATGCATATAAACTAGCTATGGATGCAATTAGGCTGGATATGAGGAGATTTTTAACCATGAGAGAAACAAGAATTGGGAACAGACTTCCAAATAGAAGCTTAAGCATATAAAACCTAACTGACTCTAAGACAGAGAGCCACAATGGTTTCTGAAAAAAATAATACAATATGTGTCATCAAACAACGACACTTCAGGAGTCAGGCTTGTTCCCTGATTGTTATGCATAAGCATATGTGTGGTTTACAAACTGTGTAGAGCACTAATGTTCCTGCATTTTAAAAATTTTAAAGTCATTATCCACATGTAATTTTAATCCATTACTACTGTGTCTGTACAGTACCTTTCAAACTGAGTAGGTTTCATTTTGACATGGTAAAAGTGATTAGTCATCAAAATAGTTTTATGAAATAACTAATCAAATGGGATGATGTGACTAGCACATTATCACCTTCCATTTGAAACTCCAGGCTCATCTGTCACAACAGATAAAACTGCGAAACACAGAGACAGGAACATTTGAGCAAGAGAAACCATCTTCTGATCGATGTTATGCTGAAAGACGAGGAACTCATGCAATTAACATGTGACACCCCTCACTCTTCACTGAAAATATTTTGGATGCTAAAAAATTGCACTGCTATCCTTGTAGTCCTAATGATAACTTTCTGAATATACATCAGGACAAGTAAATCCATTCTTTTTCCTGAAATCAGTGATAATTAGGTGGATAGCTTAGCAGGCAAGAAGGTTGAGAGTGTATTTGGTAAACAACCTGACGTGCTTTTCTGTCATCAAGGGCATCAATTGTGCCCATCTTTGTACAAACAGACTTTCATGTTCCTGTTTATTATGTATGTACTGAAATCTACGACTGATCAAGTCCCTCTTTAAAGATTTTAAGTAATCTCTATATTTTTCTGAAAGTAAAAAACACACTTTCAGTATTGTTGTCTGCAATGTTCTGCCTTGAAGTCTCACCTCAGTAATCCTACTTCATTACAGAAAGTAAAAAAAGTCATTATTGGAACATACTGGGATTTTACACTCAACTGTGTAGTTGAAAAAATGACACAAACCTGCATTTTTTTGATTTAAACAACAATAAAAATATCAATACAAAACCTCTATGGACTTCAGTTTAATAGATCTGTAATTACAGTTGTTTACAGAGACTCAAACAAACAAAAAAGCCCCTAGGTATAAGTAAAGGCTTCAGACATCCAACCAATATGAAAAATCAACTGAAGAATCTCTACTTTGGCTCTCTTTCTGACCAAATCTGTAAGATTTCCCCCAGAGCTGCCAGATCAATAACCTCTGCATGCATGAGAAGATCTTGTAGCAGCTCTGTGAAATCAGTTCCACGCTTCATGGGGAATGCCCTTCTGGTGATGCCCTTTCCTTTAAAACAGGAGGCAATCAGTCACTCAGCTCATCTCACCCCTGCAGCTACATCCAAAACAAAGTGTTCTTCAGAGAGGTGTGTTCTGTGCTATCCAAGGCATGGCTCTCAGCTCCACACCTTGGGAACTGTTTGGAGACCATGAGGCAGATAAGCACTGGCTTTGCAGGCAAAGGAAGGCATGCTGGACTTGGTGCTGGTTTTTCCTGCACCATGGAGCCTCATGTTTTAGAAGTCTAATTTGAAGGTGGTCATGGCTGAGATAGACAAGGAAGGTCACATCTAAGATGAGTACTTGACTGCTACCTGTGCCAAAATAGCAAAATGTGTCCAGATCAAGGGCCACCATGTGCTAAAGGACCGTGTCTAAAGCCATCCCTGTCATGCTTCCTTCTGTGTTTAAGGGACACAAGCTTTAATTCAGAGTCTAGGATTGCATCACCATTTTCTCTGCTCCTCCCAATGTACGCAAATGAGTTTCAGCCTGTTCTCTGATTCTTGCCCATTTCTTGCACAGACATCAGCTGTGGCCTTACCCACTTTAATGAAATGAGATGGAACCAAAATTTTATTGAGTGCAGACTTCAGAGCAGATGCTGCAACCTAAGCCTGATGCATGGCCCCCATAGCCATGACAAATAAAGGAGCAGCTGAGTTACCCTGCCTCTACTCCTCCTTTTCTGGTGAGATTGTTTAAACCTCAGTGTATTTACAAGCCTGTTGAGAATAGTAAATTTTACAGAAATTCTGGCTTCAAAAAGCTTTAGTGCTTTCTATTCATTATCTCATTTTCCACATTATTAACTGTTTCCTAATACCCAGTTTTTTCCCTGTAAATAGAAGTGAAAGAGTGCTTGTAATAGCCTCCATTCCATGAAAGCCTGAAAGAACAACACATTATACTTTAATTGTTGTCTTAGTTGAGCATTCAGCAGCACTGGCTTCTATTAATAACACAGGTACCTGGTGTCATTTCACAGTCTTGGTGTCTGAATGTGTTTTTATTTTTAATCAGAATAGACTTGTGATCGAGAATACCAATGTATTAATTTTTTGATAAAATTAAGACTCAGAAGACACTGTAGAGATAGATACAGTAAATTAAAGCTGACTTTAAAGATTATTTAATCAAAATGGGTCCAATTTAAGACTGTGTTAGCTTTACACAGTTGAAAGCTTCACTGATTGCATTAAAATGGCTTTAGACACATGGTGTCAGAGCAGACAGAGTCATAAGTTAGCCACTTTTCTCCACCAGAAAACAAATTTCATGAAATTTTCAGGACATCATTCATTATACATTTCCTTTTGGTGCCTCCTTGAAATGCTCTGCTTCAGACACTTAAAACACAATCAAGATTACATAATCTCAGAAGTATTTTCTTCCTGAGTGTACAGTCCCTGATTGCATCCCAAGTAATGAGCATATCAGTTTTATCTATTGATGTGGTCCTAAAATGTGTAAGTAAAGTTATAAATGATACTGAAAATCACTATCACAAGGGAGAGTAGAAACCCATTGTTAGTTTACAAACCCTAAATTCTAAACATTTAAGTTGTCTTGCTGTGCCCCAGATTGAAGACTGTTTTATAATCTCAGTGGTGGGTAACTTGGTGTGTGTAAGAAGAGTAGCTGCTTTCGTAAAATATTAGAGTCAGTGTTTTTTCTCATCAGAAGGGCTCTTTGTCTGTTGTGTATAAATGCCACATTTCTACTTTACTGAAGAAGACATTGTTCGTACATCAACCCGGCCAGCATTTTTTATTATGCACTTTTCCCCAACACTTTGTGCAGGTAAATCAGAAGTAGATGAAACCCTAAACACTTCCAGTTGCCTTTGATGAAGCATTATTTCAGATTTCTCAGCACTTTGTAGGATCAAGAACACAGAGCATCAAAGCTTACTCTGGCATGAAGACTGAGAAACGGCCACCATGTAAAAACTTCATGGAAGGTTTTTCTGTCTCAAGACCCTTCTGTCATCTGCAGTTATTTGAATCTTCCATAGCAGCAGTGTGAGATTGAATCATGAGCTGGTGTTGCTGCCTCTCAAGGACTTCTGGTCTAGTTGTTGTTAAGGTCTGTAGCCAGTTAATCTTCATTATGTAATAGATAAAATACATGCTTCTCCTCTTGAAAATTAACATCAGTTACAGTATTGATTTTAATCTAGTACTTTTGTATTGATAAAACACCATGTTTCCAAACAAGCTTTAATTGGTATATGGAACCAAAATCTTTGCATTAGAGTTCACTAAAGCCAGTCAGTTTTTCTGCACTGCAATAATGGAAGTTTATTTTTTAAAAGGCTATTTACACTGAAGTCTCAAGCTCAGAAAGGCAATAATTTCTCACACATTGCAGCCTCTATATATCAAGTAGAAGATTAATAGTAATTACTTTATTCTAGCATCAGATTATCTGCTAATACTTAGAAGTCTTTGGAATTACAGTTTGTGCTGTGTCACAGTGAGACACTTTATTCCTGCTCTGGATAAGGATCATCCTCTGCACAGATTTCAGCATGGCAGATTGAAGATATTAGATGATTCCTATACTTTAATTGGTCTGGTATGATTTTGGTTGTGTATGAAGAAACTGGCTATAGACACTCCTTTCCTTTTGAAGTGATTGTTGGGGTTTTGTTGTTTTGGGCTGGGGTTTTTTAATCTTCTGAGAAGCCCACCTTGCTTTGGCATCAAAATTGTGACCAAGTAATGAGAAATTTTTTGGATATATATGATAATGGTCACAGTTCTGCTTGTGCCAGTTGAAACCATGTGAATGAAACTTGGCTCTAAACCAAGGCATATAATCTAAAATGTATATGTAGGTGTTCATATTACATCTATGGCATCTAAGCTCCTTTATAGAATGGTTATAGCCATCAGAGATCTACTTAATTCTGGGAACAGAGCTCCTTCAGCAGTTCATCTTCAAAGAAAAGTGGCTTGGTTCAGTTGTCCAAATACAGGCAGGAAGTTGCAGGGTTCCTGTATTGTGTCTGCTACCACTGAGGGGATGTCTCAGATGCCCCACGCTATCTCAACATTAGACACTTTTGCTTGGGCACCTGAACACTTCTGACAGTCACTGTGTTAGTTTTACAACCTTCCCCATCCCTAGTGCAATCATGAGCACAAAAATTGTTCAGGCGAAGCTGTCCAGAGCTGGACTCTC
>NW_008246057.1:388890-396244 GCF_000691975.1 Corvus brachyrhynchos | reverse complement strand
GTGCTTTGAAACACAAAGATGTCCATGTATCTTAAGAGCAGAAGGGTGTTTATATCCTTACGTAAGGATTAAGATGGGAGAAATGGGAGGAGGGAAGATAGAGACTGGAGGATGCCGTGTGAGAAGGAAAGGAATAAAGGAAAACAGAATGGAAGCAAAAGTAACTGAAAATTACTCAAATGACCCTACAAGAAAATGAACCTGCTTTGCCTGTCATTTTGCTTTTTAGATAGGTTGTGACTGTTCACTAAATATTTCAGGCAGATGGATTCTCTTACAGTTTGTTCGTGTTTTCCAGCTCTAACTTGGAGTTACAAAAATAATACTGTGAATCATGAGAAAGTTTGCAAAATACAATGCCACACACATATCACTGACTTTGTTGCATATATGAAAGCTAAGTTCTGAGGAGAGAACCTGGACCTTAATGTAATATCCCAATGCCACTGCAATCAATTGTGAATATCCTCTGGATTTCACAGTGAACAGATTTTGACCTTGAAAGAATAGCTCTCTGTGAAAAAAAGTCCATCACTTAATGCAGTGTTTTGAGTTATTTTATTTGAAATATGTGTGCTGTATTCATATCCCCCAAAAGAAAAGCAAACATTTTTTGCTTGTCATACTGTTTCAAATGTATATCTACACGAGAAGAAAACCATATAGGAGCTGTGAATCACATTTTGAATCAAAGCCTTTAAAAGGAGGGAGAAGGCTGAGCCTTCCAGGACCTGCTGCTAGCAGTTCTCATTTTCTGTAAAGTGTAATCAGTTGTGGCACCAGCAGCACGAGAGCTGGATGTTGGTGCTGGCAAAGGAGTTCCTGTTGTGCCTTATGACTGGCTAAACGTCTGAAGGGCAAAAGGAATCCTTTTGTTTTAAATATCTAACATTTATTTTAAAATTTAAACATGGAAGCTGTTCTTCTGAGAAAGGTACTAAATCTGGTAGGAGCGTGGTTTATGGTCTCTCACTGGGGAACCATGTTACTTTCCTGTAGTATGGTACATGCAGGATTAATAAGAATGCTTTGCTATTTCAGGTCTTGTGAAGCAATTTTTTAGGGCCATAAATTTTCCTGGTGATATTTTGTTTGTGCTGTCTGTAGGAAAAAGGGTACCTTTGCATGAAATACTGGATGGCTAAAGGCAAACCACAAAATGAAATCCAGGGGCTGAGGGGGACTTGAAGAAAGGTTAGAAAGGGAAATCTGTGTATTTAACTTAAGAGGTGATGAAACATTCATCTAATTTATAAATCTTTGATGAGTGGGCTTTTGAGGTAGATAAGGATTGTTCAGGACAGCACTGAGCAGAACAGCTGAGAGCAGATAAGAGTTATCCAGAGAAAGAAAAGGCTGTGATAATACATGAAAAAAGAAAACTTCCTTTGATTGAAGTCTACTTCCTTTGAGTGCCGGTCTATGGAATAATCTTCAAGGACAGTAACTGAAGTATTACTATTTTGAACTCTTTATTAACATTACTTTATATTACAGTAGTGAGCAGACTCTAAATGAGATCAAGGTCTTTTTTTACTGAGCCATAGCTGAGAGCAAAATATGTCATGAGATAATCCCTGACTTGGAAATCTAATGAGATTGACAAGGCATATAAAAAAGATAGGAAAAGTGAAGGCAGGAGAGATTTCCTAAGGTTACAACCCAAGTAAGTGATGGATTTATTTATTACTAATTTATCTAATGAAATAAAGCCACAATACATAGACTTTAAAAGTACAGCTGTGTACTAAGAGGAGATGATCCAAACAACCCTTTCCTGTGGAAAACTCTCCCATTTGCTATAATTATCTTACATAAGCAGAGTACACAGTGGCATTGTGAGTGCATTGCAGGTTATCAGCATTTACCTCATAATAAGAACTGTTACACATTAACACTGAACATTGTAAGCTCCTCTTAACAACTTACAGATAGTTAATACATTTCCCTCATTGTTTTCCATTGCTGAAAAATGCATGAAAATGAACTTAAGAGAAACGTCCCTCTAGTGAGGATTGCATAACTCCAGTCAAGACACTGCAACAACCCCTAGTTATATGTAGATTATCTTTTCTTTAATAAGCGTACACTTATTTGGGAAGATCTTATGATGCTTAAAATTTTTTAGGAAGCCTGGAAAGCTTTGGTAATCCTGCAGTTCTCTGTGATTGCTGAGACAAAAGCTCTGTCTGGCAGGGGGCCATGTTTCACAACCAGAATTACCAAAAACCAGCACATTTATGTGCTGACTCTTGGCTCTTAGGAACAATATTCATGTCAAAAAATGTATTATACCACATGTCAGAAAATACTACTCATGTTCCTAGTTTTCTTTTTTAATGACAAAATGCAGTATCAAGGTCCTAGCAGTACACACAATATTGTACAAATGCAGTTTTCAAATACTGAAGGAAGATGCATTAAGTAATACACCTCACAATTTGCTGACTTTTTGTACCCATTACAGAGATGAGATAAAAAAAATATTTAAGAGAAGATTTGCTTAGAAGAGAATGAGCATTTGCAGGCTCATATAGCCCTCTGGCAGAATTGTGCAGTAGCAGATATATTTTTATGTACAGAAATATTGTGGAACTTGTTTTAAAAAATTATCGTTTCTTAGGATATACTTAACTTTGTGTAGATAAGTAGTTCTTTTTGGTCTTCATTTCTATTTCTTTACATTTTACCCCCTTCTTCTCTGTTTCATGTATCTAATTTTCTATTGTCTTTTCTGTCCTTTTTTTAAAGAGTATTGCTCCCAGCACCTTGCCTCTGCCTTTCATGGCTTGTCTCTGGTTCTTCCCAGAAAACTGCAAAGGCAATCTGCACAACAGAAAGTCAGTGAGTTTTAAAAGAAAAAGGGTGCTGGTGGGGCATTCATCACACATTTATATGCCTCTATACATGTCTACAAAAAACCCCAAACCTAAAAATCTGTGTTCCATAAAATCACCTTTCAGGTTTTAAGACAGCTGAAGATACACAGAAATATATTGTGGGAATGAAACCCTTAAATATAGATAAATTATTATTCAGTGGGATTGTCTCAAGTTTCTTGGGTACACAGAACCCACAGTGCCTTTTCTCATCATATTTCCCTTCTTTTTTTTTTGAGTGCAGCTCTTGAAATATGCTTGACATTGTGCAGACACAGAGGCACAGGTTCGGTTGCAATGTATGTGCAGTGTAAATACATGAGAGAAGTACTACTCCCTGTAAACCCTTGTCAATGTTTCGTTTCCTTCCTTCACCCAATTTTCACCCTTCACAATTTCTCCTGATTGTCCCTTCTCTCCAAGTGCAAAATGTCCCTGGACAGATGTTTAAGGGGATGTTTCTTTCCTTCACCTCAGATCACCATCTGGAAGATTCCTGTTCAGCAAGACCCCACAGGAGAGGATGAAGACTCAGATGGGAACTGGTACATTGATGGTTCTGCCTAAAAGGTAGGGACTTACCCACGTTTCTGTTCTGTGCTCCTCCCTCGCTGTTTCCTCTCCTTGCAACCTTCACCCACTGCTTACAATCTTCCATTTCTCAGAGGACCTGTAGGTTTGTCATTTTTCCCTTTCCTCCTCTTTTGTACCTTACACACCTGACATGAAGTGCTTTTGTTTCTCATTTTGATTACTTTTTGTTTCCTCCTTTCTCTACCTGCAGACACCTGTAATGCTGCTGAGCCCTTCAGCTCCTTTCCTCAGAGGACACTAATATTTGGGACGAGAGGACATAGACATCCCTGCAGTTGGGCAGCTGACAGTAACTACAGCATGTGCTGCTTGCCAAAGTTGTCTCCAGTTCTGATTGGGGGCTACATTTAGCAGTGATCAACTTTTGGTAATTGTAATTGAGGCTTTTAAAAACCATGTGGCATTAGTAATTATAGATGTTAGTCTTTTCTTTCCTTTCCAGTGCTTGTGGCTGTAGATGAAACATTTTCCACAACACACTATGGAAAATTTAAAGTCACAGGAGAACTAGAACTTTCAGAAAAATCCCCAGAGACTGACAAGCTGTATGATAAAACCTGATGAGCTGGTGACAGAGCAGGGTGCTGAAGAAATGTCAGCCAGTACTGCAGCTCCAGCTGCATACACTTGAGAACTGGAGTTCAGGGAGATTAATCCCTCGTTAGAAACACAGACCCTTTATACCTCCTGTAAGTGGTTGAGCATAAGAGATATTGACATCTCTGAAAAGATGGTGAATGTACAGAAAGCAAGTTAGAGAGCCTGTGCATAAGGGTTGCAGCTGATCTGCCTGCAGTACCTTAAGTCCATCTGGCTTAGATGTGCAGAATACTCACAGCAACAGTCTTTGGCAAATGGTTACATAGCTGCAGTGAAGCCTCAGGCATCATTGCTCTTGGTACTTAAGACAGCTACCTTAGAGCTAATTATCTCTCTCTGTGCTCTAGTCATGCTCTCTGAAAGAAGTCATCCATCAAGAGGTGCTTGGTGTGTCACATGAATCTTCAGTGGACTCTTCAAGGTGCCAGCCACTGTCCTACCAGACACCAGCTCCTCCTCGCTGATCTGAACAAGGACACATGGACATCAGGGAGGCTGAGGTGGAACAGCCTCCTCCCCTGCCCTGCCTCTGTTTAGGGTGGCAATAACACCTTGCTGTTGGATGTTTCATGAGGCAGTGCTGTGCAAGTGAGAGAGAACAATGGCAGGATGGGCAGCAATTCCAGCACAGTGTCCTTTGCAATTCAGCTGTGCAGAAACCGCCCTTTTTGTGCCGTTCACCAAAATGCGGAAACTTGTAAAATATGGTGCTGTCTCAAAATTATTTATGTGCAAGCTCAGAAGGAATGTGATAAGCTCTATTGGGAAAAGGCAAAACTAGGTAAACAGGCAACACCACTGAGAATGAAGCTGAAGCTTGACAAGCACAATATAAAGCACATTGAAAGGAATGATTTAAGTTATAAGTACACACAGATGGTCCCTGAATTAGCCTTAGTCTCAAGCAGTAGAGAATTGGATTTTGCAGCAAACAGCTCTCAGTCTGCTCAGAGATTGGGAAAGCAAAAGCATTTAGCTACATTAAGGATGAGAGAAAATTATGTGTTCAAAATCAGGGCTTGTACACACATGTCGACATATGGCAGTGATTTCCAAAGTGTTTAAATAAATGGGACTGGCAATCAGACTATTTTTTCACATCACCTAAATGGAGATTAGAAAGTGTGTAGGTAATTAATTTCATGGAAATAAGGGGGAACTTACTTGTCAACATCTATAAACACCAGCCTGCTTGCTCCCAGGCCTCATCAGTGCAAAAGGCATTGAAAACCAGATTGCCTTTTACAGATAATCAGTGTTACCTCTGTCTTCCATGACTGGAGAAAAACAACTTAAATTAACAGTCTGGTATAGCAAGTCTGGATTTCAGGCTGCCCTATGCAGGGTAGTTGCCTGGGTATAGTTCAGACCATTCCCTTCTTGAGCTCCCTATCCCACTGGTTCTAGGCAGCTCCTCACTGGGTGTGGGAAGCTGAATATCCCTGTTAGGAAATATTTACTTTATATAGGCTTTATAGGCTTTATATGGGTGTCATCTTAAAGATTTTGAGAATTTCACTCTGAGAGGTATCTCACTGTGTTTAGATAGGAAACCTGAGTACTTAAGGCAGATGCAATGATTCAATCTTTTGGACCAAATGCTTGTTTGTACATCTGTAGACAGTAATTTGAACACTACAAAATTCATCTGCTACTGAATCAGAAATAGGTGGCTCAGTATCCCTAAAGATCTGAACACTGTAAAAACCCTGAGTCATGAGTTTTAACTAGGGATTTTTTAAGACTGGAATTCTCCTCAAGGAAACACATTTCAAATGAGCAGAGCTACTGTGAAAGCAGAAAAGTTGTGGCCAATGGATGGCTGCAGACACTGATGACCTAGATATAGGTGAAATATTAATAGAAGACCATCATGACTCAAGACCAAATGACAAATATGACCCATTATGACCAAGAGATCAACTTTAAGCAAAAACCCATTCAAATCAATAATCAGAACTGAAACTAGACAGGGAATGTACGAAAATAATTTCTGCTCTGCAATACATACATAAAAAAAGTTGTGTGCTCCCCTTCTGAAATCGCAGGTTTATTTTCATAAATCCTTCAAACCTGCAAGGTTAATCTGCAGCAAAGGATAAATAGCCTTCAGAAAGGAATAATTAGACAATAATAGTTGCACCATAGGCCATTATTTGAAAAATAATATAAAACCCCACATCTAAATACCCTCACTATTGCATTCACTACCCAGTAATTCTCAAGTTACCTGAGTTCCAATAAAACATTCAGGCACAGCGAAGCTAAAAAGCATACACAGCACAAAGCATTTTTTAGATAGTCAAAAATGGTATTGCATACAATTGAAAATGGGAGATGTAATTTAACTCTACATATAGATGTAGTATCTGGCAGCAGACACCTGCATTTGTACAGCTAAAATCCAGGAAGGCCAACAAACCACAAGGAACAGCATTTGGCATGGCAGCTCCCCACTATCATGTGTGGAAATAACCATCATTGTCAAAGTCATGTCCTGCTTTTCAGTAACCTCACATTTTAATGGCATTATGATGTTACTTTTCAGGAGCCTCAATGAATTTGCTTTGGTATTTTAATGAGATCGTACATTAGGATTGCTATTTGCTTTCCCAGAAGTAGCTATTACACTGCTTTGTGCCCACACAATAGTGCCTTCATACCTCCACATTGGCAGTAAAACTTCTTTCCGATGTAATCTCAAGGAACAGTGATTTTATATTAACTTAAATGGGGCCTGCTAAATATATATGAATACTGCTTTACCTCCCCAGGACAGTGTGTTATTTGCAGCATGAATGCAAACATATCTGAAGAAACAAAAACATAAAATTGTGTGTTATAAAATGAATGGGGAGAACAATGTTACTGTCCATTACTCAGGTACTTCATGCTGTAAATCAGCTGGAAAACCTTGCATAAATCAAATAACTGAAAATAGTATGAACCTGAATTTTCTTTTGTTTATTAATGAACACAGTCTTGAAAAAAATTTTAAAAGCATATGTCCAAACCTAAGATATTGATAAAACCACCAAAAAATGAATACCAAAGCACAGCAAAACCTCAGGTCAATTTACTTTCTTGCTGGTGAGCTCAGCAATTTAGGCGCTCAAATACACTCCTGCTTCCATCAATTCCTACCCTTCTAATTTCCTACACTTGCCTTCTCCATTAAAAAAAAAAAAAAAAAAAAAGGGGGTTGCTCAGCAGAATTTGCATTTATTTGAAGTATAAACCTGTATAAACCTTGACTTCTCTGAAGAATGACTCTGTGGGGG
>NW_008246057.1:365287-388668 GCF_000691975.1 Corvus brachyrhynchos | reverse complement strand
TTCCCTCTCAAAAAAAAAAAAAAAAAAAAAAAAAAAAAATGGGACAGAAAATGAGGTTTTCAGGGCCTGAGCAGCCACTCACCCTTGCTGGGGAAATGACAAACACAGAGTAGGTTTGGTCTTACTCATGCAAAAAGGCACAGTCTTGCTTTCAGAAATAGTCTATAACTTGAACAGTTGCAACCTGACTTTGGAAATAGGACTCGTGAGTGATGGGCTTTGGAAGAAAGATAAGTGAGCAGAAACTTTTTTTGCAATCCCCATTGTTGGGAGGGTTTTGCCTCTCTAGCAGGTCACCACATAGTCACCATGCTGGAGGCTGATACAGGGTGGCCATGTGCAGTGCTGTCAGCATTTATCTATAACGAGTAAAGCAGCAGAGAAACACAGCCCATGCACTTGGCTGCTCTCACGTTCCCGGTGTGTCGTGGCTGAACAGGCAGCGCTCTGTTCGTGTTCCCTGTGCTCAGAGCCAGGTGACCACTGCTCTGATCTGCTGGCCTTGGGCTCCAAGAGTGTCCAGCTGTGTGTCTTAATCATTTTTGGACCAGAGCTGGATTGTGTAGCTCTTTCCAGTGAATGCAAACACTGTGGTGGCACCATCAGCGCCTGAGTCAGTCTGTTCCTTCTCTCTCATCAGTGCAGATGTGGAAAGGCCACTTCCTTCCGAACCTTGGTTAAAAACACTCTGACACATCTGAACTAAATTCTTCTTGGTTCACAGCCTTGCCTGATTTTTTGTTACCTTCATGCCTCCCAGAGAGAAAAAGGACTCAGCAATGATTCCACTTGCTGCCTTTGAAACCACAGTGCTACAGCAAAGAGACATCTCCTAATTGCTCTGGTATTCCCTGGCCTGGGCCACACACTGACCAGTTCCAGAGATTAATCCTGTTTGTTAAATGAAGTGTTACAAATGGCTAAAATATATTATCTGACATGCTAAAAAGTAAAGTGGGACTTTCCAAAGTTAAGTAATGTAAACTGGGGGACTATCTTCATTAAAACACAGATGGGTCTGTGAGGAACTGCAGGACAGAGAGCTTTGACAATCTGTATCAATGCTTTAATCTAGAAATGAGAATCTGTGACTGCATACTTTTGGCTGAGCATAAAACCTCAGGAGCCATAGTCTTTGTAGTGGCACTTAAAGACAAAACACCATATCTGAAAGAGAAAATTGCCTAAAATAGAGTTACCTAGATAAGCTAGAACATGTCACTCTGGGGACAAAAATGAAAACACAAACCAACTCAACACAATGCCAAGATAAATACAATTTAGACCATTTCTTAGATTAATAAATGCAACAATTTATAAATTAGTCCTTTGATCTGAAGCAGCATGTAGAAAAAAAAAATTATAATATTGCTTCCTTAAATAGGTCTCTCTCTTTAAAATGGCAAAAATGAATGAAAACACCTGATAACATGGAATGCACCAAATTTATCCTTTAGCAAGTTTAATGAATCTACATCAAGGTTTATGTGAGAAAAGGAGGTTGGGGATCCTTTTCGATGTGACTGGTTTACCCAGTCACAGGTTTTTTTCCAGTGTTATATTTGCAGATGGAAAGGTTTGCCTGAATCCCATGGCAGGAAAGTTCTGTGTGCACTTCAGAGCTGCCCAGTGGTGTGTGGCTGAGATATCTTTGCTTATTTAAATGCACTCTTAGACACTGTCCAGAGTCTTCTGTTTACTGCCTTTCAATAGGGCTGTGTAAGTCCTCAACAATGTTTATAATAATAAGGAAGCTGTGCCCAGCTATAAGGTGTGGATGTAAAAATCTTATCCTCTTCTGCTCTGTTGGTGACCCTGGATTTTGTTCTCTGGATGCTTCCAGGTTACTGCCTTTAGTACTGGTGTTATTTAATACATTCAGGCTACCGGCAGATCTTGGTGCTTTCCATGCCAAGTCAAATAAATTCAGCTACTATGCCCAAAAGATAAAACTACTTGTACATTTGTCATCAAATAGCACTTCTGGCATCCATTAATATGGAATATGAGTGTCTTCTCTATTAATGCTGAAGGGCTTATTAGAAATTGGACTCATACAGTAGCAGAAACCAAACTTTTCTTTTCAAAAAGAAAGTTTATTGTTAAGACCTTCACATTAGAAGCTAAAATTATTTATAATATACTTTGGGCTCATTCTTTATATTATAAAGTTTTCTTGAATGGCTGACACCAAACATTTCACCCAGAAATGCAACTTAGCTAATCAATAAATAAAATAACATTCACTCTTTCTTTCATAAGACACCACCTTTAATTGCTGATCAATTTTGGATTCCCTTTTTCATTGGATATTATTTATGTTTTGAATTTGGTTACATTTTAATAAAGTTTTGAGGTTTGTGGGTTTTTTTTCCTGATGTATTTTTGAACAATCAAGGAGTTTCTGTACATAAAAAATTGGAAGGGAACCTCTGACTTTTACAGACAGTTCATCAAAATACTGAGACAAAAAGTCCCAACATTGTTGTCTGTGACTTACTATAAGGACAATGAAGCAGAGCAGTTGGTATACGCCTGTAAAAATGAGGGGGTTTTTAGTAAAAGTTGTAGAAATCTCACAAAGAATAGAGAATAAACTTGAATAATGGCAATGATGACACATTCCCAACAAAGCCAGGACAATAATTGAATAGAGCAGTGGCTTTTAAATGTAATAGCACTTATGAATTATGGCTAAATGGCCTGAAGTTAAATATATATGGTATTGCTGATATTAGTTGAATTCAGCTTCTTGCAGGACTATCCCAGATCTGACTGGCAGACATAGGAAAAGTAATATTTCTCATGTAAAATAAAATTAATGAGGTGTTTGACTCAAAGAGCTGAGTTCTGCTGTAAGGCTCAAAAAAATGTTCCACGTAGAAATGTAAAGACCATGGAACTCCACCTGACACTGAGATGCAGTTCTTTCCAAGGTGCTGGTTTAGAAGTGGCCAATGAACTTTATATTCTGTAACATCTCTGAGTAGCCTTTTGGTAGCTCTGTGAAGTTGTGATACCTTAGTGAAACCAGTGAGAAACCCTCCTACTGCACCTTACACACACACACAAATAATATTTCTGTTGTCAAAGTCTCAGAGTTGGAGTTCCTGTGTGTTAGCTGCAAAGTTCAATTTTCCTTCTTTTTTAATTGAATGCTTACTTTAATGAAAAGGTTTTTCAGGGAAGGCAGCTCTGTTTCAAATATTCCATATATATGTCCACTCTTGCTTTTTATTTTTTACAAAATCTTTACATTGATCATATCATTTATTTTCTTATATCTTGCATCAGGTTATTACATGGTCAGAATACTAGCATCAAAATATGCACCTTTTGCAGAAAAAAAATTGCTTTATAACTGAAAGATTTGTATTTAAGTGCTGAACACATAGATGTAGTTATAGGAGTTCTTTAAACAGTAATAAAGGCATCTGCCATAGCAGGGATCCTCTGCAGACAAATTTTCTGTGAAAATGAGGTAGATGCAGTTTTCTGTGAGTAGGAAGTGAAATCAGTCACAATACAAATTATAATGGCATTGGGGATCTTGAAAGGATCCGAAGTCTGTTGAGGAGGAAATCCTCGAGACTGAGGCTGTCTGCTCCATCCCCGCACTGTCAAGGTGTCACTAAACTCAGAGCATTGCTATTCAAAGCAAATCTATATATAGAGGGAAATGAGCTAGTAGGGAGCTCTCTTAAGAAAATTACAGTAATGGCACAACTACAAACTATGCAAGTGCAGAGGATGAAATGCAGGAAGAGATTCCTGTGGCTGGGTCACGAGCTGGCAATACAGGAAGGAAATCCGGAGATGGACAAATTAAGCCAGGGACAGACAAGTGGAGATAAGCATTCATGGACAATAGCAGAAAGCACAAAATAAGTATAAAATGAGGTACAGCTTGCAAGGGTCATTAAGATGAACAAGAAAACATTCTGTAAGTACCTAAAGAAAGATAGGAAGAACCCATGGAAGAGCTGGTCAGCTGCTGACTGAAGAAGATAAACACATCAATAGATCTAGGTGTCACAAGTGGTGTTTTTAACAGTAGTCTTCAGAAAACATAGTCAGCTGTGGTCAGACACCTAATGCAATTAGGACAGAAAAAATATAAACTCAAGGTGTACCACAAAATACATATTAAAGAATACTTATATCTAGTAGACATTTGAAATTGAACTGTGAGATATGAAATGGGAAGCATAACAATCAGTAAAGTTTCACACTAATTCTTTGTTCTTACGTTTCAAACAGAGCAAAAGGAAAACCAAAGTATTGTCTAACAATAACTTTTACTTCAGCATATGGAAAAATACAGGATCACATAAAATAGCTATATATTTTCTGTAAAAATAGCAAGGCAAGTAGCACTCAATATGACATGTTCAGCCATGACTGCTGGGTGGACTCCTGGTCACTCCATCTCAGAGGGGATTTAATAGAACAAAGCTGATCAAGAGTTTGAACGACTTCTATAAAATAAGACGATTAACAGAGCAGAACAAATAGATTGGAAAATAGATGATTTAGGCAGTTTGGATAAAAGCCTATAAATTCCTGGAGAAAGTGAATAGGCATTGATTATTCACTGTTTTTCACAATCCAACAACAGAAGGGCAGCCAAGAAAATAATGTTTAATAGGTTTAAAACAATGAAAAGAAAGCCTTTTTCAGGGAGTACATCACTGAACTGTGGAACATATTAATGTAATGCACTGTGGAAACCAAATGGGACCAGTTAAATTCATGGAGGGCTTACCCAAAATACAACTAAACATAATGAATAGTAAGGGAAGGTGTACAGAATTGTAGAAAGGAAAAACAAACGTAGCCAGGGATCATAAAAAGCTGACCTAAGAAAAACTGGACAAATTACTGTTGTGCGTGCTGCTATTTTTCTTGTTATGTAAGAAATGCCTGATTAGAGATGCAGTTATTTCAGATAACCCTTTTTAACATGGTACTTTTCAAACCGTTTTTGTGTCCTTCTAGTTCACTGATAAGTAAGATAGTGGACTCAGTACACAGTCATGATGGACTTTGCTAAGTTTTTTTTTACACTATTTTTTGTTTCCTATCCAGTTCTTTATCCCTGGAAAGTTCTTTGCCTTTTATTTTAAAATATTTTTCTCATTATATTAAATATAAATATTGAATCCTCTTTACCCAACAGATCAGTTTTTATTAATCTGCTTCTCACAACAAAACCCCAGCTTTTTCTATTCATGTATCTTATCAGCTTCTTTTGAATTGAATAAGAACTCGTAATGGTCTAGGATACACTGCACATACTTAGCTCTTAACCTCTGCTACAGAGTGTAGCAAAAGTGTGAGAGAAATAAATAGAAATATAAACAATCATAGATCCTGGACACAGAGCTGCAAGAAGATGATGAATAAAGTAGAACTGTTTAGCATAATGGAGATATAATGGAAATGTAGTAAAAAAGTTGAGATTCTGGTAACAGTCTTTAAATACATGAAAAGTTGCTGCAAAGAGAAAAGCTGTCCTCCATGTCCCAGATGAATAAGAGTAACATGTAGGTTGTGTGTTAGGGCAAGGCTTTTCATGGTAATATAGTAAAAATTGCAATACATTGCTTGCAGAGGTTCAGACCTTTTTACCACTGGAGATGTGGCTTTGGGAGGTGGTTGGAGTCACTGCTGCTGGAGGGGGCACAGATTCACCCCTGAGGATCTCTCTGGAATTCAGTAGGCAAAAAGTCATCAAACTTCCCAGCAGCTTTCCTTCATTAAGCCCTGAGGGGAGTTCTGTGAGTTCTTATTACTCTTTCTTTAGAGAATTTTTTTTTCCTTTTTTTGCAAGCCTTCTGGATATTATCTTTTTTAGAAGAAAGAGAAAACACTGCTAAGTGATCACCTGGGTCATGACCCTTTTTCTATAAAAGTTAATGGGATTTTTGTTTCTTTGGAGCAACTTTAACCAGAAGCTGGGATAGCAAGTTTTGAACTTACAGCTACAACCAGCCGTGATTGTTATCTAAAAGAAAAGCTGGAATGAATGTGAAGGTCAAGTGGACAGGTTAAAATCAAATTCATTCCTCTTAATCTTTTTGTTTCTGATCCTGCAACATGTTCTGCATGTTTCTTTTGGTGCACTGCCTCAGCTTTCTTGAGAAATAGGGAGGATCAGAGTTCAGTGGTAGGTTTGGTTCAGGACAGGTACTTTCCAGCCAGGCCAGCCTGGGACCCTGGGTAGCAGCTCCCCAGTTAGCAGTAGATGCTGTTGGCCAGAGCATTGTGCTCTGCATTAGACATAACTGATTTTGGAAATTGTTCAAAAGAACTCATTAATCATAAACAATCTCTTGTTTTCTGACTCTAATTCACAAAATACTTTTAATATTATGTAATGAATTAATCAGTGTTCAACCTTATTTATTATTAATAACCAAGAGGATTATTTTTGTAACAGCAGGCCCATTACTCATGTTACTTGATACAAATTTCCAGTGTAGCTTTGTCAGAAGCAGCAAGCAGTGATGAAGATCTTTTCTTAAGTTGTGGATCTGAAATCACATTTCAGCTAAAATTTTATTGTTTTAACAAGCACCATTCTTCTAATGAATAAAGTAGGCGGAAGCTGCAGCTGGTGTTATGACAAGATTTTAAATTAGAAAAACCGAATCACCTGGAAAAATATAATTTCCAGCCTGTTTTCCAGATTAAAATTCAAAATGCATAGCCTTTAAAGTCCTGAAAATCTAGGATACTCTTTAGAGTTCTTATATTTTGCCTTTGAAAATGCAGAAGTTAGAGGTCTGAAGCATCCCAGGATACCACCAGGAAGACTGTTGCAAATTTTTCAGGTGTCACCTGACTGTGCTCTTGCCGCAACAAACATTTAGACAGTCCAGGATTGAGATTTGTGAAGTTGGCATTCTAAAAATGTAAGTCACACAGTATAATACTTCACAGTGATGAAGAGCATTTGTTGAAGAAGGAACAGATGAATTGCTTTGTTGCAGCAAACAGTTATGCAAACTGCTATGTAAACTTCATGCAGATATATATTTTAAACTTCCGTCAGCATTTAATTCCAAACTTGCCTCTTGTTTGAATTGGCAGTTCACATTGAATACCTCCATTTCCTTGGAAATACATATTCTACAGAAGATACAAGCAAATGTATTTCTACTTAGACAAAAGCGATTACATTACTGGTTACTCTCAAAGAAACACATCTCCTTTCCTGTGTGCATCTGCAACATCAATGTTCGTGGACACTACTCACCTAGATTTTGTTACAAATGGTGGGGAGAAACAGGCAGCTTGTCTGTTGGGTTTTTGGATTAATCAGGATCATCTACACCTTCAGAAATAGTCAGCAATGGACTTTCCACAAGCTCCTCAACCAGTGAGTGTTTAACTTGTTTTGGCATTAAATGTTGTCATTACAAGTAGACTTTATTCTCATATTTCAACTTAAACACATAATTTCTTGTCTGACATAGCTACTTTGAGGTCCAAAGACTAAAAGTCCAAAACACGAACCTGCAGGCATAAGTAGAAGTGGGAACTGCATCTAGGGGCAAGTCAGTGAGTGGCAGCTGTACCCAAGGGTCTGTGATGCAATGTACCCATTCCAGCCTGCCTCTAGGATGTGTGTGTAAATACACATAAGTGCCATGACCTTGATTCTGAAAGGCTTTGCATACTATACCAAAAAGCCACAAGGTTTTTCTGCAGAGGCTGATCAGGGGCAGATTGCACAAGTGATGATAAATGTTTAATACAAATCTCTGCCACAGGAAGTCTGTGCCCTGTCTGCTGTGCAGCTCACCTTGAGGAACAAGACTGGGCAGAGATGACCAAAGAAGTTTTTAACTATGTTGACTAGTGCTTCAGACCTCAGTGTGGTGATGAGGCACTGAGTGATGTGTAACTTTCCCCCTCGTGCTGCTTGGTTCTTACTAACACAGGATCAGTAACTCTCTCTTTTATTTCTCTTGTGCTTCTCAACTTTTATCTTGTATTTGCATGTGGTGTTTTGATTTCTGCACTCTGCAGATAAAACCAAATTCTTTTATGTCTATAATGAATCACAGTCCCATGAGCAGCCTTATGGGAACAGATTATCAAAATAAAACAGCATTATTAAGAAAATATGGGGATGTTAATAGCAAGAAGTACTAATTATTTGCAGTACATTTACTGAGTGTTGACCAGAAATTTCGCCAATTAAATTGCTTTAGCCATAAGATGTGATGTTTTTGTAGTTGTATCTCCAACAATGGCATTTAGTTATGAACAGTCCAAATATTCTCCCTGAAAAGGTTGCAGGGTGACCTGTCAGGTAACACATGCCTAATGGCTCTCTGACTGGCTCAGTTAGCCCACACTCGAGGCTTTTGACAGAACTCTAAGACTTTCCCTGAACTTTGCTAGATATCAGAAGAGATGGACACAAATAAATGCTTCTGCATCATTTGACTTCATTGAGCTTCAAAGCAGATGCACTGATGTTGGAGAGCTGCCTACCAAAGTAATGGTTGCAACAACAGCAAAGCATTTATTGAAATCCAGAAACTGAGGAAGGAGGTGATAATTCTCAGAAGCAAACAGAGCTCAGCAACAGATCCAAGACAGCCATAAAAAAAAAACAACGACGTGAAATAAAAAATTGCCCTAAATTTCCAATCTATTAAATATATGTGAGGCTGAGACAACCCACTGCTGCCAGGACCTCTGCTGTCTTTATCCTTCCTGGGGATGAGAGAGAGCCAAGCCCTCCAAAATGCTGCACAATATCTGCAGTGCACACAAGACAAGGTAGCAATTGTGTCCTTAGCCAGCTCTGGAGTGCTTGTTTGACAGTGCTTCCCTGTCCTTTGTCAACTTGTTGAAGGGCTAAGAGGAGCTGAAGTGGATGTTTAAAACACTGCACAATGTACCTGTTTTCATGACTTCAGTGCTGGTAAATATGGATTGTTGCTTCCCAGAAGTATGTCAATGTAAATTTACATCTGAATGGATATATATAAACCACAATATCTTTCAGTTACTAAGTGAGTAAGTATGGGTAGAAGCAGTGAAGCAAACAAGAATTATGTTGCATTCTTGCAGTGATGTCAGTTGGAGCCCAAGGGCAAGTGAGGCCACTCGTACTTATGTGAACCTAAAAACAGGCAGAGTCTAAGGGTGAGGCCATCCCATGCACAGGCTCAATGAGTCAGTTCTGCAGCTCATATCCACTGATGGGACATCAGCTTGTGAGAAATGAGACAACTCTTAAAACGATTAATTTATTGAAAACAGAAAAATTGAAAAATTACAGAAATTAGAAAAATATAAAAATTTGGGATCCTATGGCTCAGTAGATGGTATGCCCCAGGAGCGCAGGGATTTGAGATCTTCTGGCTGAGACAGCACTAGACCTCAGGTAGAGAAAAAGAACTTGCAGTGCTGGGCTGACTTTAAAAAAATTACTAAAAGCCCCTTAAAAGGGGTAAGGCTTTTAATGCCCAGCACCGACATCTCCCACAGCTGGTCTGGAGAGAGCAAGAGGGGAAAGGAGACCCTGCTGCTCCACTTCGTCCTTTTTATAGTTTTTGCTCCGCCCACAGCCCGCCCCTTCGGTCCAAAGCGATTGGTGCTTTCCCTTTGATGGATCATCTTCGTCCACCAATGGCTCATCATTGTCAGAGGGGGTGGTAGTAGTCGAGATAAGGGGACTACAATGCCTTCATTAAAATTCAGGTATTCAGGTTGCCATGGAGCTTGCCTGCAGAGTAATGGCTCTGTAGCTAAAAATAGCTGCTGGCTATTAAGACTGGGTGGGGTTTTGGCCTTGGAATCAAAATGCAAGTGAAACACCTACAAAAAGTATTAAAATGCGTCCAACACACCTCAAAACACTTGTAAAAGTATACAGTAAACACAGGAAAGGTAGCTCTTATGGTGTACAAGTGGTTTGAAGTTTGAGAAGGGGCAAGTTTGTGATTTTTAACTGGGAAAATTTTAACTGGGAAGGGTGCAACTCTCTTAATAAACTACTTTAAACAAATGAAAACACTGATAATGGAACTGGATTTTTGTACCTGGGCTGATGGGTTAATTGTAACATTCAATTTAAAAATAATTAACTCAAAATTAATTAATTAAAGCACTTAATATGCAAAGACCAAGCACAAATAGGGATTTCATGTATGACAAGCTGACTTCAGTGGAGCTAGGCTGGTTTATATCAGCTGAGGATTTAGCTAGAAAGTGGTTTTCTGCATCCCTCTCCTTTTCAGCAAGTGATGTTCCATGCTCCTGCTCTCACCTGTGTCACTGCACCATCAGTTTGCTCTCACCTCCAGGAAGGGCTGAGCTGTGACTGAGAACTGGTGGCTCCTTTGTTGTTGCTCCAACTGCCTAAGCAGGGAGCAGTAGCCGACCATCATCCTCTGCAGAACACTGTAACTCACCAGCTCTGGAGGAGAGTTTAGCTTGGCAAACAGCCACCTCCTAAGTTTGGGAATATGGTCAAGACTCCGAATATAGGATTCTGTATTTTCTTTGGGGAAATAGTTTTTATTCTTCCTCTCTTCCTATTTGGTGGGAATAAGAAAAGACATCAAGTTAGTAATAAAAGAAAAATAAAATACTGTGAAACACATGCTTATTCCTGGCAATATTGTGCCATGTATTTTAAAAACCAGGGGACTCATTTATAGCTGCTTTAAATTAGTAGAATCACAGGACTAAGGCAGCCCTCATTAAAATGAATAGGAGTCTTTCTGTGAAGTTCATTGGAGGCTGGAGCAGACTATTATGTGGTATATAAGGTCCTTTTGAAAGAATAAGAAAGAAAATGGTTCAAATTATTTTCACTTCATGTTCTTAAACAATTTGCTTATTACTTTAATGCAATGGGTCAATGCATCAAAGGAAAGAGTTTTGTGAAAGCATGAACAATTTGAATTTCAGGATTGCAGTGTATTAGATTAATTAACTGGAAAATTACTGTAGTAATCATAGTGGAACTGGAATCAAACCTGCTAAGAAGACTCCCATGCTATTTCTTATTTCTAATGTAGAGTCATTTTCAGTGTTGCTAAAGCTGTTCCTCATTTCCATTGCATTAGCTGGGAAACACTGACAGTGGTAGCTAATAATTTACCTCAGAGATATAAAGTTTAAAGTTTGCAGAAGGCTATGAAGATTTGTGGGAGAATATTTCATCCTGTGACAAAGACACTGTACTTAGCCACGCTGATTTATTCCACCAGTTTTTAGTACATAGGTTTCTGGACCAAGGTCAGAAAAGTCAATGATCCACAAAACTCTTTCTATCTTTGTGCCATTTGCATCGATCACAAATTTCCAGCCTTCTGGTGGTGCTCAGATTTACTCTAAATGGTTGTCCATTTACCTCTTCTTTATACTAGTTCATGGGCTATTCTTTCTTGGGACTGAAACCAGGTGTTGTATATCAATATCCTATGTCATTTGGAGTCACAAACTCATATAAAAGACCCTTATCTCAAGAGATTTACAGTTTAGAAGGCTCAAAGAAAAATGAATGTTTCTAAGGCATGATTCATCCCTTCCTAAGATAGTTGTCCAAAATTGACATTCAAAGTGCCTATTTCTCTCTGTTGACTAGAGGTGGGGCTGACTAGTTCAGACTTAAGTATTGCAGAGATTCCAAGTTCACATGAATAGCTTTCTGCTCCTATATCTTTTCAAGATATCCATGCTAGATGTATAATATTAAAAGATAATTGTTCAAGCAAATGGAAGCTTCATTGTCACTGTGTGAACTGAAAAAGACATTTGCCCTCAGAACTAAGTGTTTATGCCTCAAGGGTTTTTGCTTTTTCTTTGCACATAACATCAAATAGCTCATCTTGAGTTACTTAGGACTGCAGTGTGCTCATTGTGCACCTTTCCTGTGTGTTCTCAATAGGTGAGAACCCTCTGATCCTCACAGAATAGTGCAGCTGCTAACACCAGAAATACAGCAGTTTTCTTCTCCTTTCCTATTGTTATTGCTAAATTTTGATTATTAAATTTGGCTTATTGTCCAGAGAATATAAAAAATCTCATGCTATGAGTTTAAAAAAAACCAAAGGACTTGAAAAGTGTTTAAGTGTTAGCATGTGTTGTTGGAACTGTATCACACTACATCACAGTTCCTTCAGAGGAAAAATTTGCTCTTCTTTGTTTTTTGCACTACCAATTGTAGAAAAAGATATTTTTGTGGCATTCAAATGTGTCTTCCTACATTGAATTTTGGCAGCCTTTCTGACCTATTCTCATATGTGTGCACATATTCTGCTCCCACTCATACTGTGTGTGTGAGAAACTGCTGGCACCAGCCTCAGCTGCCCCTTGTGCTGCACGTGCTGAGCCAGCACCTCAGAGACGTGGTTCTCTCTGCCTTATTGCTGTTCTCAATAACAGCACTTTGAAACAGCTCAGATCTTTTTGTCTCATATCCTCCTGCTGCAGGAAGCTGTGACTTCTTCATGATCAGGGTGCTTATAATGTGTTATTGCTTCGTTTCCTGAGTTCTGTGTTGCATCTGCAAAAATAATTGACACGAAACCCCCCAAAAGTAATTTTTAAAGAAATAATTGATAAGAAATAATAAGGTTTGGAAAGTGTAATTCCAAAAATTGAATAGTTTGTTTTATGTATTGCAGATATGTGATACACTCTGATACTTCGGGACAGTAAAGGTTAAGAAGAAATGAGCAGAGCTGTGTCAGAGAAAGCAAGTATGTGTCCAGATATATAATTGAAAAAAAGTTGTATCAAAGTATTCTATTATTCTCTATGAATGTCTGTCCTCACATTCTCCTCTATTAAACCAGTCTTTTTATGTTGCTATAAAGAAGTAAGGTTCAATAAATCCAAATTAGCTAATCTATATATATTTCATTTGCTACATTTCTTTTTATTATTATTTTTCTTTGTTCTACACCAGCAAAATATGCTGGAACAGCAGACAAGAATTTCCAGTTGTTCATCAAAATTCAATTTGATTTCTGCCTCTTTCTTCATTTCTTTTTCAACAGGCAGGAAAAAAAATAGGCTTTCCATGAAAAAGCTGCATTTGGTTGCAGCCTGGCTACAACATGAAATATTTTTCATGAACAAGTATCTCCTTTGTGATAAATTTTAAAACTTCATTAAAGTCACATGCCACACACATCCTTTAGTAGATCTGAAATCCCTTGGTTGGGATTAAAGATTCTTTGATTTCTAATTTCAGCTCTGTCACTAACCTTGACAAAGCCATTTGACTGCTTTGTACCTGCATTTATCTACCCATTCACAGTCTTTGCAACTTAGATTGCAAGCTCTTCGAGATAAATATGGTTTCTAACTGTCTGGTTTAGTAAGTTGCCTTACAGAACCTGCATATATTCCTTTTGGAGAAGCCATATGCCTTCTGTGATGACTGAACCCCTATTTCTACTTGCCCTAGGTAGAAATAGGCTCCAGCTACAGAAATGAAAAAGAGATTTCAGCATTTTCTGTGGGTATTGTTCATGCTGCTGGGGGATTGACACAGGTAGTCTTGATCAGGGTCTAGACCACACAGAGTCTTTATCAAAAACCATCCTCTTTACAAGTGATTTCTTAGGACTTTTGGGTGTTATAAATCTGAGCGAAGTGACCCTATAGAAAAATACCTGAATTAGGATGAGAGTCCCAGAAATCTTTTCATTGAGTTTAGTGGGTTTTAGGAAATGGGCATTGAGTGAAAAATCAGAAATGTGGTAAGATGCTTATATAGGTTAATTATCTAAGTTCTGTGGAAATAGTGGGAGTGTGTCTAAAAATGAACCTTGATTTTACTTCTTTGCCATAGCTTTTCACTTCCAGTATTAATTTCAAGAAAATTGTTCACATTGCAATCATCCACATTGATTTGAAACTTGATGGCCTATTCCTCCACAGTAAAAATTCCACGGTGATAATTTCAAGCATTCATTTCACATGAACATGTCACAAAGCCACAAAACAAGAAATGAAGATTCTCAGGAATAAATAGATGATCAATTCTTTTTTATTGATGGGGAGTGGGGAAGAATCAGAATCAGAATAAAAATCAGAATCAGAATTAGAATCAGATGGACTTACTGAATTTTCCCCTTAATGGGGAAATGGGATTTTGACCCCTAAACCAAATATAGATTTCTAGAAATTCTCCTCTATATTATTCCCTATTATAATTTTTTAAATAAAATTTTTCCTGCAAAAAAAAAAAAAAAAGGAAATCAATCAACTTGCATGGTTTGTTCAGCTACATTACTACTGTTGCTTTTCCATAGCTAACAAATTGAACACAGAGGAACACAGAAAAGAGAAAGGGAAAATATCCATTCTCAGTTTGCTCTTCAGGGATAATAAGCAAAACTTGTATTGCATATTTCAGCTTTTTGTCCTTATGACCTCCAACTCCTTTCACGGACCATGCAGACAGCTGGCTTGGTCTAGCAGCTCTCCTTCTTGTTCCTAAGGCCCTGTTTCCAGGGATGTAGTCCCCAAAATATTTATGGAGACCATTGAATTTTAAGTGATTTCTATGTGTTTACAATTAATAACTATTTAAGAACTGCTAATAGGAAAACTGGGAAAGATGAGGCAGGATCAAATGGTAAGTCTGCAGGAGTATAAGAACTAGTACTGTCAAAAAATTCCAAAGAATCCAGAAACCACTGTGCCTCAGCAGATTCCTAACATTATCTGCTTTGTCTGCTCTTTCTAACAGTCTGTGATACATTTATGGCCTGAAGTTTTAGAGAATACTGCTCAATTTGAAAGCAAAGTTATTGTAAATGAAATCACAAAATGGACAATCCCTCAGGGAACTGACCTTTCCCGTTCTAAAATAGGAATCTAGCTGCCTTGCTAAAATGTTCAGTAATGATGTACCAAATTTAAACATTTCCTTCCAGATTAGGAAATCTCCTGGTCATTACTGCACAAATCTGAGACTACAGAAATGTTTTCTGAATTTAACTTGCAAGGATATTTTTCTCCTATGATTTTATATGCATAAAACACAACAGTTTTTTTGATAGAGGATGCACCTTTGAATGTGTTTGTGTAGCCCAAAGAAATACTGTTCTTGAGTGAAGCTTCCATCTAGTCAGTAGTGTTATAGCATTCTTCAGCCATCATAGCACAAGACATTTTGATAACTATGTTCACAGGTTAAATTTATTCTTAAAATATATTACCCAGTACTACTTATGAGATATTTAAGCTATAATTCTTCCCTCCAAAATTTTTAGGTTTTAGTAAAACAGAGGGTAAGACGATGGGTTGAAAAAACCATTCCTTTAATTTCCTCTGCCCTATCTGGATAAAACCAATGTCTTAGAAGATGCTTCACAGACAAAATACAACCAAACACCCTAAAAGCCCAAAAAGAGTCTGGCAGTCATCCACTTTGGCACAGCAGGATGGAGGGCTTCTGCTCAGAGCTTGTTGTATCTGCCTTGGATATCTCAAGTTTCAGATTCCTGCTTTCCCCTTTCCTGCTGCAGAGGTGAAGGTTTGAACCACAAAGTACTGTAGGTTAAGGCTCTTTTGTTTATCCTGTGCCTGATAAAGAGTTCCAGGGTTAAATCCAGCAACTCTTCCCAGTGAAAGCTGTATAGAAATTATAATGTTGCTTTGCAAAGCTTTTTGGGAAATCAGGACTGGCTCAGTGCTACAGGCATGCTCTACAATTGGTGTTCATGGACTGGTGGTTCTGTTAGAAGTTGTATTGAATCCAAAGAATGAGTTTTCGCTATTCCACCCCACTTTGCTCATGTAATAAAGAGAACAATGAAGTTAAATTCTAATCAATTTTCATAATAATAGATTACTTCACAATAGTTTAGGTAGGTGAAGGACCTACCAAAGAATCATAATAGAGCTATAGCAACCTCAAATAATAGATGGAATATCTAATCAGTTGCACAGTGCATGGGGAACCTGTTTAAATTAGAAACTAAACTGGAAAAGTGATACAATCTTTTATTAAAAACTGCAGCAGAGCAGAGATACTTATCCAGATGAAAGAGAAAAATTAACACGTTTTAAATAATTGATATCTTAATAATCTTCAGGGAGCAACAAATAGTTCCTTATCATATACATATATTACACGTCACTCTCTAATAAATATAGAATTCTCTTTAGGGCTGACCTCTGAGGTAAGAGAGTTGCTGCTGATTATATTGACTGGTCTTACAATGTCCAGTTTCTGGAAATAATTGCAGTTTTGGAGACTTCAGGGGAGTTGATCAGTTTTTAAATGCTTTATAGGCATAATGAGGCACTTTTTTGTCTGTAACTTTACTCAATTTGCACTACTTGGATATATGATTCTTACTGTTGATAAAATGCAGTATTACCAATGGTCAGTACAAAGTGGAATCCATGATTCCATTGCCTTCAATAGCTGTGGAGATTAATTTATAAACGGTGGGTTGTAGGTGGTATTCCCCTTAATTTCTTAGATGAAAGGTAGAACTTTTATGTCTAAAACTTATAGACAAACCAGAAATATATTCCATAAGTGAAGCTTAGGATGTGCTTTCAGTTGAGTTATTTTGAAATCACACTTATGTCACATGATACAGAAATTCAAATTATTAATTTCATAAATAAGTTTCTTTTTCTTTGGTTGTATAAAGACCTCATTATTATTTCCATCAATCTTATACGTTAGGATACACTATGGTTCAAAGGAGATAGAATTCTTTACTGATTTTTTAAATAAAAGGTTTCAGACACATCATTCTTCTTGCTCTTATAATTTTAGCTTGCTCTAATTTAGCAAAAAACCCCACAATTATTGAAATATTTGACATGGTCTAGAGATCAGAAAACAACCTCATATTCAGAACATTGTAGCTCTGTTCTGTAGAAAACCAGCATAAAACCCAGTCAAATGAACCTTTCTCTAAAGAATGATGATTCTGGATTCCTCCCCTCCTTTTCTTCAGGACCCTTTACATCTAAATTAATCCATAAACCTCTAAGATATTCTGTCATTTGCCCATCAGAAACAAATTATCAATTTTGAATCTAGAATGGATGCATTTATTTCATCCCTAATACCATGAATGTGAAAAGGGAGTAATCACCTGGCTGTCCCTGTAACTATGTATCTCAGTGGAAAACAGTTTATGGCAACCTGTGATGGATAATGTAACAACAAACTTTTCACTCTGAAACGAGGAGGGAGTCCTCTGTTGCAAATATTAACATTTTTTCCCTTCTTTTATATTTGACAGCTCTATTTCATACATTTTCTAACTAGGAAGTACATCGATGCTGCACATAAATAATTAATGTGTCATTTTAATAATTCAATATAAAAAATTCAATATAAACATTTAGAATTAATGCAGCTATTTTTCAATGCAGCACACTTGTGTATTGCGGAGTATTAGAGAAACTCAATATTCTGGTGTTTACTTGAGGAAGGGCTTTTGGTATTTTATTATATGTGAAAGGTAAAGAAAATAAGATAGAAAAATTGAAGATGGTGCAATTGCTGTAGCAAACTAATCCTAATGTGTTCATGTTCCATCACAGTAGTTTCAGAAGCACCTCATTAATTATAATTAGCAAATGGAAGACTACTTAGAACAGTGTATAAAAAAGGTGTTTGTTGAATGTCATTATGGGGAGAATGCAGACATTTGGTTTACAGGTGGAAGTTTGGTCAGACTCAGCCTAAGGAATGAGAACGAAAACATTCCCCAGGTATCCCCATCAGGATATTTTGAACCTTTGGGGTAGGTTTTTGCATTACAGCTCCTGTGATGCAGATACTAGGAAGGGTCTATGTTTAGTTTCTATTGTCCTGGGAGCTCGGCCATTGGCAAGCAGCCAGGAAAACTGATGTGCTCCCCTTTGACTTATTCCATCATAAATAGTTGAATACAGGCGCCCAGAACATGCTCATCAATAGCCAGGGGAACAGGAAGAAATTCTGACCAGGCCAGGCTGATGGTGGATGGAAAATTCTTCTGCCTTTGCCCTAAAAAATGAGCCTTAAGGACTTTGTCATGTGACTGGGGATGCCAGGAGGTGACAGTAGGTCACTGTGATTGTGTACAATGAGTACTCAGGATGGCAACACAGAGGGGCAGCCTGGTGGGTGAGGACCAGGCTTTCAACAGCACCTCTGGGACATGGGCTGCTAAACAACCTCCTAGGAAAGTCATCAGGGGACTCTGACTCTACCTGAACCAGATTTCCCCTGATTTTTGCCCTCAGGAATCCAAGACTGAAGCA
Source organism: Corvus brachyrhynchos (assembly GCF_000691975.1). Lineage (NCBI taxonomy): Eukaryota > Metazoa > Chordata > Aves > Passeriformes > Corvidae > Corvus > Corvus brachyrhynchos. The sequence goes on along the minus strand of NW_008246057.1, from coordinate 370,395 downwards.
ATGCAAATTCATATTACCTGAGTGTGATAGGTGGTGATTCTCATCAACCCCTGGGCTGGACATGGGATTGGATCTCAGGGTAAGAACGTGATTAGGAGTGGTGTGGGGGGTTGTGAGTAGAACAGCCTGAAGATCATGTGAACTTCAGTGTTGATGTCTGTCTTTGCCAGTGTGCACAAAGTAAAAACTTTCCATCTGTCTATAATAGTTTATATGCAGTTTGAAAACATAAAGATTAAGGTCATTTGCAATAATAATACCAACACCTCACTTCATCCATTACAAAAATTTGGATTAATGAAACCTGAATGTTAATACGTGGAGTGCTACTCCAAATCTGTAATGACTACAGCAACTGAATGAGACTTAATTGTCCACTTTAATTGCATTGCCTCTCAGGCAGCAAGTCTCCAGACACTAGGAATAAAAAATGGAACTATGAAAATCATAAAGGTATTACTATGATTTTTTTTTCACATCTAGCTTGCTTCAACATTTAAGTTCTAACACTTCATATATCTATATAAAATATAGCTTTATTTGTTACTTTTTAATACTGCAGCACAATTTATTTAGCTCTGCTCCTTCAGCACTTCCCAGATACTGTGTGTGATATCCCCACACAGGACATGATGCTGCAATATACCATTTTGGTCATTATGAGAGCAACATTTTTGCCTTTTCCTTGGCACTGATAATAAACCCTTACATAGCGTATCATGGTAGTTGTCACCTTTTAGATTTGTCACAAACTGTATACATTGGCTTTATGATTACTAAAGAGACAAAGCTACTTTGTGGGTTGTAAAACTGTTAAAGTTCAACTTCTGGATTTGTATTTCAGCCTAGATCCATCTGCTCGGCTTCTCTCTTTCTGTCTCCACTTATTTCAACAAATAATATGGGGTGTTTTTCTGCTTCTTGGATCTTTTCTTCTTTCTCAATAAATTTTCAGTTGTCTTCACCTGAGTTATTTCCTAGCTACTGTCTGAATCCAACTTGTTTTTCTATATGGACAGTGATCAGATCTTTTTATTTTAACAAATTGATAAGCAAAATTCTGGGAGATCTTAGCAGTGCACTAAGGTAGGAAGCAAGTTCTTTGGAAGTCTGAGGTTTACAGAACATATGATTTTTTATATTTTATCACCTGAGGAATATGATTGAAAGGCTATGTATAAACAAAAAAATAAGATACATCAAAGGGAGAGCTCACGTTATTATTTCTCAGATAAGAACAGCAACCAAAAGAAATGGCAGAAAACCCTTATGATTCTGGAGTAACAGGAGGAGTCTGAATATGAGACAAAATAATATCTTGCATGTAAGATGAGACTTAATGATTTATGTTATTTCATATAAGAAGATTGTTTTAAGGACAGCAGACACAACATATATACCAAATGGACCTGGAACAGTAGAAAAGTCAGCTCATAATCAGAATTCTGGGGGCAATTGTATAGGCACCAACTTTATTTTGCTGTGAGTACCAGTACTGAATTAATTAAAAGAAGGAAGTCAACATGTCTTGTACATGTAGTCAGATATGAAGGACACTGAAGGAGTCAATAATTTAAGCATATTTGAGAAAAAAAAGAGGACCCTTAGTAGAACATGGAAAAAGCTCAGAAGACTCAATGGAATTTGAGATTTAGGATTAAGCTGATAACAAGCAGCTATGGAGATGAATCCACTCTTCAGTCAAGAGTGTAAAATATGCATATTAATTGATAAGTATGAGTTTATAAGTGTTGGAATTTGCTAGCATTCCTTAACTATAGTTTTTTCCTATCTGTTAAAAAAATGCAAGAAAATAAATTAAAAATAGATAAAAATCAAGCACCGTAATATATGTCCTTGTTTTATGTCTTTTATAATGACAAAGCACTCCAGCACTCTGCCTTCAGCTTTGACAAATATTTTTATTGCAACAAAGCTTACGTGAAAATTCAGCTGGATGTTATGGGAAATTCATCTTCAGTTTCATCCCACCATATCAAATATCTTTGCAAAGTCAATGAAGGAGAAAATGATTTCTCTATAGTAAGATTTTGAAAATCCTTGTGGATGGAAGTTGTCACGTACTTCTGTGAAATACTAAAACACTTCTTTAAATGATCAATTTTTAATCTTTTTGTCCTTCAGTTTTCTTTTCAGGCACAAAGATGTGAATCTGCATTAGAGTTATTTGATAGTCATGACCTCACCATGTGTTCAGAGTAAATCATGGGAATGCTGCTTGGAATGTAAATGTTGTCCAGCTGGCCAGGCATCTCACCCAGCCTGCCTTTATGGTTTATTTCTTCTCTGAGCTTTGATTTCATGTTAATTTCTATCACTCCATTTTTTGCAGACATCCTCCTGATGCTGTTTCTTTCCTGGACAGGAAACCAAGAATCTCACTTTTAAATGTTGTTACTGCTGCTGTTTTTAACAATACTGTAATTTTTTTGTTTAATAATATTAGTAATTAATTCACACATAATCAAGGCATGCACAATACTGTGCAAATATTTGTGCACAATAACAATTTATATGTCAGAAGAGCCTGTAAAATTCCCAGCTGCCTGGAACCTCAGAGATTTGGAGGCATTTTTGTAGACAAGAAAGAACCGCCAAACAGTTGCCATAACAATATTTTTTCCCTCCTTCTATACCTGCAAAGAATGGTTACCTGGCTGCTTGCACCATAGACAAGAGTTAGGTAAAAGCTCATTGTTTCCTCATACAGTGCATTTGGAGGTTATTTTATCCTTTTCATAAGCTATATATAATTTTACAGCAGGACTGTGAGCTCCATCCCTCTCCTATGCCACTGTTATGATGACAATGGCCATTACCTACTAGAAAAGAGAAGAAGTGTTTTCCCTGTACTGTCAGACCAGGGAGTGAGGTGTGCTCTTCTGTTTCATCTCAGGGATCCCACTGAGCAGCTGGGAATATATAAAATGTTGGTACTGTCGTAAGTTCATCATATAGATTTTCAGTCAGGAAGAGATTTCTTCAGCTCACAATAAACCAGAACTGATATCAGGACTAGTAGAAGGTATTACTTGAAGGAATCAGAGAATAACGTTTATGCACCTGCACTGCTAATGCAGCTGCTGTGTAGATTTTTCCTCATGTATTCAGTGTCATGTGGAACACAGAAGAGGTTTAAATACGGACACTGTGAGGTGAAAAAAATCTAGACTGGTGAAACGTTTTCTTTCACGTACCCACAGAGTGGACTCAAGGATTCACTTTGAGCCCTCCTCTTTGAGTTTGAATTTGTTTTGTAACATTTAACCCCATGACACCATCTTTATAGAAAAGCTGGGTATTTTGGCTATTTCCTGCTACGTCTGAATGACAGTTATGTTCTCTGTTTCCAGTTCTCTCTCATGAAAAACATGCAGGGCAGCTGATGCATTGCACGGAAGTTTCAGTAATGTCCTCCTCTGTGGCTGCTTTGTGACGTCACAAACAAAATCATGAATTCTCTTTCCTTCTGTACAGGCAGCTCTATTACCCAAGCTAAAACAGCTGCAGACCTTTGCATTGCTGATCTCCTTTTCTTTGGATTGAGAAAATGTTAAGGCATAAGGGAACAGGAGGGGTTTTTTTGATTCAAGTGAAACCAGCACTTTTTATGAACTAATACAAACAACACTGGCATATTCAGAAAATAATGCTTTACAGCATTTTTTAAGAAGATTCAAGCAGAGAAGATTCCACGTAATCAGCATGAAGAAACCCTAACAGCTATTTGGACACAGAATTTTTGGAATTGACATTTAAGATAAATTTTTGGACCATCATATGCTAGATTGGACAGTATAAAATTTAAAACAACATTGCACCCCTCAGAAACTCCTGACATTATTAAAGTTCTCAAAGAACAAGACAATTGTTTAAGTAACTTTTGAAAGCAGTGCAAATACTAGCAGCCATGCAGTGAGTAAATGGCATGTCCTACCAGGAGGCAGAAATGGCAGAGTCTGTATGTAACATGCCAGCTGCATATACAACTTGATGCTGCTAGGTACCAAGGGGTAGGAATTTCTGAAGAATCATAATCAAGGATTGAAAATAGTCCTAATTAAATTTTTTCAGCTTACAAGTCATATAATGTTGGTAATTAAACTTTATTTTGCTTCCTACATTTCTTTCACCAGGCCCATTCACCACATTTTTGAGGTTCAGTGGAAGAGAGCAGTGAGTGGCCCTACATCTCTGCCATTGTATTGAGAGGGCATCACCAGAAAGCACTTCCCAATTGTTCTGTCAACCTTTTGCTCTGTTTCACATTTCCTTCCCCTCAATGCTCATTTTCTGTTTTATGAGCTATACTGTACATCTAGACAAACTCTATTCATTTCAGCTACACTAACTTACATCCTCTACAGGCATGTACCCAGGCCAGCACTTACCAACCTGGTGCAAAACCTCTGTCTTGTGTTATGAGACTGCTACCTTGTTTTTCTTTGCTTCTGAAGTTCTCTTGTTCATTACTGAATGCTCCTAATCCTTTATAGTTTATTCTTTTCCAAGCACGGCATAGAATCATAGAAGAGTTTGTTTGGAAGGGATCTTCAAAGGTCATCCAGTCCAACACACCTGCAGTGAGCAGAGACATCTTCCACTAGATCAGGTTGCTCAGAACCTGTCTTGGTTTGAAAGACAGGTGTCTGCTAAGGAAAGCAGAAGCCTCCCTTGGAATGGCAGATGCAACCCCCTTCCCTCTGAGTTATTATAATTTTGAAATCAAGGGGCTTTTAGGCAAAGATGTGGGAAATAGGAATAACAGTTCTTTACTATTATATATCTGTATGTGTATAACCAGTCAAACAAACAGCAATAACTATGGCAGTAACAGCAAACAATCACCCAGTCCCAGCCTTCTCGGCTGTCAGGCCCTTTCCCCTCGGGTGCAGTTCCGCTCGCAGCCGGCAGGGGCGCTGGCGGCTCCCGGTGAGCAGGGCAGGTGCGATGGTTCCCCCGCGGCTGCAGGGGGCGCTCCGGAGCGAGCTCGGGGAGCACGCGGCACTGGCGGCCTGGGATCCCAGGAAGGGATGGAACAAAGGCTTCACAAACCCCTGGGCAGCCGATCCCGGGCTCTCTGGCAC
>NW_008246057.1:353984-356008 GCF_000691975.1 Corvus brachyrhynchos | reverse complement strand
AACTGCGGGGGCAGGGCAGCCACAGCCCAGCTCCCAGCAGGGCAGGGAAAGTGGGCTTTGGGATCCCAGGGCTTCTCCAGCAGAAGGAAAAGTGGCTGAAGAAAGCAGCCTCCCTCTCTGGCCGAACGCCGGAGACCGAACTGCCCACACTCCCAGGTGAAACAGAAGAGCAGCCAGCTCTTTTGTTTTTCTTAAGTATCCAGCCATTTGTTCCCCGAGCAACATGTATGGGCAAAATTCCTTTAACAGAAAAAAAACCCAGGAGAGCTCCTAAAACCCCAACAGAACCCCATCCAACCTCACTGTGCATATTTCCAGGGATGGAGCATTAGTCATCCCTATGGGGAACCTGTTCCAATTCATCACCACAATCTTCGCAAAAAATTTCTTCCTTATATCTAGTCTAACTCAACACTCTTTAGGTTTAGGGCCATTATCCCTCACCCTATAGCAACAGGCTCTGTTAAAAATTATGTCCGCATCTTTCTTATAGGCACCTTCAAGTACTGGAAGGCTGCAACAAGGTCTCCCCTTATATAACATGTCAGTTATGGTAAATATGATGCATGATTACTCTGCTTTGTTTTTTCCAGGCACTGATCTCATTATGAAGACAACAAGCTACTGCTTCATGATGACATTAGAAAATGAGAACGTAATGGCAAGAGTAGTTAGTCATGTCAGACTGTAAAGAAAGAGCTAGAGGAAAATCTGTGCTTAGCAGTGACAATGAATGATTAAATATTTACTGTATGGTGAGCAAGAACAAAATATTTCTGGTGCTGGAACTTACTGCTTGAAATAAAAAAAATTAGTTTTGGTACAGTAAAAATATTGTCCTGCCAAAACACTTGTATTGCTTTACTTATTAAATAAATGTAACATTTTAAATTATGTTGTAATGGAGCGTAAAAATAAAATAATCTTGCTTCAATCAGAAGACTAATTACTACACAAGGAAAAAATTCTCTTTTCAAGGGCTATATTTATTCTATGATACATTAAAGTGTCACTGGAGCCAGCATTTCCTTTGTTCTAATCTGGTCAGAAATGTGTTGATTTGAAAAGGAACATCCTTATCATTAAGAAAAAAAAAGCCAAGAATTCAAATAATAATGAGTTGATGTTACTTGAGTCAAAAAGTCAGAGCAATGCTGGTTTCAAAGTGCATGAAAAATAATGAAGGCAGGTTTTATTTTGAATGGAAAAATAAGACAAATCTAAAGTGCCCAATCCATGAAAACTGCAATATGCACGTGCAATTTCTTTTAAAATATTTTTTATAAACTTTCTAGAGAAAACAAGGTAGATTGTTGCAGAGGATCACAGTGTATTTAAACTAGTCACCCACCAAAGCAAACCACTTACATCTATACTGAGAACAAAGACACTGCACTGCTATAGAGAACTTTGAAAACATAAAACATGAACTGCTCTTGTTGAACAGCCTTTAGCACTCCCTAATAGAGACAATGCCTCTTGATATATGTGTGTATGCAGGCATGTAGTGATAGGACAAGGAGCAATGGGTTTAAACTGACAGAAAGTAGGTTATATTAGATATCAGGAAGAAATTGTTTACTGTGAGGGTGATGAGACACTGGAACATGTTGCCCAGAGAAGCTGTGGATGCCCCATTCCCTGGAAATGTTGAAGGCCAGGTTGGATGGGGCTTGGAGCAGCCTGGGACAGTAGAAGGTGTTCCTGTCTATGGCAGAGGGTTGGAACTAGATGATCTGAAAGGTTCCTTCCAACACAAACCATTATATGATTCAAGGATATATCTAATCCAAATGACCTTTCCACCTTCAAGGTTCTTAGTTTTGAACCAGGACCTGCAGCATAGAAAGAAAATGTGCTAATCAGAGTGACTGTAATGTGCCCCAGGCAGGGTTAACACATGCTGCAGGCATGCATAATCTGTGTTCATGAATATTCAGAGTAGTTCCAGCACCTACAACATCCTTTTATTTGGATGGTATGTTCATGGCCTCCCCCATAAGACTGAATGTGTTTCTCAGCAG
>NW_008246057.1:315190-353968 GCF_000691975.1 Corvus brachyrhynchos | reverse complement strand
AAAAAATCGTGGGGCTGGTTCAGCCACTATTTATGAGGAGTCATATGAGGAGCAGCTGAGGGAAGTGGGGGTGTTCAGCCTGGAGTAAAGGGAACTCAGGAGAGACCTTATTGCTGTCTACAACTACCTGAAAGGAGGGTGTAAATAGGTGGGGGTTGGTCTTCTCTCACAAGGAAAAAGTAATGGGACAAGAGGAAATGGCCTCAAGTTGCAGCAAGGGAGCTTTAGATTGGATATTAGGAAAAGTGTCGTATCTAAAAGCATTGTTAAGCATTGGAATAAACTGTTCAGGGAAGTGGTTGAGTCATTGTCCCTGGCAGAATTTAAAAGATGTGTAGATGCGGCACTTAGGGACATGGTTTAGTGGCAGGCTTGGCAGTGCTTCGTTGTATTCCATAATCTTAGAGGTGTTTTCCAGCCCAAATGTTTCTGTGATTCTGTTGCTTGTCAGTGAGTTATATATACAAGAGCTATAAATATTCACCTCATTCTCCTCCAGCCTTTATCCAAGCAGGCTATGCTTGAACTGTATGCCCAAAATGAAAGTCAGGACTCCAGATAAGCAAAGTACGAAAATCACTTCATGTGACAGTGCTGTTCTGGATTCAAGTACAATGTTGGACTTCTTTTGCAGCCTCAAAACTATTAGATTTCTCTCCAGTTTGAGAGTCACTACTGTATCTCAACCTGATACTGCAGTACTTGATTAATAATTTCACATCCTGTGTTCCTGCTGTAGCTTATTCTTCTCAAAGTATAAAACTTGGCTATTGAATTGCATCCTTGTTTTCCAAAATATTTCTTCAATTTTTCAAAGTCATTTGGACTGTATCGAAACATACTTTCAGTCCCTCTAAACTGGATAATGTTTAAAAATCTAATAAAGTCACTCTTTGTTCCATCATCCAAGTAATTAATTAAAACATGGAATAGTATTCTACCCAAAACAGAACTGTGAGGAATGTCATTTGATATGCTTTCCATTTTGCCAGCACACTGCTTATTATCCATCCAATACTGCCATCTGACCCATCTGACTGACCCTGTGTTGCTACCTCTAGTCAACACCACCCTAACATGCTTTAAGTGACAAGATGTGACAAGATCTCTGACATCCTCTGCTTCAAGCAGACTGAAAAATTTATTTATGACTATAACAGACAGTGTTCTTCAGACAGGTGTCTTCCTGCTATACCATGGAAGATACAGAAGCCTCATGAGCTATGGCTTGATATGGAATGTAAACTACAAGACTTCTGTGTATCTTGGGCTGTGACACAGACAATGCATTGGTGTTGCTGAAGGGTTAAAGAAACCAGAGGCTTGTCACATAGAGTTCCAGAGTCATCTGACTCACAAGATAGAAGGAGTTGTCAAGCATGTCACAAGTCTTGTGCCCTCAGAAGCCATGAACAGCTTGGATTTTTTGAACACACTGCAAACTGGAGGAATCTGTTCCACTACACAGAAACCTAAAAATGGCTACTGCCATGAGATCAGGCAGATGCCTTTGAATGACTTAGTTAAGACCTAGTTATTCATCTCATCAGGACTTTTTCTATTATTTTTATTAAAATAAGAAAAAATCAGTACAGCATGGATAAGCAAGTAAGTTCAAAAGGAAAAAAAAGCCTGTATATTCACATGAAGATCAATTCAATGGTACTTCTGTAAAAAATATTGTTTTCTTGAAATACAATTTTTGCACTTCCGTGTTTGCAATAGTGAGGAAGTGGTAACAATTTTTTTCTTCTTCAATGACAAATATTTTTTAAAAGTTTTCAAAAATTAATTTAAAAAAAGAAGAAAGCTAACTAATGGACACTTCAAGAACTTTTTGTAACTCTGTGTAGAGACACCTTAATGAAAGCCTTTTTTTTTTTGTCATGCTGCTTGTGCCATATTTAGATCAAATGGACTATTTTACAAGTTACTTCTGTTAAGAGTTCCAGGTTACAAAACCAACAAAAGAAATTCAGGTCATCCATCATGCAGTGCACATGTATGACCACCCAAATAAAAGCATAAGTGACACAAATAAAAGCATAAGTGACAGTTGCTGAGGGATGTCAAAACAATGATGTGAACTTTTCCTGCAGTAAAAATACCACTAGACAGACAGGCATATTTCTGATTATAAAGTTGAAGGACAGTAGTAGTGGACACTTTAGTTTTGTTCAATAGAGCTTTAGAAATGTCATTGCCCAACAATGAACACAATTCCCTTGATGTAAACAAAGAGACAAAAAATAAGTAGGTTTACCCTTAAAGACTGAAAAAACCATTTTTTTCAACTCCTCCCAGTTAGGCTGGGAATGGAGCCAGACACAGGTTTAGCACATTACAGCTACTGTTCTTCAACAGGTAAAGAGGATTGGGAAAAGAGAAAAAATGTGACTAGATTAACAAACTTAGTTAGTTTGCAAACTTAGAATTCTGTGACATATTTACACCAAGATTTGACAACAATTTTCACTGAGAATCCACAGTCTACCCAGACTGCTCTAAGAGCAAGGCAACTGCTATGTCTCAACCTGCCACTGTAAGTTGGATTTTTACCAGGGTCATTAAGAGATTGGTCCCTGACTCCGTGTGTTCCACACTGGACTGCTGATCTGGAAGAAAATCGAAAATTGCTGCTGACAAAGTTCACAGAAGATGCAATTACTGAGAATGATAAGTAATGGTGAGGATATGTTACAGAAAGAAACCAATCACAATAATTACTTGATAAATCAGGCTGCAAGCAATTAATTTGATCTTCAATAAAATTGACTGTAAAATTACTCATTTAGGAAGGAGGGATACAGAACCTGATTACAGCATGGGGAGATCTATCCACATAAGAAATGGCTTTAAAACAGGCATACTGAGGCTATAGTGATAATCAGCTGAACCTTGGCTCAAATACAATTATTTGGCCAAGGGACTAATGAAATCTTGGTTGTGTACACAGGAGTTTATCAAAAAGAAAGTTACAAGCAGGGATCCATTGCCTTTTTAAATAGCTACATGTGCAACAAAAATCTGATAAAGCCAGATGCACCTCTGTTCCACAGAGACATGTGCAAGAAGGTACAAATGCTTGAAATTAAACCTAGAGGAGCCTAGTCAATAAGTAGAACACACACTATTAACAGCAAAGGCCATTAATCATTAGTACAGTTTAACAAGAGCTGTAGTAGATAACTTTTCCATCACTGGAGGAATTTAAAAATCACTGGCTACTCTTCTAGTTTCTGCTGTAAGTAGAAGTTAATCAGGAAAATTAAGTTATTTGTTTTATGGGGGCCGACAGATTATAGTGGTCTTTTCTGTCTCTGCCATGTGCAAATCTACAGCAGAGCTTTAGAACTTTATAACTGTCATTATGCTCTAAACGTTCATTCCAATACCAGACTTCAAGACCTCTGTGCTCTGCTGTACAAAAAAGCAATTATTTTTGATGTTCTGTTGATGTAATGCAAACATGACTTTGACTAAAGTATCACTATTCTTCATGGGAAAATATATCTTCCTATTGAAATATTAGAGAGTTCAACTATGGCCTTTGCTCCTAGATTTTACACATAAATGTGCAAGTCTGCCCCAAAATATATCCTAATAAGCCTTTGGAAATGCACATTGATGTGCACAAGAGCAGAGGTTTTAAAGTCTTTTTACATAAAAGAAGAGCAACTGGTGAAAAATTCAGTGGTTTTGCTTTCCTTTGCATACATCTGGGATCTTTCTTGTTAATAACATTAATGATGTATTAAACTAGTGTGTTTATTCAGAGTATGAACCTGTTGACACCTAGCTAGTTATCTAGCGTAGTAATCTATTGTGAGTCGTAGTAGAGCTGTGTTTCATCCAAGGCAGTAGTAAGTTTGGGAATAAACTAATTAGAAGAATTGCAATGTCAGCAGCAGCACCCATTCCTAAGCACATTTTTGGCAACTTTGAAAAAATCATCTCTGTTCTCTCATAAAGTTTTCTCCTAAGGTAGATTTGTTCCTAACTTGTGCTGCTAATTATTGCTGATATGGCTAAGAGATATATTTTTACTTTATGTATGGGATTAAGATGCCCCTTCTGAGTGAGACAATTTATGAATGTCATGCCATAAAAAAAAGAGAACCTTTCAGAAAAGGAATGAGTATCCCAGTGCTTAGGAGCTTGCTTTTGTGGTCCATAACACTTTCCACACAGCAATCCACTTTCAAGGGACAAACAACTTGCATCACTCAGTAACTGTCTTGTACTAGTTCTAGTTCAAGCCTCAAAGAAAGCAAAAGAGGTAGTAAAACTTGATTGCATTGTCCCTGTATGCATTATAAACAGACTGCTATCATCCAGAATATTTATCATACAAACATCACCCCGGATATACCACCCATTTCATCAAGTTCCCTTTGTCATGCTTTGAAAGCTGTGACTTATTATAGAGAGTAGAGGATATTTTAGAGTGTACCAGCTAGACGATTTTTAGGAAATTGTAAAATTGTAAGACCTTTTAATTGTGAAAGGAAAAGATATTTACCATACTGACAGATAAATACTTGAGCAGTGTGCCAGAAGCTTCCTGAATATATGTAAATATATGATAATTAGTCAATGTTCAGAGTAAAACATTTTCAAGAGCTAGCAAGGCATTTCTTCATCTGATTAAGCAGTGAATATGCAACAGTAAAAGGTTAATTCAATGTGAGTCTGTCATGTGATATTCTAATAGCATCATGCTGATTTAAGTGGGTAGGCATCATATAAAGTAGAAACTCATTTTCTTGGTCATCATTTTCTGTAATATCTCACAACATGAGAGACACAGGGAGTAGAAAGAAATGTAAGATGTGACTTCAAGGCAGTTTTCTTTTCAGACATAGTGAAATATTGAGAAAAGTCTGATCAGACACTTCCAATCACTGTGCTGGCTGAGTGACCTTGGGATAATGCAGGATGATGAGTATGTAACAAAGGGCTACTTGAGTCTGTAATTTGTAATTAAATACTATTGTTGCTGAAGAAGCTTCTGCAACTAAATGACATGCCTACATTCACCCAATGCCTTAAAACTAGGCTAAAAACCCCTGAAAAACCTTGACTTCCAGATATTTACCTAAGACTGCATTTTTCTGATCTCTCAATATCATTTGATTCTGACCATAGATATTTCAGGACAGTATAAAGAATGATATCTCAGTATCATCCTGTATCTGCAACTTGCATAGTTCCTTACTTCTCCCTGCCTGAAAGGGATAATTTCTGTAAGGTAGCTGTTATAGAGTATAAAACTCTAGTTTAAACCAAGGGGCAGGTGAGTAAGAGTCACACTTACATTAACCTACCTTTCTTTACAAGGCTGGTACTGATCCCCGTAACCAAGAGTTATATTTTCCTCCTTATTTTTAATTAGTGTTACACTTACTCTACTTCTTTCTCTACTTTCTGTTTCCTTCTGCATCCCATTCCCCTGTTGCCAGTATTCACCCTCCTTCTGTTCCTATTTGCCAGGACAAATACTGAAAATGGTCTGGACTGTGTCTGAGAGTATCAGTGAATCCTTTCAGCTTTCTCTACCAGAAGACACATTTCCCAGAGCTGTCTCCCAGGAACTGCCAGGCCTGCCTTTGCTAGTGTATGTGTCCAGCCTCTTCGGAATCTGTTCTTGCCATTTAAATTTTATCCAGATAGTTCCTATAGTGAGTTATAGTTGCCTGATATTGGAAAGTCATTGTTCATATCAGTAGTGCTCACAAGGATGGGCAAAAATGTATAACTTTTGCCTTCTGGAATCAGGGTCTTAATAAAAACAAAGCATGATTTACACCTCATGCTCAAGCTGGGTATCAGGGAGTTGCAATGAAGTGTTTTGTTGTTGGCTACGCCGTTAAGCTGAGCTCTGTGCATGTGTGCAATGCAGCAGTGCAGTTTTAATAAGAAACTCCCTGAAATTTATTACTGAGAAGCAAAATATTGATATGCAGTTTTATTGCCAGATCATGGAATTCATCTTTTTTCCCTTGGCCTGAGCTAATCACACAAGAAAGCAACCCAAAAAAAAAAATCATAAAACCAAAACAACCCCCACTCTTCTGGTTCCTGCAGCATCATTGTAATAGATTTCTTATCTTGAAGGTTTGCTGCTTTTGATCTATTTCTATACCTGTCTGATTCAAGGGTTCCATATGCATGGATCTGTCCCACCTGTATGGGGTGTTTTCCCCCCGACCCTCCCCCAGCGTGGCACATGCTGGCCAGTTGCCAGCTCTGTTAGCTGCTGTGGTCCCTGCAGTGTGTGGTTTGCACTGGCAATTCTGTGGCATGAAGAAATGTAAGAGCAGAACAGCAGCACTCAGGTAACTGCTGGGGAGGTCATGGCTGTTGTCCAAATAATTTACAGTTAACCATTTGTGTTTTGTTTCTTGAGATGCTGTCACAGTATGGAAATCAGCATCTTTTTCTGCAGTGGCAACTGATGGGTGATGAGGGGGAGGCTGGCAGGAGATGCAGCTGATGAAGAGCCCAGAAGGAAGAAGCAAAAATATGGCAAAATTGATAGGGAAGAAAGGATGCAGATGCTGCTGTTTTGATTGATGAACTAAGAGCTGTTAGAGATGCTCTCATTAAAGATTGCTGAACAATCTCCAACAAATCACATACTCAGCAACCTAGTGGGTTTAGTGTGAGTGTGACTGGAACAGCTCCTCTTATGTAGGCCTGCAGAAAGGGAATTGCAGGGTGAATGGACAATTAATAGTCAAAACTTCTGCCAGTGTACCTGACGACTGACATCATTCTCTTCCTCATTTCTTCACCTTGGGATAAGGGTTGGGGGACTCTCAGTGTCCATGTCTTCAGCTCAGTATGAAGTTTTCTCCTAGGGACTGTCCATAGCTACCCTGAATTCCTGTCCTCCTGACTCATTGCATGTTCTGGAGCAAGAAAAGCAGTCTCAGTGTTTCAGCCTCCCCCACATCATTATCATTACCATGGTTTATTGGAATGTATGCAACATTCACAGGGGTACTGTGACAAGTCATTAATTAATATTTGACCAGAACTTTGTCAATAGCCAGTGTGGTCTAAATAGTCAACTTTTCTTTGACCTTCTGACAGAAAGAAGAGGGACAAACAAAATAAGCAATTCACTGTGGCTAGAATCTCCTTCATGACCTAAGTCTCCCTTTTCATAAGCACTGCAGCTGTGGCCAGATAATCAACTACTATAATTAAGTTCGTGGTAGTTTATACCAGGAAGCATCTTCCCCAAATCCTTTTCTCTTGAGGACAATTTGCTAAGAAAAAAAAGGATCCATTCTGCAACATTTATTGAGCTCCATGTTCCCTAGAACCCTTACAACACCTGTTTTCCAACATGTCCCATAAAGCATCCTCAGTGTTTTCCAGTGATCTCTATTTACCAGTTCACACTTGAACCTACCTCTTGACTAAGGGGTTGCCATGGAGTTCTACAATGCTACCAAATAATCCCTATTTTCCACCAGAGGGCTGCTGACTTGAATTTTTCTCCTCTGTAGAACCACCATTTCCCATGAAGTTTATGTGAATGTTGTACTTTTGGGCCATAGGCACCAAAATTGCATTCTTTTGAAATTGGTCAATTGGTTCAAAAATTCTCAGGAACTGACACATAGATTGTCAAGACACAGAAAGAGAGGTGCTTTCAGGAACATCAGTCCTTGCCTTATTTCACGTTATCTCATGGAAAAGGGATGAGAATTTCATTCTAAAAGCCAATTTCTATCAAGATTACTGCTAAACTTTCATTCATAATTTTTAATGACAAAAAAATCTGACTAAACCCCTTTCCCACCTTACATAGTGATATCTGAATTAAGAGTTTTCTTATACACCCAGTAGTTCTCTGATTGATCCCAGAAGATTCCCACAAAACAGGAAAGTACACATAATACTCTCAATAGAGAAAGGAATTTTTAGCAGAAAATTTCTAGTCTTTCTTTATCTCTCACATAAGAGCAAAGAAGAATCTACTTTTTTTTTTTCTCTTTATAAGTCATCTTAATATTTGCATCCATAAATTAGAGAATTGCTGTGATACAGCTAATAATCCTTCGGGAATTCATGCAGTGCTGGAGAAGATGTCCCCTCACAAAAACAGTCCTTGGAATGATAAATACTTCTGTTAATGAGATATAAGGAAAAAGTAAATTATTTTTCCCATATCTGCACTATTAGGGTGGCTGAGCTGTTTGGATTAGATCCATGTGGGAGTTAGCACAAGGCCCAAATGACAATGAACAGGGGAAAATGTCCAAAAGCATTGACTAGAGCAGCTTCTTTCAAAACAAAATGCCCATCTCAGAGAGCAATGATAGATAAACTAAGAGTTTGGGCCTATGATGTGTTTCAAAGTGTTAACACGCTGAGGACTCTGGAGAAAATATAGTTGACCTCTGTGGCTGGCTATGAAAAATGGCATTACTGTGAATCCTCTCCTTGTAGATGAATTGCTCTGTCTTGCTAATCAGACTGGTCAGAAAAGCCCCTTCCATTACAGAAATACAGGCTTTTTCAGCTGCCTCTCTGCTGGAGCAAAGGACACTCACAACTCCTATTGAGTTAATAAATGTGCTTGCAGCAACTGACAGAGGTTTCAAAGCAAGCTCTGTTTCAGCAACTAATAACAGATCTTTGATTTGTAGATGGGCCTTTGTTTACGTATGAGGATCCTGCTCTCACTGCTGAGTTGTGTACACACACCTTAGCTTGTTAAAATGCATCAATTAATAGGGGTTTCACTGCACCTCCTCTTGCTCTTTTCAGACAATGATACCACTGATGGTTGATTCCTGCCCTTAGAAGTTATCCCGTGCTAGTCCAACAGGACTTGCCCACTGAAACAATTACTCACATCATGCCAGTCTCTCTAGTGCCCAACATGTAACCTCAGTTTGTACTACAAAACCATGTGGCAACTTTGGCAGCACCAGCACAGTGCTGAGACCTTTGAAATGAAGCCAAAAGAGGTTAAGGCTTCTGTGTGAAAGGCTGTGGTTAAGGCCAGTGGAGACCTGGCCAAGCAGTGCAACACAGCTAATGTGTGATACTTGACCAAGGAGACCTTTAGGTGAAAATGTCTTTAGCAGTAGACAAACCACAACTTTCTTTATCTGGAGTACAACCTCACTGCCTTCAAAGTCTAATCATGGGTTTAAGAACAGGTTGTTGGATCAGCAGGGTATAAAGAGTTATGTGAAGCTTGAGGCCACAGTTATCACAAACTGTGTCAGTGAAGCTAAATGTAGTCTCAGAGCAGGAGGTTCATAGTCAAGAGCTTGCATGATACTTGCCTGAGGCCAAGAAGGACGAGCTCCTCACCATTTTCCTAAGCACCCTGTTGCCATTCAGTACCAGGGACAGTCATGAAGCAGAAGGGAGCCAGGAACCATTTGCTGTGTGAGGCTGGAGCCTATGTTGGAGACATGCCCTGATGCTCCTCCTCCTCCTCTGCTCTGTCAAGCCAAAATTCACTCAGGCACAGTTTCATCTTGTAGCCATGATGTTCTTCTGGCCCTGAAATTTACTGCTTGACTGAAATTTGTACTGTAGCCAAAAGAAATTTTAGTACAGGGAAAAGAATATGGGCCCAAGGCTACATAGATGTATTTATTATACATCCAAGATTTATAATTGAATTGGACATTCTGGCAATGTGATAATGATCTGATTACAATTTTTATCATGGTTTCTCAGTGTATCCAAATGTAAAAGTTATCTCCTCCCTTCACATTCCACTGCAAAGCCTGCCAAGGCACATAAGCCCCTGCGTGTCATTTCTGCGGGCTTGTTGTGGGAAGCTTCTTTGTTATCTCTGCCTGATGCCTGGGCCAAGGGATCTCCTGGCTATTAGCCTAAAGCAGACCCAGCACATGGCAGATTTCTCTAAGCTCACCAGGTACCCATGTAATATCTGATGCAGCCTTGTAACCTATCAAGACTTGCTTGAGGCATCTGCTGCAGATGGGGCTTTTGTCTGTGAAAAATGAAAGGACAATATTTTAACCAAGCAGTCTAGGTTGTCAGTGATGTTCTAGGTGACAAGCGCAAAACTAAAAGGGAATTAAATAGGGGTAACATGTAAAATTACCTGGCATTAGTCCAAGAGGACTACGAATATAAACATGTTCTACATTGACTGTATTAATATTTGATAGCTTAGATTGGTTACTATGTCTTTTCACCTGACACCAAATCTCCATTTTTGATAGAAGATGTAATTTGGATTCCTCAAAGTGTTTTTCTATTTTTTTTTTCTTTTCAAGTTTGCCTGTTTGAAGTATCTGCAAGTAGGAGGGTTTAATTGCACTTTATTTTACAGTTCTTATTGGATAAAGCAAGTGTATTTCCCTTTAATAACTTCCAACAAATGCAAAAAAAAGCATTAAACTGAACCGAAAAAAAGAACCCCTGAAAAGATCTTGTACCCATTACTTTTAACCACAAGCTCAGCATTTTATAAACTTAAAATTATATTTTTCTTGCTTATCTGATAAAGCAAACTCAAATATATAGGTGGAAGAGTCCAGTTATTTGAGATAAATTGAAATTATTTGCCTTTTTTTATCAGCATAGTGCCAAAGGGAACTCAAAATACCTGATAATCCATTTCCTGTTACAGCGAATATTTTACGACAATGACATTTTCATCCTTCTGTATAGAGGTGATCAGATTTTCCTGCTATCTGTCTCATATTTTAATGGGAGGTTGTAGCTCCCCATGGGATAGGGATGTGGAGGTTTCAGCTTGGGCTTCCTCAGTTCTGCTTCTGGCTAACTCCAAAAGAAGGATGGGGATGTCAGCTCTGGATTCAGAAGTGTTGGCTAGTGCAGAGAAGGCTTTAATCTGTACAGCAAACCTTGCTCAGAACTACTCCTCATCCTACCTTAGCTAAACCCTGCCAGTGGCTACACATAAATGAATGATTAATTCCAGATCCAAGCTGGCTTTACACACTGTTCTGCTTACTGACTTGGGCCTATTCTACCTTAAATTTCTGCACACTGCTCCACTGCATGAAACAGATTTGGCCTTAGTGATAGTGATTGATAAATTTCACTTGACATGTCTCAGGTCATTTGCCTCTGGAGCTGGGATTAGACAGATTTGTTTTGCAGGTGTTAGTCGAAGTGCAAATGTCCACAAAATCAGGAGTTTCAAAGGGAGACTGCAGCAAAGCTTGCCATGTTTGTACCCTGCATTCACACACCTGCAAATTCTTTATTTTACAAAGTTTTCATCCCTGGAATCATCCCCTGAAAACCAGTATTTGGGAAAGTCTGAGAAAAACAATCCAAAAATGAATTTTTGGAAATGAGGTAGTGCTTTGGAAAACAGTAGTAACACTGTGCCTCAGCTATGCATAGGCTGGAATGTTTAGTACCTAATTCTGTGTCTTCTTGATTGTCAGAAATGAGGCTCCCGATTTAGACACCAAATTTAGGCGTTACAGAGTTGTGTAACACCTATGTGTGTGATAAATTTAGGCAATTATAGATAATAGAAATTTAATAAACAGTGAATTCAAAGAGATTTTTGGATTCCCAATATAGATACCTATTCTCAGAAAATAAAAATTAATAGTAATATTCAGCTGCCAAATCATTAGTGCCTAGTGCCAGTTAGATGCTGTGGGCTAACCTGTGCATCCTCCTGCTGCTGCTGCTGCAGCAGAGCACTGGTTTCCCTCTGGGATGGGGTCATATAGCCCAGCCCTTTGTAGATAGATGACATCCTCCATGTCATCTCAAACAGCATCCACCATCCTTATTCAGTCAACTGAGTTCTTACCCATTGACTTCACTGACCAGATTTTCCTTAGCTGTGCTGAGGGCTGATAAATCTGACTGGTCTGTAAACACCTGCACTGTAGACACTTAAAAAATTATGTGGTGTTAGTTACCACCCTTGGTTTATATTTGCTTCTCATGAGTGTGCCATCTACAGTCAAAACAGCAGAGCAATCTTATCGGGTCTGACAGCTGCCCAGCAGTAGTGAGTGATGCTGTCTGGGAGTTTGTGCTGGTGCACCATGACTGAATCATTCATCTTAATCTTCACTAAGCTGAGCAGAGGTCACAGAACATGTATGATATTTCACCAGCTATCTCTAATGCTGTGTACAAGAGCAGTGAGTTGGATTGGGGTTTTTTTCAAGACTTATTTTCCTGTGGGTTTTTCCTGGCATAGTTCAGGGCTGTGTCACTGTTACAGCGGGGATTACTGTAACAAGCATATATCAAACCAGGAGTCCCGTGGAAAAGAAGTATATATGGACAGATTCGTGGTAGATGTTTCAGAGGTCTTTAATTCTCCAGCCGCATGGCCGGGGCTCTGCTCAGGAACTCTGCAGTCATGGGACCCGAGGGTCCTTGCCCGCGCAGGGGAACACAAAACAACCCATGGGGAACGAGGCTGAGCAGGGGCAGGGAAACCCCGTGTCTCCCCCCAGGGCCCCTCTCCCAGGGCCACATGGCAGGGGGAAGGGACCCCAACATGTCACCTCTCAGCAGGACCGATTACTCTTGCGTGGAGCACTGCCCTGAGCCAGACACAATGCTTCCATCTCTGAATGATAACTCGAGCATGCCTTAATGGGTAGACAGCCCTACATGTCTGTGCATCCAAAGACTGTATTAGCTACCACATCACACTGAGAACATATGCCTTTTCGATAATCAAAATATTTGTCTGATTCGCTGTCTTTTAAAATTCAATCCTTCCTCCTGCAGGTGTGAATGAAATGTGAATTTTCAGGTGAATGTGTCTTTTGCTTATATTGCTCTACCAATTTACATTATTTTCCAGGTTGCCATATAGTAACCTTAAGGACTAAAATGCTAACGTTACTTCCAGAAGCAGAGGGTTTTTCATTGGAGATCTGACATCCCTACAGGAATGACTCTGCTCAGCTTACAGAGGCTGACAGCAGCTCTGAGTCGGGAAGACTGAATCTTGCTTCTTTATTCTTTAATTAGTTTATCCTCTGCTACACTGTTGGTTAATATTAATGTGCTGTCCTTGAGCTCCACTACTTACCCATGTCACTATTGCAGAATCATAGAATATCAGATTAGAAGGGCCCTCATGGCCCCTCTGGTCCAAGATATTAACCAGTGTTGGACTCAGTATTGATCCCAGGGGACCCCAAATGTGACAGATTGCCATCTTGAAGGAAGCTACTTGCCACCATGTCCTGGGTGCAGCCTGTCAGCCAATTCCCCATCCACTGCACAGACCACTTGTACAGACCTTAACATAGGAGGAGACCATGGGAAACCGCATCAAAAGGCTTGGATAAATCTATGTAGACAATGCCCATTGCTGGTCCCCCACCAACTGAGCAGATTGCTTTGTCACAGAAGGTCATCAGGTTTTTTAAGCATGACTTGTCCTTGGTGAATCCATACTGGCTTTTCCCAATCATGTGCTTCATTTGACTTCTGATGTCTCCCAGGAGCCTCTATTCCATAACTTCCCCAGGGACTGAACAAGACCAATGGGCCTATCATTTCCTGGAACCTCCTTTAAACCCTTCTTGTAGATAGAGTCAATATTAGCTTTTGTCCGGTCTTCTGGGACATCACCCAATCTCCACAACTTCTCAGAGATTATGGAAAGTGGCCTTGCCATGGTGTCAGACAGCTCTCTCAACACTCAGCACATATTGCCAGGGCCCACTGATTTGTAGGTCTCAGGCTCCTCTAATAGTTGACACCCCAATCCTTCCTTCACTGACAATGGGTCTGTGTTCACTTCAACCGGGATTCCTGTTCCCAAGGCCTGGGGCCCAACAGTGCTGGACAGACAGAGGTGAAGAAAGTGTTGAGAACCTCAGTCTTTTCAGCGCTGGGCTCAGCGTTCCCTGGAGCTGTTTCAATCCCCCAGAAGGGCTGTCTGCTCCACCTCAGGAGTCCTTGGCCCTGGAACTCTTCTGTAACTCCATCCACCACTCAGCCACAGGATGCATCATGACCACCATCTGCCCCACTGAGTGATCTGTGTGATCTTCCATTGTCAATTAAAACATCCCTTTCTCTTTGTTTTCATCAACTTAATGACTACATTTCATGATATGGAGTTATTCTCTTTTACAAAATCTTAGTATTCGAATTTATGAAGCTGGTGAAAGAAGGTGAGAAAGTACTTGGAATGCAAATATTCTCTGTGGTTTTTCACAGAGAAAACCCAAATATTTGCTTGGCTCTAAAATGAATTAACAGCAATTGGGTAGTTTGCCTTCTGCTACTTATACTAAATGTTTCTGACAGACGTATGAAAATTGAAGAGAAATCCTTTGCTTTGTTTTAAATTAATAGTTAATGGAAAGGCAGCAAACTTAATAAAAATTCTAATCTGAGTCAAATTTTTTCTCAACTTCTTTCTAAATAAAACAAAAAAGATATCTTCACAATTTTACTTTACATATTTTTTTAAAAAATGGATAAATATATCTTAAAATGTATTACAGAAGATTCAGAAGGAATGAAAAATCAATTTCAATCATCATCGAATGGAAAGAGATTTTACATTTAAAATTTTTCTATATCCAAGATGACTGTTTTTTCAACATATGCCTGAATAGTTGGTTTTAGTTCTACCTTGTCTTTGTAGTGCTTAGTAACCATAAATAAGTTAAAACCCCAAATATTTCTCATAATTTAATACATTTAAAAATCTGCCTGGAAAGACTGAAAAATCATTAAAACTTAATGGACAATGAAATGAATTTGGAATGCACAAATGCATAAAAATGCAAAAAAAGCCCCCAAATGTTCTAGAACTTCTCTGTATATAACACATTAGTAAAAAATATTGTTACCCTTAACCATATGCTCCAATGATACTGAATAAATACATTATCTGACCATGAAAGTAAAGATGAATCTACTAGAGTTTTCGTGGAATAAGATTTTTGCTTAATGGCTATTGACAATTTTATGCCTCATAAATAAATAAATCAATTTCTTTTTTTAGTTGTGTGAAATTAGATATTGAAGCAAAATAGGAATTATGTGCAAATCAAAGTATATTGCCTGTGCTAGACAATGAAGCATAGGCACAGCACAAGACAAAAGGTAGGAGGATTCAACAAGTTTGCTGAATGGCTTAGAGATGCAGCTTCGTGGGTATCACCTACAGAAATCACTGCCAGTCTGCACCGTGCAGGCACTGGAGCATTGGCTGTCTGAGAGGACTTGTACACAACAGTGCAGCCAGTATCTGCTCTCTTTGTAATGTCAGGCCATGCCCTGTCTTTGGACACCTGCTGCTCGCAAGAGCACCTGACCTGAGCACTAATTCCTGGGGAAATGACTGGAATAACTGAATAACTTGTTCTTGCTGGATTGTGTTGGACATGCTTATGACAACCATTTGCAGGAGCTAAATGAAGTTCAGCTGCTGAACTTCATCTAGTCTAGCTCTGGTTTTATTCTCATCATGTAACAAATTCAGTTGCTTTATGACAGAGATTCGACGGAAAGGTGATGTCAGAACTCTACATTTCATTTACTGGTAGGCAGAAGCTGAGGTGGAAGCTGAGACCTGTCCCCACAGGGTTTACCCACAGCAGGCCACTGAATGAATGACGGGTAAAGCTTACACACCACTTATTTACAACCCAATAGACTGGGAAATAGAACTCTCCCTTTTGCAGTAGTTTTTAGTTCTGCCATCTCAGAGTTCTGAGCTGTTTTATGCTTTGTGCATCTTCACAAAGCCAGTGGAGTTACTCTAAATCATCTCTGTACATGAGATTGAGGAGGAGAAAAGAAATATGAAATGGGAAATATGAAATATGAAATATGCAATGTGAAATGAGAAGTAGGTCTCCTCTCACTGATATTTTCTGTTCATAGAATCCAGCTCCTGGTTTATGATACACTTCAATAACAACCAGAAGAGTTGATTCCTACCTGTGATACTCAGTAATCATCAGTAATTCTGTCATGAAAAGTGCTTATTATGGTATCTTTTCCCTGCAAGCTGGTGGGACACTTAATTCAGTTTGGCTTTACTTTTCCCCTTGCTTATCACTAATGATCAGTGCAGTGTAGTCCAATAAAGATGTATAAGACCTCAATACATCTCATTATATGGATCTCATCAATGGATCTCATTATATTACCACTGGACAGGTTGTACCTTCCAAAGCAAAAAGAGTAAGTGCTGGTCTTACAGATAACTGAACTCAACATCATCAGGACTGATTCATATAAGTTGCTGCAGAAAGTAGTTAAATAGTGTAGTAATATGAAGAGTGTGATTTTGGATGAACTTTTAATTCTAGTTGGAAATGTCCTAATTCTGAATGAATTTCTAGGTTTACCTTTGCCTTTCCACTTCCAATCTCATGCCCCTCTTTCCAAGCAACACACTTGCCCCTAGATGTCTTTTGGGAGGCAAATCTATTGTCTATCTCACATTTAAATAGCCAAATCACAGGAATTTTTTCCACTATTTCAGATTCCACCACGGGCACCAGCTGACTCCACTCCTTACCATTTTTGTAGTGGTCAGGATAAAGAGCAACCTCTCAGATCAAGGCAAATCTCAGGTATTTATATCACAAAAGAGGGAAAAAAATGAAGACAGAAAAAAAAAAATCACTGCACAGCCGAATTTCATTCTTCCCTTGGAAATCTTGGAAATCTCATCTTTGACCCACTTGGTCCCCTGGGACCTGGACAGAGCATAGGAGAAATTCTTCAAGCACTCACTTAAATTCTCAGATGTTGGCCATACGCTGCCTGGTGTAATCTGGGTTGCACACCCTTTCTCAGGCTAGACAAATTGTACTGAGGCTATTGTGCAGCTGCTGAGCACACCAAAGCTGAAACTGAAATGTGTAATTATATGACACAGTTTGATACAAGCTTAACATTCCCTACCTGATACTGTTTTAAAAGGGGACTTAGTTGTGCCAAGGTGATTAATATATTAATCAGGGGCTTGAGAACTTCCCAGAGCTGTCTAAATAAAACAGGAAAAGCCATCCAGACAGAAAAAAGGCAGATACATGCAGAACTGAGAGCAAAACTATTCAGTCTCAAGCAGACCAGATGTTGCCATCAATCCAATCAAGAAGGCTGATTGAATTGCTCCAATTTAATAGGTGAAATACTGTAGTGTATTTGCCCAATCATATATGAGCTGAATAATACTAATGTTTTTTACCAGTTTACTGTGGAAGTCACTAAAAGGCTATTTTAAATTTAATTTAGTTTACACATGAACACTGTTTTAAAGGTTGCCATTGTGGAAATTTTCTCTTTACAATTTTCTAAAAAGAAACAAGACAGTAAACTGATTGCAAATTCAGATACCTGTAAAATATTTTATACAGGATATCTTCTACTCTCTCCAACTGTTTCTTCCCATTTTAATGATATGTAAGCTTTATTCCTGTCCTGCCTGGAGACTTTTGGAAGACTCTTGCAAGTTGTAACAAATGACACTTCAAACAAATCACCATTATTAAAAGATTTGCTTGCTGGAAAGGAAGCCAGTACAGACGACAATGCATTCTATATCTCCAAGTATTTCATAACTACCACTAACAATATTTGTTGTCTTTATGACTCTATTCACATACATTTTTCAGTGTTGCCTTGAACCTAATGAAATCTGTTCGTTTTCTCTCTTGTGATTTGTTTTTTAAAGTCTGGAAGATGTTTTCAATGGCTGTGCAGCTGTATGGTTCAAATCTGTTGAAAATTGGCTTAAAATAATATCTGATTGTTCAAACACCATTGCCAAATCACAGAGCCTGGATCTCAAAACAATGTTTGCTACTTTGGACCATGCTTTCCTACTGTAATGAAGTATTACCTCAGATCACCATAAATTTACCAAATGCAAACTGAAGGTGTAATCACTGACAGTTATGATCTACAATACAAGATAAGGCCGTATTTTTACCGGTGATATCTCAAGACAGATGGTCTTGAGACCATTCACCTGTATTTATTTGTACCCCAAGCCTGCATTGGCTGGAACTGGGTAGAGAACATACAGATCAGTTATCTAAACCCCTAATGTGTATCATCCTTTGAATATATTGTCACAGACACCATTTGCCACTAAACACTGTTCTTTACAACTCAAATACCCATTCAAAAATTGTGTTGAAGTTATCCGTATAACTTTGCATTTCACATTTGATTCCTTCTCCACTCTCACTGGAGGTATCTACAAGTATTTGTGCTGTTTCCTGTAGCACATAAGTGATTCTGGTAATATTTGCTTTATAAACTTAAATGCTGCACCAGAGCCATATTTATTTCTTTATTTTAGATAAAATCTGCTACATCTTGGGAATGTAATTTCTTTCAGGTCTATGTGAAGAGACATTTTATGAGCAGGTTTACAGGGAAAAAATGAAGGAGAAACTTGCAGTCGGGGTGGCTATGCTGAAGTTGTGTTTCTGAAGGGTCTGGAAACCAAGCTGACTGACAAACTTACACAACTTGTTTGTGAAAAGTATCTACCGTACATGTCTCTCACATTTTCTCCACAGGGATAAAGGGCAAATAAAAATCTGCATGTGCAGCTCTAGGAAGACTTCAAGTGCAGGTTTTGGAAAGGTGTGGGAATTTTGGTACAGGTCTGTACTGACATACTCTGTTCTGAATCATAGAAAACTAATTCGCAGCTACCAAGTTCAGTGGCTTATCCCCCAAGCATTTCACAAAAACTCTGAAGAGGAGATATAGATACAAATCAGTGGTCCACTGTGTGACACTGATGTATTTCAAAACAAGACAAAGATTACCCCACACCACATTTTGAAATAACATACAGAGATGGAAGACATCTTCTTAGCCCACTGATTTTGGAATGTGTTTGTCTGTGAATTTCTCCGTAATGTTTGTAAATTGATGGAAGAAGCCAGGAACTGTTTGTCATGTTTCTGTTTGGGATTTCCTGGACTGAAATACACACACACACGCACACACACATGTTGCACAGCTGCCTTCTGTGTGACAGTGAGCTAGATGTGCTCTAGATATGATGAACTCACAGTGCAAACGCAGATTGATAAATTCCATACAAATACCCCAAATCTTGTTCTCTTATTTAAAGAACATTTCCAGGGGAAAGAGGCTGTTGTGCCTGTTAGTCCCATCCAGGAATCAGGACTTCACCCAACCATCACTTCACTCTAGATCTTCTCTGGCAAGATAATTGTTCTGCAGCTGTCCTGAGGCAGACTGGCAGCTGGATCTCTAACTGTGATCAAGCAGAGCATGGAATAAAGATTTCCCAAGCTTTCTTTTCTTAGGCATGCTGGCAACATGGCAGGTGTTGGAGGATTATCCCTATATGATGAAAGAGGCAGGAATACCTGCCCACAGTTGAGCAGTTTACAAGTTTGGATTCCTCTAAAAACGCTTAATCTGAACTCCTGTGATTAGACTGTACTTTAATACTGAAATGCTCACATTTCTCCCATTTTACTTTCTGAAATGAATACACCTTTTTTAAATTTTTTTTCAGTGGCTAAATCACTTGAAATCCTTTGACAGACTTTGTCAAAGCAGAGGATTCCACAAAATAATTTGAAGAGAGTTTAGTAAGAAGCTAAGTGGAAACTATGGGATAGAATTGTATTGTTCACAAAAGATAGCATCAAGTATTCATTTGACAAAAAGCAACCAGGAAATGATTAGTTGTATTGTGACACCTTTGCTGCTATACTGATACTTAATCTGGTAAGAAGCTACTTCAAAAGACACAGAAGTAAGTTTACAGATCTCACTGTGAAAAGAAGTGACAGGCTTTGAACTAAATTTGTGTAATTTTTGGAGAACATGGATCAATAAATGATAATCTTATTATAAATCATTGTTTAATCAGTACTTTGGCTCTTTAAAGAAGTAGCTCAATCCAAAGAACAACACATGAAAGAAAAAAAATAGAGTTTAAGCAACTAGGGGAATATATTGGCCATTTAAAATATATATGGATAAAATTAATGATTTATAATGAACCACAAAAATCTCTGATTGGAATATTAGCTAAAGGAATATGGCTTTAAATTGGGTATTACAGAGCCTACTTTAACAAAAAATATGCCAGTGATTTGTCAGATGTCATAAGCATGTCTCAGAATTACTAGGGAGATCTTACACAGGAGTCAGTATAGATTTGGGACATTTTTATTCTTTCTTGATTTGGGATATTTTGGGGGTTAAAGCTAAAGAATGCCGTCTATATCTGGGACTGAGGCCTCCAAATACCTCTCATGAACCTTGTTGATACCTAAAGATCATACACAGCTATTGACACAGCTTAGATTTAAGAATCAAATTTGGATAGACTCAGTTGTCTTTTGGGGAATAATTTTCTTTTAATATTGACTCAACAGAAAATTTGGCTTCCAGCTTTATCTGCTCTTGATTTCAGCTGAGATAGTTGCCTGAACTGGCATCAACTTCCCTCCCTAAGTGGCATAACTCTACATAAGGAGATATCTGTAGCTATGACTAAAATGTCGTATTTTCTCTTAGCTATCCTGCCTGCTTTTAGAAGGACAGATTTTAATTATATTTTAGATTCATTGTCTAGGTTTTAACACGTGGTTATAACAAAACCTTTGTTGGCAGCCTACCTTGTAACAACCAGTGACTGCAGAATGAGACACTGGAGATGTTCAAGAAGAATCAAAAGGATTTGAGACAACTGGTGATTTTGTACATAATTTTCAGTCTTGATTGTTCAAATTTAAGTTCTTCAATGCCTGTATAGGAACTACAGTATAAATGACTTTGCTTTCAAAGGAATGGACACAACCACCTCCTCCTATGAGGAGGGTTCTACCCAGTTCTATGTGTGAGATCTAGGTGTGTGTACCTCTGACAACTCTGATGAAAGCTTTTTTTGGCCCACTGGCTTTGACCACAGAGATGCCTTCCTTCAGTCAGAAAAATTCTATCAGATCTAATGAGCCTCACATCAAACCGACAAAACTCATCCGTTTGTCTCCCTCTTCCTACAACAACGCTAACAATAAACAGCACTTCCTCTCTCCCCCCAGAGCTCAACAGGGACTGTGAATGTAGGACTCTGCTTCCCACTGAACCATGAGAAGGGAAGAAACTTTGTCAACAATTCCCCTGCCTGTGTTCCCTGGCCCTTCCCAACCGTACAGCACCTGAAAATGAAGGTGACTAGTGCAGCATAGCCACAGTGTACCTAGTGATTGCATTTCTGCTAGGATGGCTCTATTTCTCCTTAGAACCCAAAGGAATTGCTGTGACATAAATTGCCATGTACAACACTAAGGAACTTCCCCACACTGATCAATCTAAGGACAATTTATGTGCATGAACCATGAAATGAAGCTAAGTTACTCTGGCATCTAATAAGGGAGTGAGATGACATTTTTTTCTGATTGAAAGCCCACAACTCTTTAATTATAGAGCATTGGGCCAAACCCATCTTAATTTCATGCATTTTTAGGTTGACTGTAATGGGGATTCTTGTTCTTATCTGGATTAAATTTTCAGCTTGCTTTTTCATTCTGAGCCCCTTGCAAAGACTTTAACAACCAATCTGCCAGCACAAACATCACTCCTGGTTACCTGTTCAAAAGCATAGCAGAAAACAGCCACACTTCTCTCTGATCTGTGGGGAGGGCTGATGTTACTAACCAAAAGGGAGAGTAAATGATTTAAATTGTTTGTTATCTCATGTCATTGTCTAAATCTCAGATGCTAACTGTAGGTAATTTGCTAATATGCATCAATGTCATCATATATGTTGCTGCTTCTGTTCTCCTAAAAATTTTTCAAATGCAGAAACTAGTGTGGGCCTTCAGAGACAGGTCCTAAATTATTCAGGTAATTTACTCTTCTGCCAATTAACTTGGTATTTCCAAAAGTCCTTGCAAAAATGGGTATGTAAACCCCACCCCCCCATCAGTTTTCTTCCACTACCCATGACAACACCACTCAATGAATTTCCTTGCTTCTTGTGTCTACAGAATGAGGATCCCTGACAAGCTGTCAGTATCACCCCAGCCATTTCACAGTGTTGACAGCCCTCTTCTGATGTACAACACGGGACACTGAATGAATCAAAACAATTGAGGAGTGTGACAATGACATCAAGAAGATACAGTTTGCAGGGCCTAACTGAGGTGATACACTTCAGTCATCAGCATAGCAACATGTCTGTTGACAAGAAACTTTTATCTTTGCCAGAAAAACATATCTTTTACACGAGGTCAGATTATACTTGAAGTGTGAAACAGTGCAAATTAAGGATGGACCTCTCATTTAATAATTCATCTCCTAATTTAAAAGCAAAAATCTGCTATACTCATAACAACATTTTCCCTTTTTTATTCTTTTTCATTTTTTTATTGAAGTGTGCTTTCATAGTTTTTATTACTGGAAAGTACCTGGCTTCTCAACAGCAATATTGACTCAATTTTTATTCCATTAGAAAGGGGATAACATTTCATTCAGAAACAGTTTAGAAAGGAAGTAAATCTTCCACTGGATTTTTAGATTGGTTTACTTACACAATTAAAAATAAATGAAAACATTTAGAGTCCAATTTGAAGCCTGCTCTCAATAAAATGCACAGGGATCCATGCCGGCAACTTCTATTAATACAAATGGAAGTTATTAAGTATTGTCTTCCCCAGGCATTGATGAGAGAACTTCCTGCTCATTTGTAAAGAAGGTGGAAAGTGAATGATCCTCTTCGCTGTTATGCTCCTGGAAAAGTGCATTAGCTATGGTTATGAACATTATGAAGGAAAATCAAAAATCTGTTTTCAGAGGATTCTGTGGAAAGGTAGTAGAAGTTAGAAAATCAATGGACGTGGCACTGTACTAGATCAAAAATTGACCTTGGCTGATATTTGTGTTGCAGCAGGTGCCGTCTTTGATAAATGGCTCTTGTAAATCCTTGGGAATGTTGTACCATCCCATCTGAGATAAAAAAGTTTAAGTGCTTCTGATGAACTTTCTAAATGCCAGCCGGCAGATGCACTTGGGGGCTATTAACTTCTGTACACTTACAAATGGCAAAACATAAATCCAAATGAAATACAGGAACCAAACTGGTAAAACTCCTGATGAGAGGAGCATCAGCCTCCACTGCCTGCTGAAGGAAGACATATGTCTGACATATCATTAATCAGAACTAGCTTAAATAAATTGCACATAAAATGTCAGAGGAATTTTGAACGTAATTTTGTGTATTGTCTGCAGATTTGGAGGAATGATTTGTGTACAGCTGTTCAGCAAGTCCTTTTTCTTACAGGTTTTCAAACACCTGATTTGATTTTTATTAACTTATACATGCAGAGGTTTATTAATTTTACCAAACCAGAAGTGCCTATGTGCTGTGCTGTGTTGATGTTATGACCTGAATTCTCAGATGATTCTGGTTGTATGTCTCTGTCCTGGACAGATCAATATTGTTGTGGGAGAGAATAGCAGGTAATGTGGGCATTTGCTTCTTCATAGATCGGTTCACATTTTCAGAATCTGATAAATCAGAATGATGCTTAAAATCTTTATTTTTCACTTATACATTTGGCTATGGCCAAAATATCACTGCTAGAAAAGATCTACAAATTGATATTAATTTTATGTAAAATTTTAGACCCATATTTTAAATCCTCCACTATTCACTGGGGATTTACACTTGCCCTATGTTCACACTATAGCTGAACTCTTTAAGACTGATTGACTGCAATGAATTAAAAGAGGTAAAAATGTAGTATCATACTTACCCATAAAGTCCCACAAGCTGACGAATTCAGAGCTGTTATTAACTGTTCTCATCCAGTAAGAACCAGCTTGCAGAAAAAGAAAAGGACAATTTGGTAAGTTTTTAATGAATACAGCAGAAAACTTCTCTCTTAAGGAGGAACTAGAATAATTTGAATGTAAATAACTTCCATGGAAATAAATTGGATTTCAAAGACTCTGAGATACTTTGGAATAAACATGGTCAGTATAATTGTTTAGGCATGCTGACAGTACAAACTGTTCTGCAACTTTAAGGTATGGAGACAAAAAAGAAATCGAATTATTTTAAAATCACTTTGTTACTAATCTTCCCAGCAGGAGAAAGCACACGTATGATACTGATTCTCCTGATAAAGCTATCACAGAAGCAATTTGCCTCGATATTTTCTTTAATGGCCTCTCCCCATCTTCTTGGAAATATTCCATTTCTTTAATACTTTATACTTTTACAACGAGTATTTATATTACTTAATAAGTATGGAAAACAGA
Source organism: Corvus brachyrhynchos (assembly GCF_000691975.1). Classification (NCBI taxonomy): domain Eukaryota; kingdom Metazoa; phylum Chordata; class Aves; order Passeriformes; family Corvidae; genus Corvus; species Corvus brachyrhynchos. Next base: position 329,683 of record NW_008246057.1, on the reverse strand, counting down.
GTCTATTTTTCTGAAGATTCTACTCTTTCTGTTCATGCCTTAGAGACTTCCCTGTTTTCTTGCAAATTGGAACAGCACTGAAAATTCCCATTCATATTGCAAACCTTGCATACAGACTTTCTCTGAGCTAAAACTCTTAAAGCAAAATTTTGGTTTGGAAATCTTTCAGGATTTTCCATTTCAAAATCACTTCCCACCTATGCAGCAATGAAGCAATTAAAGATTTAGAAGAATAAAATATTTGAGTACACTGAGAGCTTAAAGCTCTGTAATCACAAGATGCTTCTCCTTTTCTAGAGCTTTACTGAAACTTGCACTTATTTGAATCTCATTTCAAGCTTGTAATGGAAAAGTTCAACACACATACACACATGATGGTGCCACAACAGGGGGTCATGGCTAAGGATTTCTGTTAGGTAAGCTTGAGGATGAACTAGGATCATAGAGCTGGTAGAGAGATGAAGCAATACAAATTATTTTAGAAAAATCAAAGTTCTGGTGGCCATAATGTTTGGATTTTGCTCATATACGAAAGATTTGTTTTTATTAAAGAACATAAGCCATACACTGAGCCTGAAGTATATTGCATGGGTAGGTCAAGCCCAAACCAACATTGCAGAGTAAACCTACTCAAAATTTCCTGCACGCTGAGAGGAATGACGGCTATGCAGTCAAACAGATGAGAATGTACTTGAGACTCTTACCTGTAATACATGAGGCAAATACAAATCTTTACTTAAGAATGGACACAAAACTCCAAACTAAAAAATCTTGTGCTCAGGCAAGAGTAGTTAATGTAATTATTTATCTCATTTCCTACTTGTATGTTCATCTTGTCAAATTTTGCTTTGAATTTCAAGCTCCAACAATTCCTTCATCTCAATATACAGAATTCACTTGAATTTGATCAGTTTCACATGACTTTTATGACAACATAAATCTGTCCTGTATTTGTTGCAAGGACTGATGGCATTGCGCTATTTTCCAAGTAGGCAGTGAGACCCCCTGGTTACCTGGTACCTGACACATGCTTTGCACCCGCTTCACTTCAGCAAGTTTTTCTCCGTGGTCTTGTAGAAACAAAGTATGGGTCAGCACAATAAATCAAAGCAGATCAGGAGTCATAGCTCATCTTCACCAGATTGCAATGGCAATGAAAACTAAAGTGTTGCAGTGAAACAGCATTGCTGGGTCTGAATGCAGCACTGCAAAGCAAATAAATGTCATGGAAAGGGCGGGGGGGTGTTGAGCCAACCCCCCCAGCCTCTAGTAGTTTGTACCTCAGGGATCTCCAGGGGCCTTTGTATTTCATAGCTGTCTGTGCATTTCTTTACTTTTTTCTAATGATTTTCTAAGCATGTGAAAATATCTAGTAGCCAACTGACGCTGCCGGCCTGTCGTGGTTGGAGGCTGCTGCATCCTCCTGGAAAGCATCCCAGGTGAGGCTGCTGTGGCTGGCACCACAGGAGTTCCACGGGAGTTTATTGCCGAACGCGTGAAGGGCTCCGGGGCGAAGGGCCAAGAATACAGGAGGGGCCAGGGTATGAGGGTGACAAGGGGCGGAGAGAGGGCCAGGGCCCGATGGAGAAAGAACCAAGGGGAGGAGCATAGGCGGGGCCAGGGTACACAACCCAATGGGGAAACACGGAGGGAGGAGCCAAGGACCAAGGGCTAATGGGGAAGCGGGGAAGGGAGAACATTCTAGGACATGAACTTATAAGGGGTACAGGGGGTGGAGAGTTGGCGAACCAATCGGGGTAACAGAACTGGGGTACATGAACATAAAGTGACAGAGCACCTTGGGAGAGGCCCTTTTGGTCCCCCTGCCTTAAGGCTCACCCAGGGGGCTCGATTCAAACTTTGGGGCTGTCTCAGCACCCCTGGGCCCACAGGCCGCCCCTGCCACGGGGGCAGCCACTGCAACAGCCAAGGACATCCTAGTTGGAAAAAAATGAACATGTTCATTACACAAAGAAAATGGGAGCAGCAGTAGGATTAGTGCACTTACGAGTAACACTGGTTGCTAAAGCTGGGCTAGGTGAACATGAGTATCTCTTTTGGGGATTTGCAGCTGTGTCTACTTTCTAGGTCTTAAGCAGAAAATCCAATGTGAATTCTTTCTCTACGAAAAAAAAAAGAAAGAAAATGCAGAGCCCAGTTTACACCCAGGACTCTGTGTCCCTGCTGTGGACATACGCATCTACAGTTCAACCAAACAATTTAATATAATCTTCTGTTTGATCTGAATGCACTTCCTTCATGTAACTGGAAAGTTTCATTACTGTTGGACTACAAAAATAATATTTGTTCTTGGCAGAGTTGCAGTCTGTACAAAACACATCAACATTCAGCTAAAGCAGGCTCTGCAGTTCAGGGATGTCCAATAAAGGATGCAAGCTGGGGACTAGAATATGTTTCTTAATTTTCCTGTCTTGGGCAAGAGCTGGAAAGCAAATGACACAGAGCAACCACAGAGCATTAATAAAAGCTTCCATTAACTGAGGTGGGTCACCCTGGGTTAGCCCACAGATGCTGTGGCTGAAGAAGAAGGAAATGCAGTTGACAGCAATAATTTCAGCAATTAGTCTGTTGCTGTAACAATTAATAGAGACAGGGGCAAGATTTGCAATGTAAAAATAACCAAGTTAAAGCTCTAGGAAAATTTGTTGAGATGACTGAATAAAGGGAGTTTATTTTGCACTACAAAGCTGCCAAGGGCTGCTACTAGGGCACAGACTGAGAAAAGCCAACAGGGAGGGCTGGACACGGTGCAGCTTGGGATGGAGCTGGTAGGGGCACAGCCCAGTGTGCCATAGGTGGTGCCAGGTACGTGTGGCATTGTGGGAGCCCTGTCCCCAGCACCCACAGTGGCTGCTGTGCATGACTGCCTCATACCAAACATGTTTTCTCATTCATGTGATTGGCCAGTTGCCACTTTTTGAAACCAATTGATTGGCTCCCTGTTTCCTTTTGTCCAGGAAGTGATCGTATGTAAAAAATATACAATACATATCTACCACTCCTTCAATAGATAAGCATATATTTTTTTATATATAATGTATTGCATATAAAGTTATATATACAATTGTACAAATATATGTAAATAAATATTTTAATTATATATACACAGCTGCATATAAAATATGTTTACATATTTTTATGTAATACCTATATTTGGACATATTTAAACTAAATACATATCCTTAAATGTGTGAGTGAGTAACAAAATACAGCTTTAATAACAGCAAGTGAATGATTGATTAAATTTTAATGTGAATAGAAAGTAATTAGACAAAATCAAAAGGCTGTTGCAGGGCCCCCAGCTCCAAAGGCTTCTGGAGAAGCCCTCACTTCTCGGCAGTGGGAGAAATGTCAGACGGGGCAGTGATGGACACAAACATGCTGAAAAATGGGGAATCAGAGGTCAGGGTGTCTCCCCAGCCTGTCCTTTTCTGCCCCACAGCGTGTTCTGCTTCTGCTGAAAACCCCTCCTGTGCTGGGGAGGATCAGGAGCATCCATTTTTGAACCTTCCCCGCAGCTACCAGGTTCTTAGGAGAATGCTGGTTTTGGAAATGTCTCACTGGACCCTTTGGAAGCTGTTGGTGATTAATTTTTCTTCTTTGTCCCACTGCTGTGAGTCATTAGCATTTATTCAGTCTCTGCTTCATACCTGTTTGTTCAGAGATTGCAGGTAGGTGTGTGCTGGGATATTGATGACCTGCTGCTGGAGGCCTCAGCAACACGAGTAATTTTTACAATCCTTCCCCTGCTGGAATTTTGCATCCATGTGTCCACATTGTCTCTCCACTCATGTCAGTATAAGAATGTTTGCAACAGCTTTCCACAGCCCTAGAAGATCCGCAGGCTTCTACTTCCTAGTACTTACTATCTGCTGACAAAAAATGACAGCTACTTCTAACGGTCTGTAAGTTTTCTTAAGTCACCAGACCTGTGATGTTGCCCCTCAAAATACAGCAGTGTACTATGAAAAACTTTCAATTCTTCTCCTGCAGAAATGAAAACTAATATTGAAATGAATTTCCTTCAATGCAATCATTTTGTCTATAAATTCTATCCTATCCTGTCTTCATAAATACCTGTTTTATTGGATTCTCATAAGCTTTATTCCATGCTTCTGCACTTTTTCATTGTACATTACTCACCTTACATTATTCCTTCTTATACAAGAAAAACTGTTTGAGAAGAAGAGGAAGAAACACTGAGTTATAAAACTGTTTCACCAACTTTCCTGCTATATATTATCAAGGGCTAAACCACTGGATAATCAGAAATTTATTGGCAATAATAGAGATGTCATTTGATATCAGATGTAGATTTCGATCCAGGTTAAAATGCTGCATTTATAGTTGGAAGCAGCAACTGACTCTCTCCTGACATTAGCAGTGGAGTATTCAATGTCAGATAGGCAATATGGAATATGAAATCTGTTCTGGAACAGGTATAGTTCCAGAAATCTCTTTTTAGGAAAGTCAAGGAAAACTGAGGTGAGCAAGAATATTTTTTAAGACTTTATATTAGTAAGAGGAAACATTTTCTGCACGATTCCATCACAGAGCTGGTCTCATACAATGTTAAACATTGAAATTCGACTTTAAACACCTACACAGGGTCTGTACCTTCAGTCTCTAGTTGCTAGTAACAGCTGGAGGAATAACATTTCACAATATGACAAAATAAACTGTTCCAATATTTTATCATCAGGCTTATTAAATAATTTGGAAAGCTGCTTCAGAGTCGCTAGAATGATCGTAAAAATCTGCTAATAAAAGTGTGTTCAAACAGTTTCACTCACTAAAGGGTGACAGATCCATGCAGGCCTTTGTTTTGGTTAGGATTAGTGTTCTCCATAACAGCCCTGGCATCCAGCTCCAGGTAGTAGAGCTAGCACGAAGATAAAATAAATAAGTACTTAAAATGTGATTCATATTATGCTGCATGTCCCCATTACACCTCTTGCACCCTGTCAGACTGGAGAAAAAATTAGAGCAGCAATGCCAGATCAACAAGGAAATTCCACTTTGCAGGACTGTGGCTCCTCAGTATAATTTTATGAATCAGGTACACAGATAAAGGACAATGCTGCCTGAGGCAACAATATGACAAGGCTCATGTAAAGGTTATTTCCTTATTGACATCCACAATGCTTCTGCTTTTTGTCCTGGATTTTCGCTTTGATGGGTCTGTGTTGCCCACAAAGGGCAGCCCTGAGCAGAGCCCCAAGGCTGCCCCAGCGGCACAGCAGAGTCCTGTTAGTGGCCCTTCCTTGTACACGCATGCCGTGATACACATATATAAGTATATATGTATAAGGTGTATCTATGGATAAACAATAGTGCATATTTGTACACTTGTTAGATGTATTTATACAGACAAATGTGAACAAATATATGTCTAAAGCAACATGTCTTCTTTAAACGACTTTCCTTAAAAAGTTGAAGATGTTTCTCAATTAAGAAACCAAGTTTAGAGTTTCCTGCCTGTCATGGTCCTTGAGGGTGATAGTAAGAAGTCATTTAGGTGTTCTACAACTTAGTCCTTACTTTATAGATTGAGGACAAAGCTTTCCCTTCAACATGAAGATTTTTTGCTTCAGAAGACGGGTATCTCTTACTAGGGGGTTATAAAATACCCTCTAGAATCAAATTTCATAATCAATTGGGATTCCTAGGTGCTTCAATAAAGAATAGCAGTACACAGTACACTGGGATCAAATAGTGTAAAAGAACAATTATAGCACAATCTCTGTGCTGTAACAGTTCACATCTATCTATGCTCTGAAAGCAGAGAAAACTAAGAATTGTTGTCCAAGGTGAGCAAAGGCATCTGGGTTTTCTTTCTTCAAAAAGAAAAATAAACCCCACACGGATGAGAACACACTGATAATTAGTTAGCAGAACTCAATTTCTTTAGAGAACAGAAAGGTGGTAACATTTTTCTTGTATTGATGCCCAGAAGTGTTGGTGAGGTGTGTGGTAATGTGCTTCAGAATACCTTAAGATGAAGATGAGCTGCAAGAGAGAATTGCCATAGTGGGAAAACAACAGAAACTGGGAGACAAGATGGGGGAGTAAGTCCTGCCCTCACCAAGACAATACATTAGCTAATGGAAGTTCACATTCTAGTATAGACACAATTTGTGGTGTCTCTTCATACAGCCACCCACCAGCTGAACTTTGGGGCCGTTTCCCCCACTCTCACATCCCTTGACCAGCAGCATAACCAACAGGTACTAAGATAAGAGTACACCACTTCCTCAAGGTAGATGTGGCTTAAAAATGCAATAATGTGAGGTGTTCACCATCCCTGACATAAACTGGAATACAAAATTTCTGTGGCTTGGGAGACTGGGTTCTGTTTACCTTTTAAATCTTCTCTAATTGGGGCTAGTGTTGGATAATGAAGTTATCCAGACTGAGGAACTCAGCACTTTTTTTTTCTTTCAGAATAGGAAGAACAAGAGATGCTGGGGATCAGCTGTGAATGTGCTATTGATTTCTCTCCTACAGTTACCATGAATGACAAATGCCTTGTGAGGCATTCTAATTTAGCTGGAAATAAGAGCTTTTCCAGCAAAGTGCAACAGCACCACCACAATACTTCCAGCATGAGGAGAGCGTACATTTTGCTAGGGATTGCTTTTGGTTAACCATACTGGTGAAGTGATACAGAGCTTTGGACTTTCCAGGCTTGCTGGACTAAATCCCTGGATCTGCAGTCAGTAATATTAATTATGCTTCATGTACAGCACCATCAGTGTGGAGCCAAGCCACTAATGTGTATAATTTTTCTGCCATGGCACGTGGCAATCAGCCATGCCAGGCTTCTCACTTGGCAGCTTCAGGTGGCATCAAACTGGCTGTGTTTGCTTAGGAGTTCCCAGGAGGCAGCAAAGCAAGCTGGAGATAGTTAAGCCAAGTTTTATCTGTGCCTTTTTTCCAGTTTTGTTATTTCAAATCTTGAAATATTTCAAATCTGAAGTGCTCTTTTGGCAGATTTGGGGAAGGATGAGGTTGTTTTTTTCCCCAGATAGTCAAAGACTTCATGGGAAATGGAGAACTTATTTTGTGACCTGCACTTCTTTTTCAGCCTCTAGGCAAACAAAGGTATGGGTGTCCAATGTTTTGGACACTGGTGATTTTATAATTTCAAGGGACCATGTTGAAAGAGGAAATAAAAAGTCTTACTATTCCAGTACATTTCAGTAACAGACACTAATATGTCTTTTAAGCTTTAAAGCTTTAAAGACAGAGCTTGACATCAAATTTGTATGATGGCTGGACTACCTTGGTTGAATTTTAGCATAAACTTTCCTGGGACCTCCTCTCAATATAGAATTTGATGCTTTTGCCTGTGTAATTGTACTAGACTGCTTAAAAAACATTAATCTTGCCTTATTACCAGTACCAGATCAAAGAAGGGCAATAACTAAACAGATGTTGCCGCATATGTGTCTGTTTGTGAATCTGCTTACTTTAGAGTACTTTAAAGAAAGACTAAGTAAAATAGTGTAATTGTAGAAATAGGAAACTGGGAATAATGCAACATTTTATTTTTATTCTTAAGAGATTTAAATAAATAACTGAGCAAACCTACTTTGGTTTTTATGCAAAGGCTTCTTATTTTCAAATTATTTCTTACTCCCAAGTGCTTGTGAAAAAAGCACATCAAAATTTATTCTCTGTACTCTTGCTACTTGTATACTTAGCTGTAATATTAGGTCAGTGTTTAATAGGATGAATAGCTATGAAAGCATTTCCAATTCCCATTTGAACGTGTTAAAGAAATCTAAAGGTTACAGTACAGTGCTCTGGACCTCACTGAGCTCTAAAAAGTAACAGTAAATTTTAGAGAGGAAATTATTCACTAATACCATTTTTGTAGTTATTTCTTAAATTACAGATTAAAGTAAATTACAGTTAAAATGTAGCAGTTTCAATAAATGTAAAGTATGTGATAGTCTGTGTAATTATACACACATGAATAGGAAGATGCTTTATCTGCTTTGATCCTGCAATTCTAACACAATTTAGGATCTCAGGGAATATTTCCATGAGGATGAAATAATTATGATCAGAAGTAGCTGCTTTTGAATGGAGCCCTGTCTGTTTACAGAAATTCCAGAAAAAAACCCTCTTTATGACAACACAACAGGAACAAAACCAAGAAGCCTCTCCCTTCCATGTGGTTCTTCATTCTCTCTGTGCCAGAAGAGCCTATACAGCAGTGTTATAGCTTTTCAGATTTGTTGTGTTTTGGTTTTGTGCCTCTGCCTCTAACAGAAACACACAGCCATGATCTAACCAGTTCCTTCTCTCCACTATGTGGACACATAATTACCCCCCGCCATCAGATTGAACTAAAAGTTTTTCAGCAGAACAGTAGTTTTATATTCCTGTGTAAATTGTGTCTTTTTATTTTCTTCACAGTTCTTGTGGCTTCCAATGAGTCAACTCCTAACATTTTGCTCTTTCTGGCAGCCCCACCTTCCAAGTTAAAATTCTTTACTGTTGTCACCAGCCTGAAAGTGGACCTCAACACCTTCTTTTCACAGGAAGCAGATTTTGTTCTACATGACCAACTGGGAACATACTGGTTATGTTGACATCTGTGCCCTTCAAAGTACACCTAAAATCTGAATGACTCTCAGAAAATGTCTTTTCCTCTTCCAAGACATGGAGAATTGGACAATTTCTTTCCTAGTGTGAGTCATTACTTGAAATAAAGAAGAGTGACTCCAAATTGATATCAGTTGAATGCAAGAAAATGCCTGCAATTAGAAACTTATGTTGTTTACTTAACTCTTATTTCAGGGATTCTGGAGGTCCATCACACTTCCCCCCCAGTGTAATTTTAAATTTCAAGAAAATAAACAGAAATTGTTCTTTCTAAGCAAAACAGAGTTATGCATTTAAATTTAATTTCTGATGCAGCTCTGCAGGGGAGGGACTTTGGAAATAACGGAGTTTCAGGTTAATCATCAGTGTTTATCTTGCTGTAACAGGATCACCTGGAGCCACTAACTGTGCATTAAAAGTCCTTGTTTGAAATGCATGGGATCTGTCATTAAAAATTTACAGTGTGAAAAAATTGTAGAAGGTATCTCATGTCCTATAGGTAAAATGGCATCTAACTGCTACAGGATGAGCTTTGTACTGCTTAAAGTTGCACTGTAGCAAGCAGAAACTCTCAGTTCTGCCCCCAAAAACCTGAAAGTATAACAACATTTTTCCTATGAGAAAGATTTGGCAGCCTGGACAACTGGAAAAATATATTTAAGGAACTTCCTCAGAAAATTTCTTTTCCCCATTGCATCAAAGAATAAATAGCTTTACTTAGAAAGAGTCTGCAGTGCAGGAGAATGTGGGAGGAAGCGGAGTATGAAAAAGAATTCTTCACCAGAAAGGAATGGATTAACTGAATTGATCAGAAGTTTTACAATGGTTTTGTTTTGTTCATAGATCTCTTTTGTATTTTTTTTTTGGTGGTGTTTATTTGTCAAAACTGAAACCCGTACAAATTTGTGGAATGTTTAGGTGATGGTGCATTTTTCTCTCAAAATTCTACTGAATTAATTATTTCAGCAATACTTCGAAGATTACAAAAAATCGCATTTTAAGATTTGAAAAATAGATTTATTTTCTATCTTGTGTAAAAAGAAATCCAAATTATCAAAACCTAAATATTTAGAAAACAATCTAGTGTTTTAACTGTTCTGTAGTCAATTCTCCTTGAGGGTCTGGCTAATACAAATGTATGCAATTTTTCATTTTCATACCTTTTTTGCAGTAATTATTTTCCAATATCTTGAATTTTTTCTTTAATGGAAAAGCTATTTCACACTCACATCTGCTAATTAACTCAGTTATTCTTACTCTTTGGAAATGAGTGATTGTCTCATAGATCTCAGCTATGTTATCTATGCCAGAAACAGTCAACTAATCCTGTGAACCTAAAAACCCCAAAAAAGCATTAGATTATATTAAAATTCATTTATCATTAATATTTTTATCAAAAATAATAAATGTGCCTTACTTTTATGCAGTCTCATTCTCTATTGTATCACATGTGTATGAACTGCTGATGTCAGATAAAATGCTGAGCTCTGGCAAAGCTAAATCTCTTGTTTTCAAGATGGACATGGGAGTTTCCAAAGTTAATTTCTATTTTCCAAAGCACAAACATACTGCAAAACCTGAAACATTTCTAGGTGCAAGTAATATTTAAACCTATTCTCTTTTCTTATCCTATGACTGCAAATCTGTGCTCCAGTGTTAATTATATTCCAGTAGATGTTGGAATTTACATGTCTGCAACCCTGCTGCAAAAAGCAAGCTCTGCTGGTGAGTGCAGAAATGTTCCCTCATTCGAAATATAATGTATGTTAAAAATTACAATGCCAGAATCGTGCTAAGTGCACATGTTCTACCACTTCTTAACTGTTGTGAGTCACTTTTGAGTGGTTCACTGTAGAAATATATGTGCAGTTTTCAGTAGATGGAAATATCACTGCCATGTTACATAAAATAAAAATACTTCAGAATTCAGATCTGAATAGGACATGCTGGCTTACTATACTGATAGAATTTATGTTTTCCCGTAAAGCATATTGGAGTAATCAAGGAAGAGTTCTAAAATATTAGGTATTCGCCACGCAAAACTATGAAGTACTAGAGTAGCACAATAAAAAGTCTTAAATCACAGGACAGCAATGTAAAGGTTGATTCTATTAATATATAATTATATATAATTAATATCCTTATATATATGTTTTCCAGATAGTTTCCAATTATGTCATGGAAGAAATAAAACATAGTATTTCTATATTTATGTTATGGTAATGGAAATTCTTCATCAGGGTTTTATGCTGATTAAATTTGGCAATTTTTCTAAATTTTTTTTTCATGGGAAGTTTTACTCTTTTTGCCAATAAAGTTATTTTTTGAAGAAAACATATTAAGCAAAATATAGGGTGAGGGGGTTTTTTTCCAATTATTTATCGGAGCCATTTTCTTTAATTTTCTCATTATTACTTGTTACAAATTAAAAATGGAAGTGAAGTAACTGTGTAATTATAAGTACTCATTTGGTTGAGCCAAAGTATATTCCTGTAAAATTGTTGTTACATAATATAACATATTTTCATACATTTCCATACATTAAAATTTTATTTTCCTAATTACTAGCAGTACTTTTTCTTAAAGCAGAGGGGAAAAAATATTTGACAATAAAAAGCCTGGGACACAAAATATGCACTGTCGACACGTGCTTAAAGGCACATGCCTGCTTAGTCTCTTCAGCACCAACAGAGTAACTGGTGTACATTAGCTTAACTCTTCATATGTTAAATTATGCATAGGCTTAAGTATTTTCAGGATTGGGCCATGGTTCTGGTAAATGACATGGGTCCTTAAATACTTGGGGTTTATTTCTCTTTAAATTTGATGTGTAATATCCATAAATATAGCTCTCATGTTTCTTTAACATATTATGGCACAGAGTTTTACCAGAATGTCTCTTTACATTCTTCATCTTGTAATTCGTATTAAATTGCACTGAATAATGCAAACATACAGACTTCTGTTGCAAACTGACTGAAAGTCTATCAAAATCTGCACTGTCTGATGCAATCAAAATTTCCTTGCTAAATCTGGTTCCCTTCCAAAGCTATTTATACATTTGCTAATGCCTCACTTTGTGTAACATCAGATAAGTCACTTTGCATTACATTTGTGGAGTGTAACATGTCATAAATGGCGTAAGCAGGTGTGACATAGAGGAAAGCAGTGACTGAACACGATATTCTAAAAAGTTATGCCAAAACACGCTGCAAAAAAATTCCTACCATTATTTTTCTTCAAGACATACATATATTTAATATACAGTCCTCAGCAGCATCCTTTGAAAATTAACGAAGACCTTTTGATTGCTGATATGAAGATTGTCAGAAACAAGCAGCATTTCAAGCCTGATATACAGGGTGAAAGCTGTTAAAATATGTGAGCTCATGTATGATGTATTACCCATGTTATTTTCACTGCCATAGGCCCAGTAGGAAATGTCTTGGATCTTAAGCTGGTTTATCTTATTTCACATCACAGACTGGAAGACACACATCTGTATAAACCCTTGTATACTGGTGTAACAGGACTTCTCCTTACATGTATAATAATAACTCTTAAAGCAACACAATTTCCTATTACAAACAAGTTTTATGGTAGTGTGATCTTTTGTGTGTATGTTGTGTGCTACATGGCAATGAAGCCCTTATAGATTTCTCTGCACAGCCATGTGCATTGTCACAGAACTGCAGATGAATTTCCATTTCCTCTTACTGTAATTAATTTAATTAAAATTAATTCACTTGAAAAAAAATTCTGGACCTCATGACGTGGCCTGAAGCAATGTAATTACCCACACTAATGATTGTGGGGCACCTCAAAGCCAGCAGGAAGATGCCTGCATGAAACACACATCTCTCCAGTCCTTGACTCTCTGACCTTCCTTCATAGCTTGCCATGCGTAGAGTCCCACACTGGTGTGTCTGTGTCCATTACAAACAGGGTGGTTTTTGGTTTTCACAAGGAAAACAGATTGAGGTTATTAGGTAAGGACCATCCTGGGTTTAGTAATAATCACTTTAGAACAATACTAATTTGGATAACATCCAGAATGAACACCTCTATTTTTACAAGCTATTTCTTCATGAAAAGGTTTTCATAGTTGTGTAAAAGGCATTAGTGTTGCTTTAAAGGTTTGTTCACATTGAATAGGACCATAGAAGACATTTTAAAAGGGAGTTGTGCACTCTTCTGTGAAATGCAACTGTTCATATCTTAAAACTGAACACCTGAAAGATTTGGCTTTGTTAGAATGGAAAAGCAACTATTTCATGTGGAAGATGTTAATTACTAATCAGAGAGTAGGAGACTAGGACAGAGACAGCAAATTATTTTTTGCATAGCTGATACTAGACATGTAATTGGATCAATTGAGTAATACAATGTGATTGACAAATGTGAGCAAAATTAAAGGTCATATCATTGTATCAATAGCATAAACTTGAAATTATGAAAATTTATACATTATTCACTTGACTAGTGTTGTCTGATTACACTGATTATAACCCATTGAGAACATGACAAGTATGTTTTTGTTCCTTAGATGTGAAAGGTTTTACATTGTTTTTTAAAAGAGCTAAATAGGAAATTTTTAGCAAAAATAATTTTTGTACAACACAACTCTTAATATCCAGTTACAAAGGTATCTGATTTATTTTTTCCTTTCAGAAATGTTAGAGCTTCAGGAAATTTTAATGAGGCATAGGATTAAGAGTTGCTTAAAATAAGGTGATATCATGTGACTATCAAGTAGTTCTCTTTGTACCACACTTTCCCTCAATAAACATTTTAGCCCTTTAGAAGTGAGAGAAAGGAAGAGAAAGGAAGAAAGACAAAAAAACATATTGTTGCCTAGAAGAAACTGTTAGTATAGATAAAATATCATTAAATAGGCTACAGGGAATATGCAATGCAATGCAGATAAAATAGCTGCTATATTTATCAGCATTCTCTAGTGTTTTAAGATTCCTTAGTGAAGTCGCTGCTTATAAAAGGTGCAAGACTGACAGCACAAGAATATGAAGTCCTTTGTCTGTCTCCTGGAAAAGTACTGAGTAGGCAGCAAAGTCCTGGTTCTCTTTAAAATTATTTGTCATTTGTGTCACTGTTGAATTTACTGCGTGGTTTGCCTTTGATTGGCAACAATAATTCAAGGAGTATATGCCTCCCTGCACTGTAGTCCCATTATATGTCAAATGAGCATGGAAGGCAACATTAAAAACTAATAAGTGTCTGGTTTCTGTAGCTGTTTTGTGTCTTCCAGCACTAGACCAGAGAAGGAACCTGATGCTCTGGGGAATGCACTGAGGAAACAGAAATTGGTTCTCCAGCCTGTGGGCAGGGAGAGAAGCTGGCACTTGAGTGTGGTACAGAGCCATGGACAGGGGTCCTGAGGCTGGAATCTCTGGAAGGCAGCATGGCAGGCAGGCTGCTGGAGGTCTGGAAGCCAGCAGAATGCTTACCAAAATGGAGTGGAAGTGGTGGCAGTAGTTAGAGATGCCATTCAGTCCTTGGAGTCCATCCAAATACTTCCTCAGGATCCTACTGCACCCATGGTTTTATCATGTGGACGTTTTTCTGCAAGGAAATGGGTTGAAACTGCAAAGAGATCCCATAGATCAGGAGAGAGATGGTAACAGTCCCCATTGCCTATGCCAAAAGTTTAATAGGCATTTTAAATGTTTCTACGATAGATGCTGATCTCCTGCCAGCTGGTGCACAGAGTGCAACGTGTTCCAGCTGGGCTGGGTGCAACAGACAGTTACATCCCAGTATATATATATATATTTTACCCACTTCATGGTATTTTGCCTCAATTGCCAACATTTTTGGAGTACACGAGTCATCTGCCAG
>NW_008246057.1:314316-315151 GCF_000691975.1 Corvus brachyrhynchos | reverse complement strand
TCCTGCTCCTTTGTGTGAAGAAAAGAGTCACACTTTTGTTAATATTCTAATTTCACACTCCAGAAGCACATTCTTGTCACTAGTGATGCCCTAAAGGTTAAAAGCAATTGTAAGGAGTTGATGAGGATTTGTTTCACACCTGTAGAGAAGAATGCCAAATTCAGAAAAAGGGGGAGTCAAAAGCATTGGGCTGTGGGTTAGCCAGTGCCAGAAGTGATGGGCTGCAGTTGTCAACCAAACCCTATAGATGCTTGGAGTGGAGCAGATGGCAAATTTCAATACATTCCACATTATGAGGAATGTACTTTTTTTTTTAATGAGCTGCTAAAATCTGCAATGAAAAATCGCAATAAGGAAATAAATCATCTGCCTGGATTGTCTGTCACCAGAGCAGTAGGAATGATTTGGCTGCACAGTGAAGCAGTGCAGTAGTTGTTGCAAACTATTGATATTTTTTTGTAAGAGTTCAGAATGGACCACATGTCTTAAAAGTTCAGCTAAGCTTGAATGAAATCCCAAAACATAAACTATACTTAGGCAGAATTTTCTTGCCTCAGGGACTGTTCAGCTTCAACATGCTGATTGCTCCTGCAGCCTCTGACACTATTCCATCTGCTCCATCTGTTGTCGTCCAGTTAACACTGGGGGAGGTTACAGCTGTGCTCTAGTCTGCTAAAAGTGCTTTCCTAATCTGCTTATAAGACTACTCATAGAACTCCATGCAGCAGAATGCTCCTTCTGCTCCTTCTGCATTAAGCACCAGAAAATAAAAAAAAAAAAAAGGAGAAAAAAAAAGGCCTAGAAAAAACAAAAAAAACCCCAACCGAACAAATAG
>NW_008246057.1:270843-314301 GCF_000691975.1 Corvus brachyrhynchos | reverse complement strand
TCTTTCCCTGTCAGGTGAAGATCATGGTCAGAAAGCATAAAGCTTTCTCTTATTGCTGGAAGAAATATCACCTGAGATGGTAACCATGCTTTCTTTTCAGTTAGGAGCTTAAACTCTCTGATTCTTCAACATTACCAACATAAATCACTTCCACCCTGTGTTTATTTCTTGGGAAAGGGGCATGGAAAGGAAAAGTCTTGTTCTGGTTTCTCCTATTAATGTCCCATTCAGAATAGGACCAGACAGGTGATTAGATTAAGGGCTGAATTTATTTGAAGGGAGAGCCAAGGCAGTGGCATCCTCCCCCTCTCTCTCTGGTCTGGTGTGTGTTCTGCTGGCTCTGTCACTGCTGACCCACTTCTGTAGACCTTCCTCCCTGGGACACTGGGTGATTCTGTGAGAAGATTGTGCAAACCCGGTGTAAAAAATAAACTGGAAGTTCAGGGTTGACTGCGTGCTGAGACTGCTTAACCTCCTGACACAGAGACAACCAAGGCTTTAAAAATATTACTTCTGTTTTTTATAATAATCCCTAAAGCCTTTGGATCCCCAGCTCTGTACCAAAGTGTCTGAACAATCACTGAGTGCTGGTAAATTCGTAATACAACCACAGTCACACAGCCCATCAAACCAGTGCCACCCCCATCCACTGCAGAAACATTGGGTGGGGTGTTCCAAACCAATATTCTGTAAGCATCTGATAATACTTCAATATTGTGACGTGCTTAAATGATCTTTACACAGCTGATCCTAAATGCTTTTACAATACTCTGCACTTCTGTAAACTTTCTGATATTTTAAGATATACACTCAGTATGTTTTCTGAACCCACAGACAGCGACTTATCTCCAGACCCTTCTCTGACTTAGAGGCAATATCCTTTCCAATGGCTGGTTTTCATTTCAGCTGCCAAAAGAAAAAACAAAACATAACAAAAATCCTTTGTTTTTTTCTCCCACATATATTCTAACCTGCTTTTAAAGGGTCTGAAGGAAGTGAATGTTTGAGTGGGGGGGGCAAGAGTTAATTGAAACATGGAGGTTTTAAACCAAATTTTAATCTTACAACAAAGACAACTAGTTGAAAGCATAAATAGCATACTTGAGTCTTTTTAATGCCATTGCAAAAATTTACCTCCAGAAAGGAAAAATAGCTTTTAGTTACTCCAGATTGTCATGGGTGTGATTATAGTGAATTAGAAAATACGTGAGAAAAGAAATATCTCTTTTATGCAAAAACTCACCTTGAAGAAATTCAACGAGTGAGTGAGTGAAGGTTCTTGCAAAGGTGCATTGAGGACTTTTGCATGAGTCTGCAGTCTTGGGAGCAGATAGATGAGAGGGAGCAATCACAGATATGGGTACATATTAAGACTATCTTCATGATGCCAAAGGTTTAAGTGAGATTAGAATCAGCCCCTTTAGCTTCAAAGCATTTTGCTGAGCAGTTTTAGATCAGACCATATAGACTTATACTTTAATAAGAATCCACATATGTTATCTAACTGTTCAGGAGGAAGCATAGATATGTGATAAAACCAGAGCTACAGTATTACAGGCTGCTAAATGCATTCCCTAAATCTGGAGGAGTTTAGTTCACAAGAAAAAAGCTTTGCATTCCAAGTAAATGGGATCCTGCAGCTCTGTAGGGAATAGCTTTAATTGGAAAGTCACATTCCTTGCCTCCCATGTAAATAAATCAAGGTACTTGAATTTGGTCATGGCCTTTGTCTAGTTTGAGGCCAACACCAGCCCAAGGTAATGCTGTGAAGGTTAGAAATAGCACAGTGGAATAAATCTTCCCATTAATACATATGTAACACCACAGGCAACACAGAGCTGGGATTGAATTGAACCCCATTATCTACAGAACATATTAATAAAGTAAAAAATAAATGCCCTGGTAATGCTGTATTTGATTGGTAGTAAAATTCTGGTAGGTTATAAAACAAGCTACAAGCAAGCTAGGAGAAAAATCACCCCTCTTAGCGAAACTAAAAATGTGCTAGGGCAGTTTTTATTATTTCTTAATGAATTGCATTTTAACATGCAGTTACAAAAATATCACCTGCCCCCACTGAAAGCAATGGTTATGTTTCTGTCATCCTCAGTATTTTCTCACCCCATTAAAAAATACATCTGGTAGCTCTCCAATGATTTTAGAAAACAAGGACTAATGTCTTTAAATTATCATTGTACCATGAATATATATTGTTCTTATTTACCGCTTGCAATGCTTGGGTTCCACTATATAAAGTGCTATACAAAGACAGCAAAATACATTCCCAAGTTTAAGATAAGCAGCAAAGCAGGGAGTAAATAGACTTTTTTTTAATCATTCTCTGGAAGCATGGAAGAAGATATCAAAACTCCCACAGATACTCTCCTTTATCATTCCAGCTGGTTTGCTATTTGCTATGTAGATGTGTCCTTGGTGATACCATGGGGAAATATGTGATTTTGCCATATCTCCATTCCCAAAATATCTTAAATACATTAGGGAAAATCATTAATAAAGTGACAATTTGAAGCTTCTGTATTGCATTTGTAAGAGGAACTTAATTAATCTTCTGTATCAAACTAGTTTATACACTGGAAAATGTCATGCTTTTCATAGTCAGAGTTACATTTTCTCTTTGAGTCCCCATGGCTATACATTGACATATAAATGTTTTACTCAAAGAAACACTTGCAGAAGTTTATGTTACACTTCCCAGGAGCATGAGCTGTACTATCAAATCATGATTCATTTCACTTAGCTTTATAAACTTTAGGCATGAAGCCTAAATGAGTGCTCCAATCTTCCTCCACAGCCAACAGACAGAGGCCGACTCCAGTGAGGTGTGCAGATGTTTTATAGGAACTTGCACCTAAATCTCACATATCTAAATATAAATGAGCATCATCCCTGTTATTAGTGTAATGGAAGATCCTGTACCTGGTTTAAGAGCAGGAATCCTCCTGCTATAAGATGAGAGCAGCCACAGGGCTGCTGTCAAATAGCAAACATTTCACCTGAACCTAAGAAACACAACTGCCTGAGTTTTTGAAATCAGAAATTATTTCTCTGAGGAACCCTCAATAAGCACCATTTCCCCATTCATAAGCACTGAGTCTATGTGTGAAAGAGCAAGAACTTTATTACAGAAACTAGAAAAACTACATGAATGACAACTAAGTGTACTCTGTGGTAGCTTTGCCAGCAGCCCAAAATCCCGATGCCTTTCCATTCTGGTGATCCACTAAAAAGAAAGCACCCTTAACTGTGTAACTTATTTCTTTTTTAGGGTTTGTCTACACTACCATTAATTTAGTCCTTGAGATCATGGCAGGCACTGAATCCTTACTGTCTGCATTGTGTGGATGTTATTTTGCATTTGGAATTTCTCTGGCAGTAAAGCAACCAGAGCAAGTGACACAAATCTTACATGCAGTCCATGTCAAGAACCCCACCACACCTACAGGGCTGCACCTTTACCCTCAATGGTCTTTAGAGACGGAAAGTCCTGCAGACTCCAGGACTTGTGAAATGCACCAATGCAATAAAAAAATCATTTAAGTGCCTGCCAACACAACTCAATCCATGTTCAAACTGAATTTCACTTACAAAGAACCCCACAACAACTCTCAGAAAAAAAAGAAGAAAATTAAATCACTGTGTCTCAAGGCAATGTGGTTACTCCCTAGACAAGGATACCCCTAAGCTGACACTGTTGGGGCTGCCTGAGGCAGCACAGTTTCCAGCTGCAGACGTCCTTGGTGTCAGCTGCAGCAAGCAGGGAAAGCTGGCTCCTTTGCAAGGAGCAAGCCCCAAACAAAGATGATGTAAAAGTGTCAGCGTAGGCAAAGGACAAAAGAGGGGTCTCTGTGTAGGTTCCAGCTGGTTTATTGCAGGTGGAGCATCTAGGGACAAATACCAGGGACGAAGGAGAACACAGTATTTTATACGGGGGTGGAACAAAGGGAAACAACCAATGGGGATCGACTGAGGAGGAGGAGACAACAGGAATATCCAATGGGGATAACTTAGGGGAGGGAATTACATGAGTAGACCAATGGGACATCGAAGAAGGGAGAACTTTCCAGAACTAATACATAAGCAACTAGGGGAAATACATAAACGTGAACTTACACATAAAACTGAGTGGAGAACTCCTGAACCAATAAACTTAAAACACGTAAACTAAGAACCACTAGGAACATGGCAACCCACTGTACCCAAGGGGTGAGGATTAGACCTTGGCGTTGTGGAGGCCTGTCCAGCAGTCCTCTGAATGTTCTGCTGCTGCGGCCACCGCCACATGCACTGCAACACTAAGGCAATTTGAAAGGGACTAGCCCCGATCACCAAAAGTGTTTTCCACTCTTTACCAGTTTGCTTAGGGATATGGTTTACTCCTTGGGTGGGATGCATTTAGCAGCAGGGGTGCATCCTAAGGATACTAAGCCCTGTGTACAATGTGTTGGAAGTGCATTTCCAGTGTCCTGAGGTGCAGACAGACAGACCTGTGCTCAATTCTTTACACTTTGCTGCTCGGTGGTGCTACTTTTACTGTTTGACTACATAAAAAAGCTGAGGAATTCAACAAGTGATGGTGCTCGTTCTCCACCAAATGATCATTTTGGCAACCAAAATCCTCACAGATGTACATCAATAACATACAGGAATTTTAGGTGGAGATAGTAAGGACGTACTGCTTTTCAAAAGCAAAAATTATTCTCCTTTTCTCTTATTTCAATTATGATGCCTAATCAGTTCTGAATTTCACTCTGTCTGTGATAATTCCCAAAGTGTCTTGGAGATGATCAGGAAGAAAATTCCTCAAAACAAGCTCTCTTTGGAAGCTATTCAAAGTCTCTCACTCACACTGGGATGCGGCAGAAAACACCTACTGTATGGAGTTGTAACTAAGAGGAGCTATGGTGATAAAACCCTGATAAACGAGGTTTTTTTCACTGAAAAATTCTGTTTCAGAAACACTGGGATAAAACACTTAGTTTCAATGGCATTTTTAATTAAATAGAATTTAATTTTCTTTAATTTTGTTTCAATATAATCATAGAATGGTTTGAGTTGGAAGGGACTTTAAAGCTCATCTCCTTCCAACACCCCTGCCCATGGGCAGGGACATGTCCCATTAGACCAGGTTGCTCAAAGCCCCATCACAGCCTGGCCTTGAACACTTCCAGAGGTGGGGCATTCACCAGTTCTCTAGAAAAACTGTTCCAGTGTCTCATCACACTCTGAGTAAAAAAAAAAAAAAAATTAAGTTCAGGTGGCTTCAAAATAAAGTTTCCGGAGGAGAGACACCTCACACCATCCTACCAGTTTGATGCCCGTGCCTATTTTTAGTTTGCTTTCTTTTAAACATTATATTTTAATTTCACTGAAACTTCAATTATTTAAATTTTTTAAAGATTGATTTTAAACTGTATCACTGTCTGCTACATTTACAGTAACAACATGAGCCATCTTGACACCAACAAAATAAAACATTCTGACAAATTGTAAAATTCTCTAAAATGAAATGTTTTTGAATACTTCTTCCTTATAATTTTAGAAATTGATGTAGTCTACTGAGTTTTAGGAGAAGTATGAAAATGTCAGACTTTCACTGGAAGCAAAATTGTTAACAATGATCTTAATAGGCAGAGAAAGCAGTTTGCTATCTGTCCACCCACTGGTGGGAGTCCATTGCCTTGCAGAGGGCACCGCTTCTCAGCCTTAGGTGGAGGAGAATTGAGTTCCCTTGCTGAAGTCAGGGTTGTGCAATATACCAGTGTCCCAGTGCACATTCTTGTCACTCACCATGGACGTGTAACCAGAAGGTTTAATAAAGTGTAACTAAAGGATACAGCACCTTCTTTGGCAGCTATCCAGACTGGGAAGGCTGAAGGGAGGTGAGGTTCATATACAAACTACAAGTGAGAAACTATCCCTGTAGCCATTGGGATAGGAAGCATTTTAGAAACATAATCAGAACAGTTAAATGGTAGTGAGTTTTTGGGGGATATTCAGCTCTGTGCTGAGGTACCACATATGAAATTGTCCCTTAGGTTTTATAAGCCACATAGAACAGAAAAAAGGTAGCCAGGAAGAAGCACTTCTGGGATGGGAGTTTGAGACACAGGGATAGGGAGGTTATGTATGAGGTTTCTTTCAGTGATAGGAACTGTCATGACTCACCTCAGAAGAAGCTGAAGGGAACAGACAGCCCTGTGTCCCCAAGAACTGTGGCACAGGGACAACCCTCAGTGCAGCAGGTAGGTGCACATCTGGGCAGGAGTGCAGTCCTTGGGCTCAAGGACACTAACTGCAGGTCATTAAGTGTGTGTAGAGACTGATGAGCCATCAGGAATGCTGCACTACAGCTGCTCTTAACGAGTTTTAGGCAGAGATGATATTTCTCAGTGTTATTATCCCATTAGTGAAAGATGCTGCTGCCTGAATTAAGGTGCAAATGAGACCATGTACCAAAATCAATAATACAGGAAGTATGAGGTAGAGAGATAGAAGGAAAGAGAAAAGAGGAGCAGGGAGGGGGGAAGAGAGGGAGAGAGGGAGAGGGAGAGAGGGAGAGAGCGAGATCAAGCAGAAGATAGTGACCACTTGTGAATCCAGCAGTGTTCTATCGGTCCTTCTTCACCCTGGGCTTCTCAGTGCAGGACTGGGGGCCGGAGTCGTTCTTCTGCAGGTACCACCTTTATACAGTCCAAGTTCCAGGCTTCCACAGGGGAAAGATGCCATTCCCATAACTTGGGGTGATATGTGTATGAGCAGCTGCTTCCTTTCCCAGTTTGTCACAGTGCAAATTTTTGCTGGGTGCCTTAGCTCAGTTGGTTAGAGCACAGTGCCCATGATATGAAGGTTGTGGGTTTGATCCCCAAAGGGACCATTTATTTAAGAGTTGGACTTGATAATACTTGTGGGTCCCTTCCAACTCAGAATATTCTGTGATTCTTTGGTTAACCAGGGTGTGCTATCCAGATCTCACCGTCAGGGCTGGAATTAGTGTTTTCCTGTTGCAAATTTCTCCCTTTCACGCTAATCTCCAGTTAAGCTGTGGTGGCTTAGTTACTTCTAAATTGGCAAGTTACTGCTGTGGCCTTGACACTGCTTTGAGACAGGCAGACATATTTTTTAAGTCCTTACACTCAGTTCCTGTGATAAATTTTTAAATATTGTTACGAAGTGTAAGAAAATGTCTGCTTGGCTCCACCTCAGAGGAGGCAGCATTCCAGGTGGTCCCTATGGCACACCAAGTCTGATGGCTTGTAAAGTGCTCTAGAATCCCTTCAGAGGACAAAATGGATATTTAAATGGAAAATAGTGATTATTTCTCTCATCTTTCTACCTAACGCAAGCCTTCGGAAATAAAAATAATTTCATAAATCTTGATTAAAATAACATGTAAGCTTCTAAAATGTGTCTCTTGCTAGTTAGTCACTTTAAGAAATAGCAAAAAAAAAGAGTTATATTCTCTAGAAAGAAAGTGCACTTGCTTCACAATTCTTATTGTTCCTGCCTGAAAGAATCCTACTAATCTTAAAATAAAGCACATTGGGGTCCATAAACCTTCAAAGTATGTAATATATTTCAGAAATACTGTTCATAAGCTCTGTTTATTTGAAAAGCAATATTTGTAAGCACAAGATCATTCTGCACATCACTCCTAACTCCCTCTAGCACTCACAACAAAATCCAAAGGAAGAATCTAAAAATCTGCCCAAGCATCAGCCTAGGACTGAACTCAGCCATGAATTCAGTAGCACAGAAATATTGCAGTTCCTTTTCCTTCTATTCCTGCGGCTCAGTGGTCCAATTTATGTTATCTATTTTAAGATGACCAGCAAAGGAGGTTTTTCTTCTGGTTTTGGAAAAAATTCATTGCAGAATACAGCAACAACTGTGTAGATACAAGCCATGGCTATGTTTTAAAAGTGCATGGACTATAAAGAAGACTGTAAATTTTGTCTACTGGTTATATCTTGGGAAAAGGCTGGCAAATTGAAAACACTTCATTGTGAGTTTATTCTGTAGAAATACTCCTTCGCTGGGCAGTGAAGCTTCTCCTGTGCTTTGAGATCCACAGTAGAGAAAGACCTTCTATAAATACAAAGCTTCTTCTACTGTGCTCATTTTTAAATAAAACCCTGAGGATGATTTCTGCCTCATTTGCTGTACCACTGGAGAATGTGGTAAAGAGTTCCAGGAAGAGGCCAGTCCTTGCTTGACTTCAGTATTATGATTTTATTCTCTTCTGCTCTCTCCTTTGAAATGTGACATGTTGTGGCACGGCTCGAGAAAGGCACAGCCTGCTCCCTCAGGGATCCTCTTTGTGAACCTGCGTGGGTGGGAACCGATGCTGAGAAAATTTCGCTTTCATGGGGAAGTTTCAGAGAAGCAAAGAGAGAATAGAGATCTCTAGCTGGAGGTGTCAAACCACACCTTTGAAATCTGCAGCAGGATAAGTGTAGGACTACTGTTAGCCATCAAAGCAGACAGCCTCTTCTGAAGAGCAGTGAGGGAGTACCTGATTCCCTGGTGTCAGGACCACAGGCTGCCTTCATGCCATGGCAGCTCGTGCACCCACTACACTGCAATGTATTTTGTCTGCTTAAGGATACAGTCCTGTTGTTACTCATTTGCAGGATTCCTGCCGAATCCAGTACTAAATTTTGAATTGTGATGGAAATATCCATTACAGAAAAAGTAGTCATTTCTTCCTGGAACTCTAATCAGCTCAGTCATAATTACAGTACATCTGTTGTTACTAGATTATTTGCTAACACACACGTGCCTGCACACTCTCTGATAAAGTAAGGACATGCTGGCATTTCTCTGAGTTGTTGACAGAGAGACAATGTGTGCAGACTGAGGCATTCTAACTAAATTGTTGTTTTAACTCCCTGCATTATCGTCACGGATTGAGAACAGAGGGGGTCAAACCCACAGGTTTTGTTTAAACACCCTGCATTATCATCAAGGATTGAGAACAGAGGAGGTCAAACCCACAGGTTATTCAGCCTTATGGCTGCTCTGATTTAGAATGTTCTTTTAATGCTTCATTGCAGAAACAAAAGGAAATTCCTGCCATAGTGCTGAACTGGCCACCGTGTATCATTTTGTCCATTCAAAATGGTGATTTAATTCAAGATGTTATGTGTGGATTGCTCGCTGATGAATTTTATTCCTATATACATCATCCTAAGGCTTCTGCTCTGTGTTTAATTTGCAGTGAATAGGCAGATTACTTTTTATTATTTACTCTAAGTCATAGATTTTTATTATCAGATGCCAAAGCATGGCTGGTGTCAGGGTCCCTCCCCCTGCCATGTGGTCCTGGGAGAGGGGCCCTGGGGGGAGGCACGGCGTTTCCCTGCCCCTGCTCAGCCTCGTTCCCCATTGGTTGGTTTGTGTTCCCCTGTGTGGGCAAGGACCCTCGGGTCCCGTGATTGCCTCAGTTCCTCGGCAGAGCCCCGGCCATGCGGTTGGAGAAATAAACATCTCTGAAACATCTACCAAGAATCAGTCCATAGATATTTCTTTTCCACGGGCCTCCTTGTTTGATACGCGTGTTACATCATCCACACTGTAACAGGCTGGCTTGCTCTATGCTTAACACAAATACTGAAACAATTCAACATGGAAATTCAACCAAAGTGCAATTTCACCATGAAAACTTCTCTAATGTTACACTCAGCTTGTATTATTCAATGATTTTATTTTATACCATAAGTATACAACCACCTACAGACCAGTAATAGTATCTTGAGGAACCTTCAGATATGCTTATTCTGAATGCCTGTAAGATAGTACCTGGCTTTGTATGTTAGGCTTCCTAAAGAAAAAATACTCAATTTGAGAAAAAAAAAATTGTTTGAGACAAAATGTCAAGTACCACAGATTTGCTGTAAATGTTCCCTGCAAATCATTTCTGTATAGCACTTTCAGTCAGGAGCCTGAGGAGCCCAATTTAGACTCAACTGAATGCTGAATGAGTGACTAGAAAATTGCAAATCCCTCATTAATCTGCTGTGCTTACTTTCCCACTGAAACCATCTTCCAGGTTCTGCATATGCTTATAATTTAAAATAGATCTGGAAATGGTAAGATACTACAAGTCCAGTGATGAATATATTCCCAGGTGTGTTCAAATCATCTGAACTTCTCTGTTTACAAAGAAGTCAGCAGCATTGTTTAACAAAATATAAATCAGTGCTGCCTTTCCCCTTGATAACTCTTAAGAAGACAAAGCCTGTTCTGTACAATCACCATAATCATGAGTTTATTACTTATGGAAAATAAATGCTTGGCCTGTGCTTGGCACTGATCCCTTTCCAAGGTGATAAAGGGTAAAGCTACTTAAGGAATTGATCTACTAGACAGAAAATCAGCTCTTGCCGGCACACTAGGAGAAGTTCTATTAGCAAAACTCTGTACATCCTAGCTGGAGGCAATGATTCAGAATTAAACCTGCATAAATAATAGAGGATTCATTGTGGGATAAACCAGAATGTGGTGCTTGACTTCAGAATAAAGGAGGAAATGCTTCATTTATGTGTTATATAGCCTTTAACATAAACTTTTTTTACTAATTATTGTTAATTTAAAATTGAAAAATTATGTTTAAAAAAAAGTCAATCATATAAATGTAAAAAAAAATCTTATATGAAAATTCATTTTACATTTTTCATTTTCTGTTGTTTCAACAGACCCTATCTACTGAAGTATTCAGTATACTGAAGATTAGTATTTGGCTAAATGCATTATGTGGTGGAGAAAATGTATTGTTGTCTACTCTGATTCATTGCTGTCAAAAAGCTTACACTGGCAGAGGAGAGAAGGAGATCACGGTGAGGGTTTTCTTTCACTTAGCTTTCATGGATCTGAGGTTGCTTGAAGCAGCCAAGTTTACTTGGGTTATGACTGGGTGGCAGAGAGCAGGTGCCTGAGTTCCTCCTGCCCCTCAGAGCTGTGACTCTGTCCTGCTTCCAGACATTTCCGTGGAGCACCATCCTAAGCTGCCACTGACAGGGCTGTGGCTGAGCCCAGCATGGACAATTCACATAGGAATTGCATACTGGCTGATAACCTGTGTCAGAGAAGCAATATTTTAAGCCCAACTGTGTAAGTACTCCTGCTTAAGTCTGTTAGAACACAAGAACTGTCAGCAGTCATAACCTTTTCTAGCTGTAGAACCAGCTCGTGCTATCACTCCCATTTGTTCCTGTGTGCCTTTGTTGCTTTCCTGAATGATAATTTATAAGTTGCACTTAAAACAACAACAACAACAAAATGTTCAGAACAGCCTGATTTTTCCTGAGACTACTTTTTTGTGCTTTGCCTAGTAGTATACCTTTAATTTGAAAAATTCTAATGTTCCACCATACTCAGCATTACTGTTTTTCGCAGCCTAATGAATTAGGCTTTGACACACATCCTGATAACTGTCCAACACATCATCTTTCCTCCTTATATCCCATTACTCCTAATTACTGTTTTGTGCATCAAATACTTAGCATCTCTGTGATTTTATAAGGCAATTAATTTTACACATTACTGCCAACACATTTTTTAACTTTTTGTCTCTTTATGTGTGATCTGAAAGCATTTCTGTTACTGTGTGTCAAGCCACTGCATGAGCATTTGCACTACTAAAGACCAACACAAAGGAAAGGTAACAGAGACATTCAGCATAACACACCAAGTTCTCTGCCAGCTTGTTGCAGGACTTAAGACTTTCCTAATAATACATAATCCATAACAAATTTTACACCTGCACTCATACCTGAGCGTCAGCAATAAGATGTGAGAGTAAAGTGTGATGCAGCAGGCTGGATTTTTAAAGTTCACTGAAACCAGCTGAGTTCTCTAATACAAAACAGCTGAACGTTTGTTCATGCCCTGTGTCAGAGAGGAAAGGAATCAATTTTTTATGGAGACTAATTAAGTTCCCAGGACACTCTTGAAATTGCTTGATATTTAATAAGATTAGCATTTTTTTAATTGAATATTTATATAAATATTTACATTAATTATATTTAACAGTTATTAAATAACCTTTGAGCAATTATTTGTACAGCTAGTACGTAGAGTTTCTTTAATAACCTGGCACTGCTCCTGTGAAGGAACAAGGTATGGAGCTTCGTATGTTATTGCTCCCACAGCAGACACGCTGTAAAAAGTGCAGTTTATTGCCGCAAGAAATCTTGTTGACCAAATGTAGAATGCAGTTTTCATTAAAGCCAGAGATGAAACTTCTAACATCAGGTCCTGGGCAGCATCCTCTGTGAATTGATATTGATCTTAGATACCCCATAACTGTCTACATCTCTGGATAGGCTGTAACATACAGGTCATTTTCAGTTACTGGGGTCTAAATCTGTTCTGTAAGGGAATTAGCAAAAAGCTAGCAGTCTGGTTAATTAATTATATGTCATCTAAAAAGTACAGGCATAATTGCTGAAGACACATCTGGATAAGGCACAGGGCAGGTTCAAGGTGTTTAATCAGCCCTTTTGCACAAGGAGAGCCACGAGAGAGGGAAGTGGAAGCAGCATTTGGAGGCAGGGATGCCACCAGCTCTTAAGACAGGGGTTCCTCTGGCCAGCAGGACCTTGCTGCTTTTCCAGTGGAGCTGGGGACCCAAAATAATGAATATAGATGGTAGTTCTGGTTTTCATAACTACTCTTTGTAAACCCCTCAGTAATCATCTATAGATATCCTAGGTTCAGAGACCACAGTTAGAACAAACAGGAAAACAAAACCAAAAAACCCACACCAACAAAACCCTAAGACTGATGCAGCCAACTGTTGAAAGCAAGCTGGCTTGGACTAGGGCTAGAGATGAAGAGCTGTAAACAACACGGCCCTGCTCAGGAGATGGGCATCATCCCAGACAGCGAGACCCTGAAGCCCCTTAGAAGGGTCCTGAAACCCTACTTGGCCTCCAGCTCTCCATCCTCCCTATTTCACACTCACAGAATATTCCAGGGGCAAGGGGGCCCCCACAGATCTGCTTTCTCAAGGCCCGTGTGTCATCAAGGGTACGCTGCTGTGAGTATTGGAAAACCAAATTACAGATGTGATGAATGGGAAAAGTCAAGTCCTTGTTGTCCAAAGAGATCTGGGAAGGAGGGGGGCTGCACCTCTTTCACTGCCAAAGCAGGGCATTCACTGGCAGAAGATGGAGGAGTAAATCACAAGCTCTCAAGAACTGCTCCTGTTATCTGCATTTGCTACATCTGGTACCCCAAGGTCCTGCTCAGCACTGCTGCAGCAGTTCAGTGCTAATGCAGAAATGATGAAGTGTGGACAAGGTTGGACAAGCATAAGCCGTTTTGGATGGTAGGAGCACACTCAACTTATGCCTACAAGCAGGTTTGATGACAGGCTACTGTGATGGAATGTTAATCAGCATATTTATTTCTGCAATATTTGCAAAAGCATCCAACAGGTTTCTGCTTTTTGACCTGCCATTTCCAGCATCCAGTGCAAATTGAGAATGGTTATACTAGTTAAAACTGAGTTCAGGACTATATGATACATTCACTGAATTTTTACATAGTAATTAACTGATGTCTTTTGGTAATAGACCTTATATATTTTAATGTCCTTGGCTGCTATCTATCATTGGCCCATATATTTCTTTAATATGAGACTGTTTGAATTTGCCAGTTAGATATTTTTCTGTATTTGCACAGGCTATGTCAATTCCCAAAATAATAAGAGCAGTGTTCCCCATGGTGTGATGCTTGTCTATGTCTGTGACAAAAATTAGAAATGTGTTTGCACCTACATATTTAAGCAATTCAGAATAAAAGCAAAACTCCGAATGATAACTTGAGTAACAATGACTAGGTGGCTGATTGATACATAAATTAATTATGTGAGTCTGGCTGTGGTATGTCAATTAACAGCTCATCAGTTAAAGTTTTAAAATGTAAATCTTCTTACTTTCTCTATTCAGTTAAATAAGGAATATAGAGATGAAATTCTGCATGAATAGTCATGAATAATTGCAAAAACTATATTCCAATTAAAAAGTCAGTAACCAAATGAATCTGACAGATACCAATCAAGTAGTGGTAGCTCTTTTCTAGCAATTTTGTTCCTCAGTGTTCTTCAGGCACGTTAAATTTACATTAAATCCATGCAAGTCATAAAGAACCGTGTGGAATAAATTAAGAAAAACAAATAAAAAGTTAATCAAATATTACAGTCTGAAGGCTTAACAAAACTGCAGTTATGCACCTGTGTGCCTCTAACAATGTGTCTACAAGGAGCTGCTATTGCAAAGCACAGTTAGAATTATACATTAGAACACAATTATTATTCTGTGTTATCTTCCCATCTTCCATTCAAGCTCAGAGCTGTAGGCAGAAACCCAGAAGAGACAAGTGCATCTGAGCCCTGCTTATGATTTTGGTCCCTGCTGCTAAAGCTCCTCTGGAAGTAGAGTGGAGTGGTCACAGTGAGGGACAGATAGCAGGGAGAGTAGCCATCAGAAAGGCCACAAAAAAAGGGGTATATCCTGGCATCCTCTGTCTGCAATGCTGATGTCCTACACACTGAAACATTGTCATCTACAGGTACGCTTGGCTGGATTGGCAGGGACTCAGGAAGTCCAAGGCTGATTTAAACCAAAGTTAAGTAAATAATGAAGTTCAGAGTTTGAATATTTTCTTCTTTTTTTTTTCCCCCTCTGCTTTCTTTCAAAACTTTGCCTTCTTTTAAAAAATAGATGCAATCTTTTTTAGGATACTGGATTTACAGTTTTATGACCTTAGAATTCTATGAAGTTATATGAAAAATGATATCAAGCTAAACTTTTCTCCCTAGAATGAGTAACTATACCACAAAATCTGGGGTTTTTTTCAGAGAATTAGTACTATAATGGGGCACAGGGAAAAATAAAGAGAATAATTTTTAAGTCCTCTCTGTGTCTGAAGCATCTTGAAAGTCAGGTACTGGCAGGCAAATAAAGTATGTCTTCTCCAATGCCTGTGTGCTTGATAAAGCACCAATAAACTTAATTGCCTTTGCAAAGCACTGATACAAAGAACAAAAAATATGTGCCCACGTATGGCTCCCATTTTGCAGGGAGTTACTTACACATTCTTCTTCCTTCTGTGTGCTATATAATCAGGAGCTGCATCTTGGAATTCACAGCAACCCTCCTCTCTGTGCTGAACATTTATGAGATTTATTACTTTTTTATAGATATGGTAAGTAAATATAAACTGGGAAGGTATCATAAAATAGAAAACTCATCAACAGATGCTGATTAAGGAAAATTGTTTTATAAGCTTTATATATTTTTTCATTTAAAATTTAGCTTTGCTGTCTTATTAGAAAAGGATTCATATGAGAAAGGTATGACATGGGAAATGGTAGCAGAAGGCAATTGTGGACACCAATGGAAACATATACTCTGAAAAAGCTTTACATCTGACCATTGTTCAATAGAAAATAGTGAAAGAGGAATATTTTAAAAGCTTATTTAATTTGATGTACTGTGCTATAAATAACACTTTTACTATAGCCAAAATCTGTAACCAGGCTCATTGGAAGTGATCATTTTCATAGTATCGTAGAATGGTTTGGATTGGAAAGGACCTTAAAGATGATCTTGTTCCAACTCCCCTCCAGTTTTCTCAAAGCCCTGTCCAATCTGGACTTGAACACTTCCAGGGATGGGATATCCACAGCTCCTCTGGGCAACCTATTCCAAGGTTTCAGCAGCCAAGAGACTAAACTTCATTTAGCTCTACTTCAACTTAATACAACTCTTTTCTGGGTCATCCCACAACATGTCAGGAGCTGAAGGGTACAGCAGACCCTCACGCCATGTAGAAAATGATGGAGACATTCAGAAGGTAGAATGGGAGATTCTTTTGAGGTATCAGGCTTTGTGGCCAGGGCTAAAAGGGACTTTGTTGAATGAATCCTACTTGATAGATTTTGCGGTTGGATTTATCCACCATGTTCTCCGATTGCAAATATCAGCCTTCAAAGACGAGCAGTTCAAGGACGAGATGTTGCTCCTGGAACAGCTTCATTTGCAGTGCTGAATGCCTGTTTCATGCCTTCACCTGCCAAACATGGGGACTGAGGAAGGGTGGCTGTGAGCCAAAATGAGAAAGCAGGGTCCAAGGTAGAAAAATTCATGCAGCAAATTCCTGTTCCCTGATCTTTGGCAAGCTGAGCTGCCACAGAACACGGCTGCCTTTGCCATCAACTGCAGAAGAGCTACTGCCTGTGTCTCCAGAAACAGCCTGTGTTTCTGCAGCTGAGCTGGTAAGCTGTGGCTGCCACAGGCAGTGGGTTTGCTGCATTAAGAGCTACACACTCAGCTATAAAAGTAACCTAATTGCTGTTGGACAGAAGCATTAAACACACAGTGAGTTCACTTTCTGCAGAAGCGAATAATTGCCATGTGCAATTTTACACTTAGAGGGTCAGATTTTGTTGTTAAAATTATACAGTTCAAAAGCAATTGGCTTTCTTCTAGCACAGAGCAATTTGGTTCTAGTGTGGGATAACATGACCAGCAACACTTCACTGCAGCACTGACTCAATGCAGTATTCCTCGGGTACTGGTCTGTATAAATCTATAGCTCAGGGCTTGATCCCAAGCCATGTTTCTGTCACTGTTTCCAACAGACTCTAACTCAGGACCTTAAAAAGAAACCCGTGGTGAAAAACCAGCGAGCTGAGCGTATGTCCTACACAATTCAGCTGACTATTCCTGTGCTCAGCAGCTGATAGTTTAGGGCTGCAGTATTGATTTGTGTTACTGTACTTTATAGCTAGTATGTTACAAGATTAATTTTGTGCTACTCAGCATCTGCTTTCTCCTTGGGAAGTTTTGTAAAGAATTCTGCTGACTATAAAGAATCGACTTTTTCATTTTTTTTTCCAAACCAGCTGAACACATTCTTTATACCCTGCCATGCCAAAGCATAGCATGACAGATACTGTTAAGATGATTATTGTATATACTTACATGTGCTTCTGTGCTCACAGGCAAACAGCTAAAGTCTTATTAGTACAGGTCAGCATCCTTGTTCAGTCTTTCTTCTCTCGCTTATTTCCAGCCAACATTACTGTGATAGATTATTATTCTGCTAGGGTAGGCTATGGCTCCTGTCCAAAAAATGATATAAATCTATACACTTTTACAGATGAGTATTATTTTCTTCTTGCATTTACTTGTACTTTTAAATGGGAAATAACAGGGACTGGCTATAGGTAAAAGGGTGAATATTTAGTTCAATAAATAAATGTATAAATAGCTCAATAATAAAAAAATGTGTGGTTTTACCATTAATAAAATCTGTCCAGATGGAATTTGTTGATTTAGGTGTCTATAAATATCAGTGAAGTGATATCTAATACTGACATCTAATACCTTTTCACCAAATCAATATAGGCAAGGTTTTGAGTACCTATGATTTGGCTGTGCCTCCCTTTGGGGGTCATTTAGGAGCAGGCAGTGTGTGATGGATGGCAGGCAATGTAATGGGTCTTTACACAGCTTAACACCAGCCACTGCAATGTGCAGGGCTAATTTCAGGGAAGAATGGGAGAAGTAAGTTGCATCATTTCAAGTCCTGACATAAATTCTTTTCCTTTGCTTCAAAGGAAAGGAGCTCTGACCCCATTTGTTTCTGGACTGAGCAGTTTTGTGTTGGCTTTGAGTGAGACTGTGCTTCATTGCACATTGCTTTGTATGCTTTTGTGCCTGCACTATGCAGCAAGACATAAACCTCATCCTCCAGCTTAGTTGCTGAATTAAAAGCAATAGAGATGTGAAAAGTACATGCTCAGTCAAAGTGGAAAGAGGAAATGAAAACATGGATGCTTCTTAAAGGTTAACCCAGGCTGTGTCTCAGAGGCAGGGGCAATGACAGATGCTTTTTAATGAATCCTGAATGTATTGCTCTTGAAGGTTCTTATAGAGGTATTTCATCTACCTTGCTTCAGATTTCTTCTTATTGGGTTTTATGGCAGCAAAAGCCCTGTTTTATTCTTCAGGGAGTGCCATGTGGTGGGGCTGAGAGAAGGGCAGAATTATGGTGCCAAAGATTACAAAGCCTAAATCAGATCATCTCTGAACATGAACTCTCACACCTGAGGTTTCTGCAGTAGAAGCATACAGACTTAAGCCCAGTGAAGTTCTGTCCCTTTTAGCTGGGAACATGCCCAAAAGGCTAGAACAGGATGACAAAATTTTAGTGAGTTTTCTGTAGAACTCTGGAAGCATGCAAGTTTTAGTCCAGAGAAAACAGAATAACTACTCTTCGTCCTCAAAAATCCATGTCCTTCTCATAGCATGTACACCATGACACAGAGAACAACTCAATAAAGTTAGCAGTGTGTGAACAAAATTTTCAGGGTCCTTATCTCCAATAACCAAAATGTACATGTAAGTAATCCTTCAGCCCTGGACACTGTAAATAAAAAAACGGTCAAGAAGCCTTGACAAAGGATCTATGGCAATGTGCTATTATCTGGGTAAAGGCTGCTGTAAATCACTTTGTCTGACACATGCTCACAAGCAGATATGGTTTAAAATCAGTAAGAATAACCTTGGGAAAACCGACTGCAAATGACCAGTAGATGGTGGTAAATCTTGGGACATGAGTACAATATGTTTATTGCTGCACCATAAATGAACATGGTTCTGCAGATGTAAATAGACCATAAATCTGATTCTGCCTTCAGTTAACAAGGCCTTTAGTGGTGACCAGAGATAGAGCCACTACAGCTGTGGATGTCTCCCTCAGAGATAATCTCTACCCATGTTGCCATCCTCAACTCTACAACAGAAGGAAAAACAGTTTAGTTCTCCTAGAGCATTTTTCCAAATTTTGTTCAGTGTTATTTTGCTTTAGCACCTTAACTTTCCAAATAATAAAGGCAAATAGATTCACTCTACCTCACCTTACGTGTCTAAAACTCAGTCTGAACCTGTCTCTGTGGGTTCCAGGATATGCCCTTCTATGCCCTTCACCTGACAAACATAACTGAACGGACCCTTTTGTGTTGAACACCAAATATAGGTCAGACTTGAGTCCAGGCAAGACTTCTAAATTAAGGTTTCTGTAGTGCAGGTGTTTACATGTGAACAAGCTGTGTCAGATCCAATGCTAGTCCTCAGAAGTGCACGCAGTGGAGCCACAAAGCAGTTCAGTTCAGTTCACCCTGAAATAGACATCTCTTGATCAGACACCTAAAATGGGAACATTTTCTGAGATGTTCTACAGGAGGACATGGGATTTATAGGAAACCTGTGTCCTTCTGGAGGGGCAGAAAGAAATCATTTGGAATAGCTGCAGGCACCTCAAACAGCAGAAGATCCTAATGTTTACACAACTGAATTGTACCACTTTATGTAGAATATTTCATATGAACATAAACTGAATCCAATTCCTAACTGCTTGTGTTAGGAAAAATCAATCCCACCTGTTATATTATCTTCTGTCTATGACATCTACAGGCCTTGTATCTTGAAAAAAATAGGGGGTTTTGGCGATGTTAGCCCTTATTTCTGTATCTTTTCCATTCTTAAAGTTATTGAAGTCTTTCCGCTGCCACCAAAAGGGCCCCAATTAAATTTTTTCCTGCAGAAGGCCAGGGCTGCTGCATTCTTCTCTGTCATTTATCACTGACAGACTGATATGCATCACTCAGAAATTCAAACTCCTATAAACTTACCTACAAGGCTTTCAATTACTGCAGGTTCTGTTAGAAATCATGCAAAATGAAAATTATCTTCCCTAATCCATGCTCTGTGTCTCCCTTTTGTTGCATTGATCATTCATTCTATGTACAAATCTCCTGAAAACACATAGGGAAAAAAATATGCACTATGTAAAATAAGGTGAGTTGAAATACGTAATTTTAAGAAGTTAAACGAGCAGGATCCAATCCTTAAATCAACATGAACAAAGAGTCACTCTCAGAACAAAAGAAAACTGAAATGCATCGTGACAGAGCACTTTTTACTGTTTGGAGTTTTTTGAAAGCATATTTGTTTGATAGTTCCCAGATCCATTCATGGTCAGACTCTGAGTATGTTTATCAGTAGTTCCTTCTTCCACTCAAGTCTCCAACACTGAGATGCAGCAGGAAACATTTGAGGGATTGTACAGGAGATGAAGAAACCCAGAGCAGAGAAAAACTACAAGGATGTCCATGGAACAACCTCTGCAGGTTTCAGCATTTTGGATAAGACTTGATTATGCTTCTTGATTTCGACCATAATATGTTTAAAAGAGTAGATATCAGCACTCAATGTAACTTTCAATCTCACAATAAATTTGGGGAACAGGTTGCTAAAAAAGAGAACTCCCAGCAAGTACTAATGTTGCTTTCTGAAAGACAAATCTCAATTACATTCCTAATTACCTGTAATTATGAAGGTCCTAGTCATAAGGTCAAATATAGAGATGCTTTTTCTCCATTCTGGTAAAGTCATCCTTGAGAAAATCCCTTATATTTTGGTCCATAGACAAGAAAAACATAAGTTAATGAACCACTGCAGAGTATCTTTTCATCTTAACTCTGCATTTGTTTTCTTTGATATCAATATTAATAGTTAATAACGAGACAGGTATTAATTGCATTTTAAAGTACTGGGACTGATGTACAGAGGTGGGACAAACTGGTACTTATGCCAAGCACTGCTGGCAATTATACATGGCCTTCTTTTAATCCTAATGTCATCCATTATAAAATATAGCATTAGTGTGGAGACAATAAATCACTTACAGACAGTAGAAGGGCTCATTTATCTTTGTAGAGATGCTGTATAGAAGCCACATCTGAGCTATTGCAATGAAAAGTAGATTTTTGGACACTTGTGAAAGTACATTTGCAAAAATGTTTCCTTTTCAAGATACTACCTTTTACACACTTTCACTCATGATTTTTGAAGCAAATATCATTATGCTTTTGAAAAATAAGTAATTTCCTCAAGGAACATGATACCAGATACAGAAGGTAACACACAATGGTGCAACCATGATAGCATAGAGAGTTTAGAGTTAGAATAACCAGGGAGCGGTGCTTATCCCATGCAATGGATAATTTTTGAATGAATGGAAGTCTGAATAAACAGCAGTGATCTCAAACAACTTAATTTTCCCTATCCCTAGCGGTGTGTCCAGTTA
Organism: Corvus brachyrhynchos; assembly: GCF_000691975.1. Taxonomy (NCBI): domain Eukaryota; kingdom Metazoa; phylum Chordata; class Aves; order Passeriformes; family Corvidae; genus Corvus; species Corvus brachyrhynchos. Next base: position 293,118 of record NW_008246057.1, on the reverse strand, counting down.
CAGTCCCAGAAAAGGAAAGGCAGGATATTTTGGAAAATTGAGCTGTCTAGCACACTTGGTATATGCTGTGGACCAGCAGGCATCTCCTCTTCTCACACCACTTACCACCATTTTCACTCCCCCAGGCACCTTCTCCTCATTGCTGGCCTCACCAGGCATGTCCATAGCAATCCTTTCTGCAGACTCAGTCCCCATGACAGAGTCAGCCACAGGTGCTCCTTGCACCTGGCCTCTGATTTTATTCTCTCCCTGGACATCTGAAGATCACTGAGGTCACTGAGGACGTGCATCCTCTGAAGTTTGCCATCCTAGAAAGCAATTAAGGGTAAGGTAATTAGCTGGACTGAAGCCCATGGCAAAATCACTGCTGTTTCTTTCCATTTCAGTAAGTATTTTAGGATGAAGGGATGCTTCCCTGACACTTAACACCTATATTTGTTGCTATCTCTTAATTTCACGTTTGCTTTTTCCTTCTCTCCGATACTGCATTTCACTGTAACTGTCATGGCTGGTTTGCACCAGAGATTTGGATATCGATTCATTATCAGTGCCTAAACACCGTATCCCTGGCATGAGCTGCAGGCCAGAGGAATAATTACAGAGTGCTTGAGACTGCTCCAGAATGCATTTAGATCTGTGTGTATAGCTGTGGGGAGCACTTGCAGCAGTGCAGAGACACCAGGATCAATGTGAGTATCACTCACTGCCCACCCAAACTGCTCTGCCTGGCTGAGAGGTTGGCATGCAGGCTGATGGTGAGGGACCTGGTTGGTTTGTGACACCGGGCAGAGAGGTGGCCACTGCAGAAATATGCTGGGCTATGCCAGTGAACCTGTATTCTCATAGAATCATAGAATGGTTTGGGTTGGAAGGGAGCCTAAAGATCATCTAGTTCCAAACCTCCTGCCATGAGCAGGGACACCTGTGAGAGACTGAAATGCTAATGGTTAATGACTGAAAACAATTGCCCATTTGTGGAGGGGCAGGGTGGTTTGCTGAGGCCAGGTTTGCACCCCCTGAGGGGAAGGAGGTGAGTTTTTGGGTGTGTAATGGCAAGACTCTGGTCTAGATAAAACAGAAGGGGTGAACAATCATCACCAGAGGTTACAAGCTGGGCTTTGAGGCTAATAAGAGGGAGATCCTGCAAGGTGGGATGATGCTTTTTACGATACCATTGGCCCTCCCCTACACAAATCACTCTGTTGTAAAACTCCCCCTCTCCCCTGTGGAAGGTCCAGAGGGTGTTCATTCCTTCTGATGAGGCATAACTGGTTCAACTGAACTGATGTGAGAGACAGCTGTCCTGTTTTAGAAGGTGTCATAAAGCATCAAAAACCCCCAAAGTACCCCCAGACTCATTTCTGAGACCTTCTACTAGAGGACTGAAAGCTTCCCCTGCCCAGAAGAAGTACATGGGTGTTCCCATGTGAACCTCAGTTACTGAGGATCCATCAGACTTTGTGCTTTGCAGGCTTTTTCCCCAATCTGATGAATTAAGATGGTGGCCATCACTTCAACAACCATCACTTCAACAAATGGACATCTAAATTGCAACAATCATGTCAGTCTCGTTGTGAGATCCATGGGTGGTGATATGTTTTTACTCTTATGCTTTCTTTCTCCTTGTTTCTTTCTTTTCCCTCATATACTTGCTTAAGTGATACTTTTATGCTTTCATATTTCTATGTTAGAATAGATAATAACCAAAATGACTACATACCTGCTTTCCATTGCGATCAAATTATTCTAATATAAACCCTACATGCATATATTTATAAACACTGATCATTCAGTGTTGTTTCACTCTAATCCACTCCAAGGGATTTATTACCAAGAAATTGTGCTACCCTTGCCTTTAGGGGAGGGTTATAACAACACCTTCCACTAGACCTGCTTGGTCAAAGGCCCATCTAATCCATAGGAACTTCCCTGCTCTGAGCCTGAGTCTGGCATGTGCTGAGTGAGCAGGTTCGGTTACTCTTGTGCATCAGATTTTGCAGTCCCTGCTTGCACTTATTTGTCTGGCTAATTTGTGCATTTTCATCTGTTGGTTCCTTGTTATTCAGATTTGTTTATTAGTGGTAAGGATTTGTGTTTCAGCCATATTATTGCAGTAGAAGAGAAGCTCTCTAGTGGAACACAGCAGCTGTTTAACAGTTTGTATCAGCAGCATGCAAACTGCAACAATGCAGGGCAAAGAACAACGCTCTGCTAAAAATCTGCCAGAACAGAATGAAAACTGTTACTTGAGGCTATAGAAATCTCAGCTTCCTGAAAACTCTTGTAGGAACTCTAAAGGTCCCTCAATGAGTCATGGTTTTACAAACAGAGAGGGAGTGCCTCTTGAAATCTGCCAGAAGTGATCTTGTGTTACAGCATGGTGTATGAGGTGCAAAGTCACAGATAACAAAAATAAAATTACCGAGGTTTTTCTCTTGAGGGCCCTCATTTGAGTATAGCAGGATTCTTCTTTGTTTGTGGATAACTGTCCAGATTGGAGTTTGCACTGGCTTCATTTAATTTCCTCTGCACACAGGATAATTGCTGAAATAACTGAGCTGGCTGCAATTATTGGCCATGAAATTTCATGCATCCGTGAAAATTTATTGAAGTACAAATCCTTGCATTTGCTCTAATTTGTGCTAATGAAAGGCCTTGGCACGTTTGCTAGTAAGTCTTATAAAGAAGAAGATTCAAAAGGAATTCAAAGGGAATCACTGTAATGATTTCAAATTAGAGTAATAAATTTGACTTTATCACATTAAAATTAATAAAACTGTTGTTAGTGATTTGATTTTCCATTACTGTGCACCTAGTATGGAATATAAAGATGGATGGTTTTTTCAAGAAGTTTCTGGCCATCCACAGTGGAAACTTTTGATCAACGCAAAGCTATAGATTTGCATCTCAACATATTTCTCATTAAGAAATTTATCTCCGAAGGAACTCTTAGAAACTGCAAGAAAGAGTGGGCTACAGAAACACAAAGGCTATCCAGCTACAGAATGAGAACATAGTTTAATGAATACTTAGTTTACAATTTAACTTATGAGCTGATTAATGATACAAAGTTATATTTTTTCCTCCAGATGACAGTATAATCAGAAAAGTGATAAAGGTGTCTACTGCGGTAGTGGTATGGATGTGACATCTTTATTTTTCATACCTAAATACTATTTGCCTGAAGAGCAAACACATTGTTCCTGTACTGGTTGAAGCTGGTCTACAGCGAACATACACATTATGCTTAGCCATGGAAATTCATCTCTTTGTCATGTTGTACTTTGCTGCAGTGAAAGCAAAAGATTTCAAATGGGCTTTTTCCTTCTGTATTCACAAAAATAATAAATTTCCACATGAATGAAGATGAAGAATTTGAAGGAAAAAAAGCAACAAAACCGTTCAGCTGTTTGTTGAAATTCAGCTGCACTGTATCTTCTTGCAGCAGAATGGCCCCACTCGTACCCCTGAGGTGGGAGTCACCAGCCCGTGCCCTGCCAGAAGGGTGCTGAGGGCTCTGCTCTGAGGTCTCTCTCTCAGTGGGGCTGCTGACTCTGCTGTGAAGTTATAAACAGTGCCAGTGATAAAATAGTGCACAGATAGCAGTGCAAAATTCATTTTGATTGCAATCACAAGACAAATGGAGCGATCTTCCTTTGGTACAAGGTGGGAAGGTAGAGGAGGATGGGTGGCTATAGGATTGTCTTTAAAGAGAAGGCTGAAGAGGATGGAAAGAGGAGATAGACTATTACTGAGACTGATCCTGTTTTCTCATCTTTTATCTCCTTACTAACCTCCAAATTCTCCCTCCATCTTTATTCCATTTCACCTTAGACACCCCTTCATCTTGTCACCTCTTTCCAAGCCTCTTCTCTGTCTGGCCAGATATGGATCCACCTTGTTGTACCTGTGCTGTCCCAGGAGTACAGTGACAGAGATCTGAAAGTATTGACCAAAAATTCTGTCTTTGTGCCAATAAACTACTACTAGAAGAGCAAGGCCCACCCTCTGGTCCCAAGGCCGTTTCCCCAGCCTGGCCCCTGACCCTGTTCAGCTGCTAGTACAGCTGGTGCCAACAACATTTTGAGGAAGAGATTTTTCGGGACAGGGTACCATATGTCAGAAAAAACACACAGTCCCAGCCCTCTGCCTGGGGAAACCTGGACACAGGAAAATGTCTGTATCATCATGCTCTTCAGCCAGTTCTTGGTGTAGAAAACCATTCCTTGGCATTGGATAACCAGACTCATGTCAGGACTCCTGGAGTAAAGGACTGCCTGGGTGTCTTTAGTGGCTATTTATGTTCAGGTGGAGTATATAATGGCAATAAACTATTTACAGTGAAAGCTATCCTACAATCGATTCCTCCTCCTGTGAGAAGCTGATTTGCAACACCCAACTGTTCTCTGTTTTGTAGGAGGCATCATGGTAGCACACATCACACACATGTAGGGAGACAAATCTCATGGCCATGCTTCTAATGGTACTGCAGACAGCTGTGAAGCTGCTCAAGCAGCTGACTAAGGTCCTCTCTTCATTTTGTTCTTACTGGAGAATGGCTGTTACCATGTTATCACCAAAGTTATCACATTAAAAGGCAACACTCTGGTGTTACTTCCCTCATCATTAAGGCACTAAGTTGGGATTAATTCTTTTTTCAAAGATTTTTCACCTGCTTGGCATTACCCTTAACTAAACAGCATGCATGTTTGCTATAAAATGATCATGGGTGGGTAGTGATTTAGTGCTAGAGCTATGGAAAGAAAAGTCACTGCCTGAGTTCTGTAAAACTTTGCCTTACATACAGCCTAAGCCACGTCTATGTCTTTTATTAACTGTATATTAGAGACATAGATTTCAGTGAGAAAAAAGGAGTAGGGCAAAAAAATGTTTTCAGGAAAACAGAATTACTCCTGGGTTTTGGTGATATTTATGAGACAGCTCCCTTTGCAGGGTTTTAGAGTTGCTTTTTTTCCCAGAAGCCAGTGTAGAACTGCTCTCCAATATCTACCACAAATTGATTCATTGTTCAATTTTTCCCTTCAAGTTCCTGACAGTCTGGATCAAGCAGCTAAGTAGCAATTACCAACATTTATGGATGGCTGATGCAAAATAGAGATTGACTGCAAGGTGATTCCTCTGCTCTGCTTAGCTCTTGGATTTGCTTGCAGCCATAGGGCAGATGGAAGAGGCACTGAGTAACCTATACTGAGACCAGGATGTACAGGGAGAGCACTGTCTTCTGACAATGTTCTGAACCAATCTGAAAAACAATAGCCTGGTGTTGCAAGAGTTATTTTCTAACTTTTTTTATTTTAAACATAAATTCTCTCATATTACAAATCCCATAAATAAGAATGCCCTTTGAGATACAACAGTTCAGCCATTTAAAGGATAGGTATGAAAGCTGAACTCTCTGAATGGATGCAATGATGCAATGGCTCTTTTTTGAACATGGTAAGACAGAAGAATTTTTGTCTAAAAATTTCCCTGAAAAACAATAGCCTGGTGTTGCAAGAGTTATTTTCTAACTTTTTTTATTTTAAACATAAATTCTCTCATATTACAAATCCCATAAATAAGAATGCCCTTTGAGATACAACAGTTCAGCCATTTAAAGGATAGGTATGAAAGCTGAACTCTCTGAATGGATGCAATGATGCAATGGCTCTTTTTTGAACATGGTAAGACAGAAGAATTTCTGTCTAGAACTTGCCCTTTTTTTTTTTTTTTTTTTTTTTTTTTTTTTTAATTTTTGTCTTCCTGTTCACAAAGCAAAAGCAGTTATATCATGACTTGTTAGTCAGCATGCAACACACTCGTCTAGGGGAAGGTATTATGGTAGCATGTGTTGGGTATCATGTGGTGCACCAGAAATTTAAGAACAAGTATTCTAATAATGGTTTGGGTTTCTGAAAGAGCTGCCTGAAATAGGTAATTTCTAACTCTTCTCTTATAAAGCTGTATGCCTCCCTCACCAGGAAATCAACAGCATAAAGAAGTGAAAGCCAACTAACAAGAACCCAAAGAAGCTTTAAGGTATCAGAGCCTTAATAGATGTTTTATCAAGGCTTTCTGGGACTCAAAGTGAGAAACTGAAAAAGTCCATTTTCTGAAGAGATATAGGTCCTACTTGCAGGCTTTCAGGGCAACAAAACAGTATCTCTGTGGTTGGGAATTTTTTATTTCAAATGTCAGATTAGACTGGTCCACATTTGTGATGTGCTTTAGTTTCAAATAAATTTGGGCAGAAAATCTTATGTTTGCAGGAGACAAGGATTTATTCTTATCTACCCTGCATACCTATCTGCTTGATGGATTAAAATTAGAGTAACTCCTGTGGGAGAATGATTAGTGAGCAGAGAAGAAGGAAGTGGCTAAGGTAGTTTACAAATAAATTTATCACCTAACTGCACTTTATGACTTACATATTCTCTGCTAGCAGCAACTAGAGTGCTGCAAATTACTTTGTTACTAAAGAAATAAATATCCATGTCTGTCCACATCAATCTATCTCCTGCTTCATATTTTTCAAGGAAGTGATATTGCTTAAAATAATACATACAGTCTGATTGCAAAATAAGATTGAAGTTAGTTTTAATTGTTTAATGAATCCATTTTGAGAAACTGGGTTGAGAATTCTTTTTGTGATAACTGCATCTCAACAACCTCTTACAACAAAGTTCATAGACTGCCTTTAGTTCATATTAAACTTCGAAAAAATTTGTTCTTTCCTGTAGTACTGTTCCATATTGGTCATAATGGCCATGTCAAAAGTATGTGCTTCTTCTTGCTGTGGCTTACTCCTAGTAAAGAAGAAAGAGAGAGCAGGGAAGGAATTGTTCCCACCCAGCACTTCTCTTGGGGTACTCCTGGTACAGCCTATGCCATAACCTGGGTCTTGCCCTCCTGCCAGGAGAGTGTGATGAAGTGAGAGAAGGTGGTTGTCCCACTTCCACCCTCCACAGTTCAGCAGCACAAGGGTCGCAGATCAGCCTTCTACTGGTGCCCATTGAAGAGAACAGACTGTGTCCATTTTTTATGGACGTGTAAGGTGAACTCCAACAGGAAATGCAGACTTTCTCAGCTCCAGCTTTCCAGGAGGTCCAGCCCTAATGATGTTGCTGCTATAATTATCATGCCCCATTTGATGTTTTCAAGAAGACTGAGCAATGATCACTTACAACATCAACAAGCAAATGAGTTTATGAAGATCAAACTGATGTGTGACTTAGAGACATCCAATTTCACATATTTCATTTGCAAATTGTTCCCTGAAGATTTTATTAACTTTTTTTATAAAATCTCTCAGCTTTATAGAAAATCAATTCTCTGTCATCTAAATGTTGTCTTATAGCTCAGCATGCCCTCAATTTATTTTTGTATTGCTCCCTTTTAATGGGAGTGTGAATTAGAAATAGCTGTAAAATATACGCTGTGCTTTTTTGCTGGGGACAATTTTAGAGAAGTTTGATGAAATTGTATTTAAAGTGAGTGCTCTAAATTTTAAATTTGTATAATTTATATGTCCAGGGTGACAGATTAATCATAGGTGCCTGTATAACTTAAAACTCCAATTAAAATAAACAAAAATTAACTTGTCAGTATTGTCATGTATGCAAGAAATTAGTTTGAGTAATAAAAGAGGATTTCAAGCCAACTTTTTCATTTCAATGCTCCCACCCTGAAGTTAATGGAATTAGTGGACTACAGTTTACCGTAGGCAACTATGCATTTCAGAAGGGACTGATTGAGACAAAAAATACTGATGGCCGTCAGCCTTGCGTGAAGAATCCATAAAAATGACCTGCAAGAGAGAAGAACACCTTTGTGGAATTCAAGGTAATGGCTTGTGCTTGTATAAGCACTCATGAAAGATCAGAGTGACATTGAGAGTCTGCAAATGCCATGGTAAAAAATAGTATTGAAACACATGACAGGACAATTTGGGGTTGGGTGGAAGTCATTGCTATTTAAATCAGTTATTAAAATAAATATTTATTTTTGATCACTGGAGTTTATCTGACAAGATATAATCTTCAGTTGATACTGGTGTCCTTCTCTTTATCCCAAACTACTAAAATCAGTATTTTCCAGCACTCTCCAATTATAATTTCTCATCAGCTCTAGCATCTCCAACTCCCCAGAAGAGGGGAAGAAAGGTAGTAGGAGTGAAGGAGATGATGGTCAGTCTGGAATTGACTACCAATACTTTTGGAGGAAGCAATATAGGAATGAGGGCGAGATATACAGGCAAGAAAGTATGGCCACTGAACACAGAGGAGAGAAGTAATCTTGGAAAAATCACATCTGTGAACTTTCACCAGTTAAAATTGAACCTAGCTAAACCAAATTGTAAAAGATAACTCCATTACAAAAATCACCATATTGTATAATATTATTTTAATAAATAAGATAATGTTGGGAATTTAAAATATTTACTACCAGTAAACCCTGAATTTAAAATAATATTGTATATGAAAGCAGGAGTCAAACCTGAATGTTACCTTCATTTTTAACAATAAAATTAGTACCTAAACTTGGCTCCTGCAGATAAGTGCAAGCACTAACAGGACAAACCAACCCTTCCCTCAACCATTTATCCACAAGTAAATGTGTAAAAGTAAAAGCAGCACACAAGTATTAGTCAAAACATAATGATCTTGATGTATTAAAACCCCGCTTCCATGTGTCTAGCTGTGACAGGGAAGTCTATTGCAAATGGAAATTTTCACACCACAAAATACAAATGATGAAATTACAATGAAGATAGAAATTGAACAAAATTATTTGTAGTGATAACAAAAGCTTTCTTAAGTTTGGATGCCTTGACCATCTTGATAACAGACCAGGAGTATCTATGTAAAATTCTAGCAATGGCCCAAAACTATTTCCAGTCTAAATGATTCTTATTTAAAGACTGTACTTCCCTCCATAGGAAAAGTACAAAATAAGTATATTGTCAACCTGTGCAAAATGGCTGACTAATGATCAAATCTTAAAATTTGAACCAATGTTGTGATAGATTAATCATGGCCATGAAGTATGAAGGAGCTCAAATGGGAATACTCTGACAGCCCATAATAAATCAGCTAAGAGCAACACACAGAGCTAGTAAATAAGCTCAGAACCAAATATAGAGCATATCAGTCAGGCACAGAGCTAGAGCAGCAAATAATATAAATAAATATGGAAATTGTAAGAAAGATGTATTAAATTGCTACAAAAGCAAATGCAGAAATACATAGATAAGAAGTAAATAAAATGAAAAATAAAATGTAAGCACTATTGGTAGTTTAGGAAAGGCAGTATTTTTTCCAATTGTTTCATCTGGAAAACAACACTGACAACAATTTGAATGGGGAGGTATTTGCATCAGTGTTTGTCTGCTGGAAGAAGGGATGAACAGCCTGCAAGGCAGGCCTTGAACGGAGCAGTGGAACAGCCTACAAGAAACCCAGAGGCCATGTTGGAGACAGCAGCATCCAATTGGGACCACAGAGCCTTCAAACAGCTAGTCAGCATATCTAGATTTGGATAAACATGAAATGTTGATTATTTGTGGAAATATTGGGATACAGACCCTAGAAAGGCAAAATCATTACAAACCCTAAGTGAAGATAATAAATCAATTCAGAAACACTGCACCAAATCTCAAAACCTCAAAATATCCCCCATAAATCACAGATATTTGGAAACTGTGAGGCACTGATTGACCAAAGAATGAAACAACCATGGTTTCTTCCTCTTGATGCATTTGTCCCATATGTCAGAGAACCAGTGACCTATTCTAAAACACTTATGATGTGAATGGAAAGGCAAAGACAAAAGTGGTGACACAGGGGCAAGAGTTGAAGCACTGTCCTTTGAAAGGGACAGCCTTAACTTTTTATCAGTGACACTAACATGAATGGAATAAAGGTAGACACAAATTGAAAGAAATGTCTTGCAGTGATGTTTGTGCTTGGAAAGTTCACCCAGCTCTTTCAGGAGCAGGAAGCCATTCGTGTAGAACATAGCCATAACTCACTGGAGGGTATTTCTTAAAAGCAAGCTGCTCCAGAGTTCTTTCAGTCCATGCTCTGAGGGAACAGCACTGTTATTTTACATGTGTGCTGCAAGAAATGGACTGCAATTACTGACAACTTATCCAGGCAGAAACTGTAGAATTAAATGAAAGACAAGTGAATAAGAATACAAAACTGTAACCCTTCTAGAAATATAAAAGACTGGAGAACACTGAGGCCATTGGACAATAAATTTTCACGTCCCTTTTAAGAAAAGGTCTGGAGAGAATTGTATGAAACACATAAGACAAACATTTAGAACTATTCATAATATTTTTCCTTTGGTCTGGCTGATGAACAAAAAGAAACCTCAATTCTTCTGAAGTGTGCTAGAAAGGCTGACATGAGACAAATATCAAAGAATGGATCAAAATGTACTCGGCAGTCACACTGCAATGTCCAGACTACTGAGAAAATAAGTTCTCCATTTCAGAATACAGGCCTGTACCAGAAAGCTTAGGCATCCTGTGTATCAGCAAACAGCCCTGAAGATCTCTGAGATTTGATGTGATACATGTAGGAGAAGGCCAGGCAAGCCGCAAAAGGAAAAAAAAAAGGTGCAGTCTTAGAGCAGAAGGAAAATAGATCATTTGAACACAAACCACTCATCACAGTGGCCTGATTCCTTGACTGCCTCAGTGACAGATGAAGCAATGTGTTTGTTAAGTACATTTTTTATCACAAAGTACTATTTGAGAGAAGGGCAAAAATTAGAACAGGAACCATTCAAGGTCAGATGGAATGTTCATCTAGGAAGAAGAAATAATTGGGGTTGTGTAAAAGAACAGGTTGAGCACAGAAGTAGTTCTGCAAGATATCCCTTCACCTTGGAATGGCCTGGGACTTCCTAAACCAGAAGTGTTGGGTTTGTTTATTAGCCTCCAAGGAATGTTTCTTTCCATGCAGTTTTCTTTATAGTCGAAGGATTCAAACACTACCTTTCAGTATGCACTATGACTGTGTGTAACTGAAGTGTACTATCTTTTCATTTCTCCATCTTCTCTTCTAAAAGCTCTTTCTAAAAGTACTTCAGTGTTTTCTCTTGTAACTGCTGTTGGTCTCATGTGAGCTTTCTCATGTGTTCTCAAACATTTTGTAAGTACCACGACTCATACCAACATCTCTTTTCACATGAGGCTTTGCTGATGTGGCATAGACCAGAAAATTAACCCAATATGTTTTACAGGTGAAATATGCATTTCTTAGAAACTCAGAATAGCATAGAGGCAGAACAGCTGGAGTTTTGTTAGCTGTGACGTTGTTTCTGTGAGAACAAAAGCACATTTGTTTCTCTTGTGCCAAAGTACTGCTGGGATGCCATCTAGAGCAGGGCTGATTTCACTGGCCTTATACCTTTGCTGTCTTTTATCTACTTACAGCGAAGAAAATAGTGCATGCATAGTGCAAAGTATGAGCAGCATTGTAGAGTCATCCCTTACTTATCTGCATGACTGTTCCAAGCTGTCTGTTACATAAGGCATGAACACTGAAGAGTCAGTGCTTAGATGTCAACATAATAGACAGCTAAGAAATGTCTTGTATGAAGGGAAAGCTTTTGTACATCAGTGAAGAACAATGAGCTAATGAGTCATGGATGTCCTGCATGAAATGTCTTAAGCCTGTTATAAGGCTTATCCCATTCTAATTCCAAATTATCTCACAAGGTCTCACTGTGGGAAAGGGGGAGATGTTTGCATATTCATTTTATAAGAATTTTCCATCTATGTGACGCTTAAGTGGGTTTGCTGGTAAAAGATAATTTAAAAAATCATCTAATTTGGAGCTGTAGCATTCAAGGGTGCAATTAATTTTCACAGCACACTGCTCGTTTCTCCTGCAGCAGAAAGCACACACAACATCCTCCTGCAAGACCATTCAGCCTGAGCCTCACAGACTCACTGGAAGCTCTGCCCTGGCTCCCCTCAGCGCTCACCAGTCAGCTGGAAAGAACCAACTGGTCAGAAAATAACGGCAGCAAGTGGAGGAGCTGCTGGTGGCATCTTCCAGAACTTAACTGGGTCATTCCCAACACCCAAGTCATGATCCAGCCATGGGTGATGGGGATTCGCAGCCCAAACAGTTCCCCAGGTCCTGCAGACATTGCTGCTGCACACTGAGATGACTTGGGGTGATGCCTTTTCCTGGTCTTAAAATCAAGAGTCAAACACGGTTAGAAGGGAAAAAGGGGTTTTACCTTGGTATTTATTTTAGGGATCCTTAGGTGCACTATGGCCAGGTCAAGTGCACCGAAATGCCCACCACAATGCACACCCCCAAAAGATCTGGTATACCATTATCGGTTTTACTAATTAGCATATCTATCCAAGATTCTCCAATGAGAGGCTTGAATGAGCCCCCCTCCCCAAGGAGCCTTCCCCTGGATGGTTCTATCTTGGTTTACAGAATGTGTTCTGGAGAGGACCTTGGGGTCTGGGGCACACTGATCCCCTAACTACGAAGCTTCTAAAATATTTAGTCTCCTTGCTGAACAAACGAGTACAAGAATGTAGGCAAAAAGCACTAAGAATACAGAAGTTGTAAAAAGGTATAACAGGGGTATAAAAGAAAAGACAAAAAATCTTCATGGCATCAGGGGAATGATAGAAATTACAAAATTTCTGCAGGGCAGGGAGAAAATGATTCAACTTTTGAAGCTCCTCATCAAAAGCACCTGAAGCACTTTCAGTGTTTAATGTCTTAACAACTCCATATTAGCTTCCTATGTGTTAAGTGTTGCAGAAACATGAATCCTTTAATCAGGTTTTCCATGTTTGCAGGTCTTATGAAGGCTTTAGTATCTCTTAGCACTTAAAGTGAATTCTATGTTTCCACAGCATTTTTTAAAATTTTGAATCTACTTTTTTTTCAGATGAGGATATCTTTATTTGTGTATCTTCCCTGAAAATTCAGATTTTCGTAACACATTATAAGCATATAAATGTCCAATTAACACAAGAAGAACCCCAAATAAATTGGAATTAATGCTCTGTAGTATGTACCACAGTGCTTTGATTCTTCCACCTGTCCCCCTTGATATCTTCAACAAACCTCATTTAAAAAATATATAAAGTATATATAAAGTAGGAGGTCGCTGTCAATGACAAGCACATACTCATTGCAACATCAGTCACTCGTGTTTCAGAGTTCCATTGCCCCCTCTCTGACTGGGTTGGCAAGTGAGTAAAGCTACAGCTCCCTGTGCTGGACATCTTATTAACTAAAGCATGGACAGTGAAGATCTTAGTTACCATGATGAATGAAGCCCTGTCACTGTCTGTGTAATTTAGAAAGTACAGCTGACCCTCTGTTCTCTCCTTACTCATCAGGTGTAATTGCTTAATGACTGAAATTAGAAGCTAAATCATACATTTATCTGCATATTATAGATATATATATATATAAACTCTTCTACAGTCAAAAATTCTCCATCTTTTATGCAATTTATTGCTCTATGATAATTGCTTGCCTTTCTTACGATATATAGTGAGCTCTTAATACATAATCTTTATTTCTCTCTTCACTTCTAGTGAGTGATCTCCAAAGACCAGCAACACTGTAGCAGTATTTTCATCCTATATTAAAGCCACCCACCCATCTGAAAAAGGAGCCTGATTTTTTTTTAGCCAATCTTGAAAATACTGAAGTTCAAAAAATTGCACAAACAAATAGGAATTAACTATAGAAGGAATGCAGAAAATCTGGATCTCAAATTCAGGCTGAATATAGCTGAAGAAATTCCTAAGAACACACAGTAGCCCATAGAAAAACTGCTACCAGGAACATCCTCCCTCCTCCCCACCTCACCCCTAAAACCCCACTGCTGTCAAGGACACTGGATTCTTTATTTAATTTACCCTCCTTGTTTTCTTCCATAGCTAATGCAGCCAGGCAGTATTTTCTGAAGCCAAATATCTGATGAGACCGAGACCGTCATGAGTAAGAATAACATTTGAGCTGTGTGAAGCTAAAGAACCAGGAAAGACTCTGCACCTGAAGGAAAGTTTGTTGTTGCTGCTTGCACGCAGCTGGAAAACCCCATCCCTTTGGTAGCTAAAACAATTTAATTAGCCCCAACTCGAGTTGCTCTGTTATTACACTGGCTCTTGATGAAAATGTTTCACAGCATTTTCCCCTCAGTGTTTACCTTAGCACATCGCTGCTAGGAGGGGTGTTTTTAAAGCATTTGGGGTCAGCTGCCTTTTCCTCCTCTCCAGCCTGTGAGGAATGCTGAGTAAGTTGTTCTTACCTGCTAAACTAATTTTATTGCCTTCAGGTTACAGCAGTTACTGAGTAAACTAACAGATCCCACTTAGGCAAGTCAGGTTTCCATTTTACATATGGCCATCAGATCTAATGAGGGATCAAAAAAACCTGCCAAAATGTGATTTTAATTAAAAAATCTGTCTGCCATCAGAAGTTATAATTGAGAAAACTGATCTAGGGAAGAAGCATGAGGATTTTCAACCCCAGGGTACAGATGATGCTCGTACCATCATCCAGCTGTTCCCTGGCAATATCCGTTCAACAGTCCCTGCAATATGTGGCCAGGCCAAAATCAGTGGAAAACAGCTAATGGACAGCCTCAGCATGCAGGTTAAAGAATCTACCTCTTCCCCAAAATATTCAGCCCACCAGGTTAGAGTTCAAATTGATTGGGAAGGAGTTGAAAACTGGATAAATTTTTTCTGTGGCTATAGAGGGGATTTAATTTTCAAATATTGTTCATTTAGCTCCTTTTACTTAGTGTCTGTCTACTTTCATTTGCACCAACTCAGAAATATTTATGATGCCAATTTGTACTGTGATGTAGCACTGGATATAGTCAAGCCCCAAGACTGCTCCAAGCTTTCCCATCCTGCTTTTTTTTTTGAGAAAAAACCCCATAATTGCTCAAAAGAGACCCCCTCTAACGCTATATTTTCTTTTGAGTGAAGGGAGAATAACAGATGAAATTTACGCAAAAATTATTATTTTGGTAAAAGTTATATGAGCCTCTGATAATCCTAAAATGCATTTAGAAGTTGTGCCACTCCCAGATCAGCCATATGGAAGCAGAATGATTCTGTAGGTCCCTCCTATAGTTTTATTAAAGCTTTTGTAAAGTCAGAAGCTGTCGCGGACTGCGCAGCTTGTCGGTGCCAGAGCGCGAGATGCTGTGACCTTCCTAAAGGGTCTCCAAGGTGAAGCCACTTGGCAGGACCACCACACACTCACACATGGTGTACACACACACATGCACAGAGAGCTCCTGATGGCAAAGAGGCAGGAAGGGTCCTTGTATGGGGTTCCACGGACAAAGGTTTATTGCTGCCACACCGTGAAGGGTTCCAGGAGCAAAAACAAAGAACAGTGGGGAGCTCAGGTTTAAGTACAGGAGAGGAGGGAGCATCAGAGACCAATGATCTGAGGGCACGGGGGACGGTACAAAGGTGGGACTAGGGTAAGGGAGCCAATGGGGAAACTCTGGGGGAGTGATGATGGAGCAGGGGCCAATGGGGGGAACGTGGAGTGGAGAACTTTCTAGATCATGGGACATGCAAGGTAACAAAGGGGCAGAGAGGCCAACACAGCCAACCAGGGAAGCAGAACTGGGGTACATTAACATAGCAGGGCAAAGCATCCTGGGGGAAGCTTTTTCTGTTCACCCTAACCTGAGGAGGATCTCTGATACTAGGGACTGTCCTACCAGTGGAGTCTCTTTGTCCCTTGTTCTGTAGGCTCACCGGCCCCCCACAAGAAGCCTATGCAGGGACTGTATGTGAATTTGGAGCCTTTATCAGGCTTTTTGCCTTGGGTATTTGAAAGATGTATATGCTGTATGTCAGACAACTAAAAACAGTGTCTGAGGTATTGCACTTTGGATTATACCTCTTCTAATGTTATTTAAATGATAACCAAAGCCGTGCAACTATGAGCAAAAATAAAGGCAGAGGAACAGGCAGCACTCTCTCCCCTGCTGCTTCTGGGGGTGCAGAACTGTGATGTGCTGTGCTGTGTTGCTTCGGCTCTGATCACATCTTTTCACCAATAGTTACTTTAGGCACGTCCATGAAAACCTTTACCATGGCAAGTACTCCTCTTCCTGGATCTGTGGCTCAAACTACTCCTTGCTGCACAGAGTACCACAAAAAGAGCAGAGAAGAGTCTCTTTCCTGATGTAGCTGCTGCTTTATCCCCTCCTGTTCTTCCCAGTGAGAAGGGGCTTGTATGCCCACAACCACAGTCCAAATTCTCCTCTACTTTGTGACACTTCACTACTTTGGCTCTTTACCCAGAGATCAGCCCCCACTGTGCAAGGCATCGTTCAGGCTGGTTTTGTGTTGGCTGTAAGGTACAGACAAATGGCAGCCAGAGTCTGATTCCCTAGGAAATTTGCTGGGAATTTGATGAACGAGCAAGATGAGTTTCTTATAGCTTACTGCCTGAGATAATGTAGCTGACATGCTTCTGAAACAGTCTGAGAGTAAACTTAGCATCCCATATGGCAAAATGGTCAGAGTCAGTCAAAATGCACTGCACCTAGAGATACCTTTGACAAGGGTAACAATGGCCTGCTTTGTTCAGCTTAGTTGTCTGTAAAGTACTTTGGTATTTTAAGAGGAAATGCAATGCATTGGCCCTAAAATCGTCTGTGTTCTCTGAATTAGCAGAGCACGTACATCATTTTCAGCAATAGAACTTCTACATTATAGAAAATGGAATCTTTATTTTCAAAAGTAGAGATTAAAAATGAGCTGAACAATTAATAAAGGTTATAGCTCCAGATGGGCTGTTTGTGTCAAGCAGCCAATCCATAGCCACCCACAGTAATTTATTTATGGGGCACCTGGTATTACCTATACTTGGCCCTTTGATACCAGCTTAAATACACACTTAGGTTTTTCATAGCATTCAGCTACTGATAAACTCAATTGCATCTTTCCAATACAAGAATGGACAGATTTCTTCCTCCTTTATATTTACTCAAAGGGTCAGGAAAATAGGCACAGTGTGACGTTTTCAGTAGACTTTTTTCAAAGATAAGATAAGCAAACATGACATAGATCATCACTCTTTCTCCCAGTGGCCTGGGCAAGGAGGTAGTCAAGAGACCAATAATTCAAATATTAACATCTCTCAGACAGAGCCTGGAAACTACACTCAGGGCTGGAAACACTCCTGAGCCATCAATCTTTGAATGCATCCAGTGTCCAAAGACTCTACATTCCAGGTTGTTTACATTCTTCATCTATCTAGGCTCTGTCTTTTTATTAAACTGCTACTTAAAACTTTCTTACTGATGAATGCTAGCAGATATTGCTGGACGCGACAACACAAGAACATTGTGTTGGTTTGTGACAAATTGTTTTATATAGAGACTATATATGTTACAAAACTGAGATGAATTTTTGTCTTTTCTGCATAGCAGGAGAAGAGAAGCAAGAGTTATTAAGAGTATGTATTTCAAAAGGTCTGCAATGGAAAATGAAATTGCTCAGTGCCATATTTCAGAACCCTTGATGGACCTTATTCTTCTAAAATTGCACGCTGAAACATAATTGTTCACAACCATTATTACTTTACTGCACTTTGTTAGACAGTTATTTCTGCCACAGTCTGGAAGTCATTCACTGCTTGGCACCTTCAACCTGTTGTTTTGGGGATTGAAAGTATTATGATGATGCTGCTTTATTGGTAGGGCATATAGTCAATACTGAAGCCCAGAAAAGCACTAGTTATAACCCATATTTTGACAGCTTGTCAATAATCCTGGTGTTATGATCAAAAGGGCTGTAGTAGGACTTATAACCTGTGTCAGGTGAGCAGAGAGATTGACCTTATTGAGAGTAGGGTGGAAAAAAGATCTGTTAATTTTATTGCCAGGAAATAAGCCGAAGACAACAGATTACTTGGCAAAAACACACTAAAAAGAGCAAAGTGGACAGACCTTCTGAACTCTACAGTCAATTGTTTATTAATGGGAGAAATAATCAGTCATTAGATAATTGTGTTTTCCCACTTGATCACTTTCAAAGACAAGTGAAAATAAAATCTTTGGAGATTTTTTAAATATTTTATTTTAACGGTTCTGTCTTGTCTTTCAACACTATCACATCCCACAAGTCTTTAAGGAATACACACAGCAAAGCTTTATTAAAAAATGATCCATGTTTTTTACTTTTATATTAAAAGTTAAGCCAATTTCAGTCAGCACTGAAGAAATACCAGCCCAAGTTGACAGGATATCATGAGTCAGAAATGTCTCACAGAAACAAGAGGATTCATCGAAGCAAGGTACAGGAATAACCAAAATACTTTTATATCTACATTATTTTATATTATATTTGAAACTCATAATCCTTTGTGTCCCTCTGGGTGGAAAACACTTGTTTTATTTTCACGAAGGATGAACTTGGTGCCAGTTTGGAGCCAGCGCTGTTCCATGGTGGGCACCAGGAGGAGGATTTGAGTTTAGTCTACTCGAGGCA
This sequence comes from Corvus brachyrhynchos, assembly GCF_000691975.1. Lineage (NCBI taxonomy): Eukaryota > Metazoa > Chordata > Aves > Passeriformes > Corvidae > Corvus > Corvus brachyrhynchos. The sequence continues at coordinate 274,583 of NW_008246057.1, read as the reverse complement.
CCAGCGTGCTGAACTGAGCCCCTCAAAAGTGCTTATTTGTTTTCATTGTCTTCACAGAGCACAGCATTTCAAATCACACTCCTGTGGTCTTTTAAATCACAGCTTAACTATGATGCCTAAGTAGCCTGAGTAGACAATACAAATGTTGCCTTATACTTCATCATAATTCCTCAGAATATTATGGCCATTTAATTACAGTTCACCCCACCCGTGTTAAACTTGGCTAAAAATAATCTTGCTTTCATTAATAAGAGAATTCACATGAAGTTTTTTGTGTTTGGTTAAGATTTGGGGTTTTTTTGTGGTGAATATGTGTGATACTTAAGGCCTCAGTCTATTTCAGCACAGTGCTTGAAAGGCATAGTAATTAGTCAAGAAGAAATCACACAAAAGGAAATTAAATAAGACATAAACAGAACAGATATCACATGGCAGCATTATTAAGGAACTGTTTCTCACATGAGAAGAAGGATGAGTAAGGAAAAATGCAAACCCAGGCTGGATCAAGCAAGGTGATTTTAGTGAAGAGACAGAAGCACTGATGACAAGGTCCAGGACAGTAAGAAAACCTTATTTGGAATACTGTATGATATTTTGATCAGGTTGGCCTAAAGGAAAAAAAAAACACACCACCAATAATTGGAAAGGTGCAGTGAAATGCTGCTAGGGAGCTCAGAATCTGCCTTGCAACAGTAAAGGCAATTCTTTGTTACTCTTAAGAAAAAGTCTTAGGGCAGCATGATTTTGCTCTGTAAATATTCCAAAACAAATAGAAAAAGGATTCAAGCTCTAAAACAAAGCCAACCCTCTTGGAAGATCAGTGCAGGTGGGGTCTGCTACTCCGCATTGTGTCCTTTAGCTGACAAAAGGTAAACAGCCCAAATATTTCTGACAGCAGTGGTGCCTAATCATTCTGCATTCATGAACTTTGCATGTTAAAAACTGACCTCTGAAAGCCACAGAAATATATTCAGACATAGGACTACAATTCATGAGCCTAGGAGAGACAGTACATATGAATCTTTAAAAGGAAAACATCACCAAGAAAAGTAAAGTAATTTAAGTATGGCTCTGAATGTTCTGGGATAGGAATGCGTGAAAAACAATGTTCCATGAAAGAAACCATTTATGTGAAAGCACCATCTTTGATCTTGCTTATGCTGGAGCTTTCAGGAAAATGGAAATACAAGAAATCTTGCAATTGAACAAATATTTGAGATTGATGGCACATTTCAGATGAAGAGGGAATCAATAATTTAATCATTCCATCATCCTTGGCTGAATTTCCTCTCTACCTGTAGTAACTCTAATGCTGATCCACCACACGCAAGCAGCAGCAGAACAGATGTTGTGAGAAGAAGGACTATGCAACCCCATCCTGGGAGTTATGCTTGTCTGAATTTTCATTCCTTAACCTGGCAGTACTACACAGCAACAAAACTTGATCAGCCTTATGCCTAAGTCTTCAAGGAATGGATTTCTAACATTTGCTGGAGCAAATGTAATTTCATCATCTGTATCCAGTGTTGAATTGCTCAATGTCAATACAGCTGCTGAGAGAAGACTTTTAGATGTGGATCTTAGGTCTAGTGAAAATGTAAAACCAGAAACTATAATAAATTCCTGCCCTAGGAATTGTTTTTATTTGTTTATACATGAAAAATTACTTAGGCATACATAGGTATATACATAGGTATGTTCATCCTCCAGAATATAATTGAAAAACTTTAAATTTGATTAAATCAATTTGAATTTTATGGTTCCTCTCTAGGAAGAAAACTGGGGTAATCTTATGTTCTCCATTCTTATTGGTCTCTCACTCCTTATAGGAAGTAAAAGAGCATTTGCAGGGGATGAACATTGCAACTGATGATACAGGGAACAAACAGCAAGAGGAAGCTGAGGCACTGAAGGACAAAGTGGCTGATGCAGCTGAATTGGAAAGAGGGATGGAGAAAGAACCCAGTTTTCTTTATTCCTATTCTAGCATCTTTCTTGATAGAAAATCTTAAAACCTTTCCCTTCTCTACTGGAGTGGTCATCCCTGACAGCAGTGAGCAATCTTAGAGGGAAATGTTTAAGCCCTCTGTTATTTAAGTCTAAAATGAACTTATAAAATGTGGGGGTTTTGTTGGTTTTTTTCAGTCATTGTTATAATCTTCTGGAGAAATACGGATCTCCAATGAAAGACTTCCATAATTTAAGTCTCCTAAGTTCTCCAAAACTCATTCCTGTGACAGCTACAGTTGCTCTCATACTTGACTAGTAAATGGCAGAAATCAGACTTTACAAGACATACATTTTTTCCTCTGAGGGAGCAGGTTAACCCCACTGTGTTATATATAGTTATAGAAACTGGAAAGTAGCATGAATATGTGGTAGTAGGAATAAAGAATGATTTCTAGTAATTTTATCTTTTCTCCTGTACTATTAGAACCAGCAAACAACAGAGACTCATCAGCCATCTCAAACATCACTTAATTTACATGAAAATCTCTCTGTTTACACGAATATATTGGAAGAGCAGTGATTAATTCTAATAAGCTAGGCAGGTAATTTAATTAGCTGGTAAGAATTCTGTCTTGAAATGTCTCATTAATTTGTTGTGAGCAGTTATCTCCGAAGTGCATCTATTAACCCTATGCAAGGATATATTCAAATGTGACACACACACAAACCCAAGACAGGTACAGATAGAAAACTGCTTCCTGTAACTCAATTGGAGCTGTAAAATGCCTTTGTTCAGTCCTTGACAGTCCAGTGTGTTCAGTCCTTGACAGTCCAGTGTGTTTCAAATGTCAGCAACTCAGCAGAGAGCAAGAGAGGAGCAGCTCCTGAGGGGTCATCACTGGGAAGGGGTGTAGGCAGGAGCCTTGGATGTGCTGCAGGAGACACACAAAGATCTCCTCCTGCCTCTGAAATCATTTTGGAAAAGAAATTCATCACAGCAGTGCCAAAAAGATCCTACTGCAGAGGGCAAGTGTGTTGACAGGTAGAGAGAAAAGGACAGAGTTTTCCTCATAGTCTGATATTCCCAAAAGAGGCCAGCAGAGAGACAGCAGACCCTTTCTCAGATCTGATCTATTCTCTGCACCAAAAGGAAACTACTTCTCTGTGCCTCAGCTCCATAACACAGACAGGTACTGAGATGATGGGGTCACCCAGCTGACAGCTCACTCTCACTGTTTTTCCCTTCCTTCTAAGTTACTGTAGCAGCCAGAAACTATTTCACTCTCTCATCCCTTGAAGGAAGAACACTTTGAATACCAGGAAAAAGTGAGGAAAAAAGCTTTATGGGCTGCTTTAAGTGAGCTAAGCTTCTTCTGAAAGGAAAATAAATATATTTTGACCTGAGAACAACAGCTTTAATGGATCAAGGGATTTACACATTTAGGCTATGTCAAAATCAGTAGGCAGATAGCTGCTGCAGTGTAAAGCTGTGCTCCCTGCAGCTGATGCAGCAGCTTTCCTCTCTCTGGGAAGAGGCAGGATGAAGTGGGATGATGTCTTCCTCGGGCTCACCTGGATACAGCTGTGTGCCAGAAGGCACCTGTACATATCGTGGTTAAGCTGTCATTTCCAGAGGAAGTTCAGACAGTCTCAGAAAGGGCTGATGAGACACAGCAGCCCCTCGGGAGCAGCTCCATGCATCCCAGGGCTGTCCCTGCTCCACCCCTTGGCAGTGACAATGTGGCCTGGGCACACGGCTGGTGGCCTTGTCCTCTCCTGCACAGCAGGAA